>NC_080408.1:11455921-11771578 GCF_030265065.1 Corythoichthys intestinalis | reverse complement strand
TTCCATGCTCCACTATAAACCTGAGTGTACCTGTCACACTCACCCCTGAAACCTTCGCTGCCGATCCGGGTCACGGCACCAATGTAACCGGTTTGAAACACCTTTCTGACCAGGCTGCGACGCGAACCCACGCCGCGCTGCACGATGCGCTCCACATCAACAGTGCAGGGACGCTACGCAGGTTTTCCACGCACCGCCTCACACACACGGACCTGCGTGTACCCGTCACACTGGCACAGAAGCAACGTCAGTGAAAGCCAGAGACACAAGCACAGGATTGATGTCAGCAGTGGCCAGAAACGGACTCAGTGTGGTCATCAAGAAGCGCTGCAGTAGTGGCGCTGGAGTCAAGACGGGAACGTCGGCGTCGGGGAACGCCAGATCAGGAGCGAGCTGTAGGGAACCTTGGGCAGTTGGGCTCTCGTGACAGGCACCTCATGCGTCTTTGAAGTCGTTAATGCATCCGATGGTTCAAAGAGCCTGAGAAGGTGCGCCTGAAGGCCCGTGTACTTGTTAACCTTCGGCGTAAAGACAACGGAACGTAGAGCTTTGGCCGCCGCTGAGTACCCGAGCGCAAACGCAATGTGGTAGAAGCGTGTGGCAATACCATGCAGGGCAAACAACGCTTCCACACACGCAGACCACACTGCCGCAGAAGACTCACAAAACAGCAACGCCAGCTCGAAAAGCCAGTGTTCACCATTTCGTACAAAGTTCTTACTAAACCTAGGGCAGAGGCGTAGCAAGGGTCCACGGGGGCCCCAGGCAACAAGCAACATGGGGCCCTTTGAACATGTTCAAGTAAGTGGGACAGTTGATCTTGGAGCAATAGAAGAAAGAGTAGCAACACAAAAATACCACCATCGGATGCGGAGGTATGTACCTTTGTGTGAAATCAGTAGTGAGATTGGCCCTACGACCCACCAAATTCAAATTATTCCGTAAAAATCACTGATTGGTGGACTACCGACCGAAATGAGTATTAAATTTGCTAATAAAATTGTTTAGGATTATTTTAGATGCATATATGTTATATTTTTCTTATAGAGTATTCGTCGAGGAATACGATAGAGCCATTAATGGACTTTTTGGGGAAAATCACCATTTCTTTAAGAAGTCACATGAATAATGAGGTGGCCTGTGAAAATCAATGTAAAATAACTCGGCAAGGACTTTCCAGAGAGTACTTGGTGAGTCACTCTTTAAACAATCATGTGATATTAATAGCTGATTGGACTTTCTTAAACATGTATAATCTACTTGACATGGTAAGGGCTGATTGGGATTGATAACAGAATCGATAAATAATCTGCCAAATGATTCCATGGTATTGAAACACTTCCTACACTTGTTGCTGCGGCAGTGCAGTAAAGCTGCGTGTGCTAAATCTGTTGGACCTCTGGGGGCCCCTGCTGGCTGGGGGCCCTAGGCAATTGCCTGGTTTGCCTAATGGGATGTGACGCCTCTGACCTAGGGTTAGGCATAAATTTAGCATAAATGTCCAGTAATTATTACAGCAGTATGAATGGAGTATTTTAATTGAGGGGGAACAAATTCTTAATACCGTATTGGCCCGAATATAAGACGGTGTTTTTTGCATTGAAATAAGACTGAAAAAGAGGGGGTCGTCTTATATTCGCGGTCTAGACATTATACCCATTCACGGCGCTAGATGGCGCCAGATATCATTGAAGCGATGTTCTGTCATGACAGATCTCAGCTACTCTCAAGTTTAACCAGTTTGCATTATTTTATTGCAATGTTTTTCCTTATTCAGATGTTTCAAAACTACAGTTACAGTTAGACTTCACTTTGATGGTTAATGCAGTTATTGCAATTTTGTTGTTTTATCACAATAGATTGGTTTATTTACATTTCAAAAACCAGACATTTACGAATGTGATTGCACTTTAGTTTACATATTTAAATGTTCAGATATTAAGATTTGAATGATGCAAAATAACATACGTTTTCTCTCAAATATATTGTTATAATCATTTGTTTCGGATGAACTAATTATTTTCTGTATAAAAATTTGGTGTTCAAAAAGTCTTTGTTCAAACTTGAGTCTTGAAAAAGAGGGGGTCGTCTTATAATCAGGGCCGTCTTATATTCGGGCCAATACGGTAAATCTGAATTGATTGAAAAAAAAAATTAAGTCTTTGTTTTATGACAATAAAAAACTAATTTTAGAGAGGGGAGAAGGCAGGATTAGTGGTACAGTAAAGCAGAAGTAAGCATACTATCAAAAATAAACCCGAATTTCCATTTCATTTCATGAGTTCATGTATAGTGCCTTATATGACTTTTTCATGACACCAGGCACTTGAACACAGTGCCACAGTGCCAAAAGGTCCTGGGCTTAAAAATGGCTTGAGCACACATGTGACGTGAGCGGCCATAAAGAGGGAGATGAAGAAGACAGGCACGATAGATGCAGCTGTTACAAGAGGAAGGGAGAGAGAGCGCTGACGTGCGTTGCTTCATGTGCTAGTGATCCGTGCTCACCTGAGGCCCTTTGCATGTTGCATTTCCTTGCAACCCCTCCATTATTCAAGTCAGCTGACCGGAGCCATACGTGGCATGCAAGTGTGCTTTGCTTCGTAATCGGGCAGAGCTCGAGATGGTGGGTGTCTTTGCGTGATAAAATGTTCTCTTATTTATTCTTGTGTCAATATTCCGTGATGATGGCAAACATGAATCAAATAAAAAAAATAATAAATAAAAACAGGTACACATGGTAGTCATGTTCATGAGGGGGTCATGGGAAAATTAGCTTCCAGAACCCAAAATAGTTTTGTTGAAACCATTATACAGTGCAACTATATTTTATTTAATAATTGCCGATGCGCCTTTGAATCAGGTTTGGTCACATCAGCTGAAGAGAATTGTTGAGATGCTAATTTGGTCGATAGCCGAAGGAGGATGTTGGACAAAATGGCGGCCAACTGAGGTCATTGAAAATTTACGAATGTATTTGTTTGTTATCCAACAAGTACAATATTGATCAGAGTGCTGTGTCTTGACCAATGATACACATACATCCATCCATCCATCAAGGGTGTAGGTTTGCACAGGGATCGTAGGGACATAAGTCTATCAACTTTTCAGGATGCTCAAATTGTCCAAACCAACTTTTAACTCATTCACTCCCAGCCATTTTCACTGGTGCAACCCCCTTCGCTCCCGGCCGTTTTACTGGATTTTGACTGATTTTACAACGCCCATAGAAAATTCAGTTCTGTTGCCAATAAACAAGAAACCCACCAAAAGAAAAATTGGACTCTCTTCTTTCAGCAGGAAAAAAAGTTCTGTCCAAAACGTCCAATTTCTGATGAAAAAACAGAGAAATTGAGCTTTTTGTAAGCGCATACATTTCAAACATGACTTTAACACAGCTATTTTTTGCTTTAGTTACATCCCAAACATCTGAATAATGTTTCCTTGCACAAAATAACTTAAACAACAAGTCAAACAGAGCTTCCCGCCGCAAAGACAGACGGACACGTACACTCACACAGCAGCGGCAGAAATAAAACATGTCGATAACATGCGAGATATATATTAGGAAAAAAAATCAGCTAGCACCAGCCCCTGTAGGTAATGTAAAAAGACGTCAATGTTGTAGAGGTAGGCAAAACACCACTTATTTTGCTACTGGAAGTCCAACCTGCATCAGACTTAGAATAACATTAAACTGTGTGAAGTTGCTAACCTGCAAAACTAATGCTGTCAGAGCAGCCTCCACAGGGAACAACAAAGTCAAGCTAGCCATTTCTCATTTGGATCATTGTTTGCATAATAGCATTACAGTATTCCAACGCGGTGGCTTCAGAGTGCAAGTCACTTTAAAAAAAAAAAAATACGGGAAGCTGTCCAGCAGTGTTGTTTTCGTCAACGATGACAACGAGAACATTTCGTCAAACAACAATTTTTTGAGGACGATGACGTCACGATGACGCGCTGAAAACGGCGTCTTGGGACACTAAAACAAAACGAGATGGATGCCAGTTGTCGTCTGACGACACGAGAACGAGATGAAAATTTGCCACAGTTTCCGTTATAAATTCACAATGTGTGATATTTTCTCATTGTATGTGTAGCTAGAATGCATTTATATATCTGTCAACCTGAGGCCGTTAGCAATCTTACAAATAGTGACGTATGCCCTTACAAATTGGTGACTAATCTTACAATGTACATACCGTGCAATATAAAACAAAATAAAACTTAATTTTTATTAAATAATATGAATTTATTGGTAATATGTTAACATATAACCTGGTGCAATCAAGGAACAATCAATATCTTCAGCTACATCATGATTACTAAAATTTAAAAGTGACATTTGTTATAATTGTATGTAGCACTTTTGGCAATTTCTATGGCTTTTGATGACTGCACTTCATGGCACTCTGGCTCACAATTCAGTTTGACTTGAAGGTAGTTCGTTAGTGTGTCCAATTATAAATTATAAAACTCAAATGATAAAATGAAGTTACCGATGCAATCTTTGAGTAAGGAATTAAATGAGTACACGTATGTAAGCAAGGGCACATGTAAAGGACGGTAAAAATGACCAGACACTTCAGTTATGCAACGCTGCGGCGATGGAAGATGTCCTCGGATGGAAAATCGTCAATTGTCCTCGAAGGTCAAGACGAAAGTCTAGACGTAAGACGCTGAAGATGTCCTAGAAGGTCTAGTTACGCAATGTTGCGGCCATGAAGCAAGGCAGTTGTCATCCCGACCCTCTTTACTCTTTGTAACACTTAAACATTATACTACACCATAGTATAGCAAGCAATAATAATTTACTGGTTATATTAATAAGAAAAATATTATTATGCAATAGTATTATGCATGTATTAGGTATGTATGAGCACAAGCAGATATTCAATCAATCAAGCAAATATTCAATCAACCCTCGATAATTAACTCAACATTTCCCGCCTGTTTATTCAATATTTGCGACAGAAACATCATCAGAAAGAACCTCCTAAAAGGCTTTATTCAATCCTTGATAAACCTTATCTTCAACGATGTCTAGGAGGTCTGGTAGGGTGCCCGGTGCTGGGCTGTAAGAACACCTTATTACCTAACCACAACACCCGTTGTTGTCACTGCTATGCAAGAGAAGACCTGCGTCTAGTTGACTGCTGGTTGCTGTTCAATCAACCCTCGATAATTAACTCAACAAAAGCCTTTCTGAGAAGTCTACTGGTTTAAAATGGCGGCTGTTTACTAACGCCGCCGAGTCCGTCATTTCGCATGTAGTTCTATATGCTTGTGATAACAAGGCGTAGATTGTAGGCTGTTGGTTACAGTCAGGAAATATTGGAGACCCCTAGCCTAACATTGCGCTTGCTACAGCATCACAAACACTCTTCTCTCTCCGTGTCTCTGACTTTTCTCGCGTCATTCAATCAACGTAGTAACGCATAGTAACACACATTGTCTCGTTGCCGAAACAGTGAAAAAATCCAAACGGAGAAAATAAAACGTAATACACGAAAAACGTACAGATTTAGAACGTATGGCGTACACGTTTAAAAATCAGTGCTCACTTGTACAAATTACGCCGAAACCGTACAACTTGACAGGTATGCATTTAGCAGTGTTTGGTCGTGTCACTCCTGTGACATGCTGCACCTCCACCCCGACTCCTCCCGCCTCACATACATGCTAAGGTGAGTAAGCCTGTGCCCATTCCAGGCTCCTTTTGTGAAACATGTCAGGTGTTGCTTGTTTTTCTTTCTTATATTGGCTCGATATGCCATGTTGCATTAGCCTTTAAAGGTCTGTGCTTAGTGATCATCACACACTGAACTGACTTGTAGCTAGGGCTGCAGCTATCGAATATTTTAGTAATCGAGTAATCGACAGAAAATTCTATCGATTAATCGAGTAATCGGATAAAACAAATATATTTTTTAGGTGAAGAGCAATTATAAATATACATGAGAAAACAAGACATTTCATTTAATCTTGAACCATTTTCAGTCAATCAATGTCGTTATTTTCGATGTATATTGTTGAAAACAGCCAACAATTGCATCTCAGATATAACTAGAATTAAAAGAAAGACTAATTCACTGCTTTCACTCAAAAAACTTTTAGATCTTATTTAAAAAAAGTGTATTATATATATATATATATATATATATATATATACCTAAAAATGCCTTTACGCTTGATAAGACACATCACTTAAAAGTTAGAATTTTTTCCCACGTGTTTCAATTGAATTTCTATTTGTGTCAAGCCATTTTTAAGTTCTAGTTAAGTTTTAAATAGGAATAAGTTTTAAATAGTCCTGATAGGATTTTGAGTTTTTGCAGTGTTCAAAATAAATGTATGATACAGGCTGTTAGGAGTGGGAACCTCAGGGCACCTCACGATACGATACGATTCGCGATACGAGGCTCACGATAACGATTATCTCACAATATCACGATACAGCGATTATTGATATATTGGTCAGAAATTGGATACAGGATATTCTACGATACATCTGTTGAAACGGAAAAAAAAAAAAAAAAAAAAAAGATTTCAAAATAGAAAAAATACTGTTTAAGTAATTTATTAAACAGTGACACCTTTTCTGTGCAACATTGCTGTAAAATATCAATCTACTGCAAATTGTGCACCTACACATAGAGTGGAAACAAACCACAACCATTGATATCTCTTGGAGAGATTATGATGAATGGCACCCTTAATTTCCTTTAAGTTTTAAATCTTAAAAAAAAAAAACATCAGTGCTGTAGGTGCCAGTCAGCAGTTGAGCTTGGACAGGGACGATGATAAAATCGGTAGGTCTTTTCTTCGTATATGACCTTTGTTGCCAAAAGCGTTGGTTTGAGCATTTCCACTATCTGCTTCAACATTTGAGATGTCAGACTTGGTCAGTCACATTCTTCCTCACCTTAAAAATAACAAATAAAACAAAAAATATTAGCAACTTAATAGCTTTTGAGTTGAAATCCAGATTTTTTTTTTTTTTTTTTTGTGTTGGAAGTATTAAGTGAATTACAAAAAAATATGAATTGAATCTATAGAAATTAAAAATGCAATAATGACCTATTTTTAATATGTAGGCTACATTAATCATCAAGCACATCACTTTATATATTTTGGAAGCTATTCTAACCATTTTTGTAACTTATTGTATCAAAATGGCAGTAATAGGAGTTTGTGTAGTAAACTAGATGGAAAGTGGTTCTCAAATAATATCAAATAAATCGGTAAATTTATGTGGGCTTGTTCAATATTCATTTTCATCCAGTTTAGGGTCCTGGTTTATTTTATATCATGCAACCCCAAATGTCATCAAAATAATACATGTAAATTAAAAATCAATTACATTGCAAAACTTTCTTACCTCAAGTGATGAAAGCAAAGCAGTGAAGAAATCGAGAGGCTGCAGCCAGACTCTCTTGGGGAAATCCGGTGTGCAACTCGTCACCAGCTCCCAGTGGACCTTATTTTTGTTAGACAGTTCTTGCATACAGCAAAGTCCTTGTTCACCTTACTTCCTTTCTGGTTGGTGTAAAATCTAAAGTGTGTCCCCATGTGTGATATGTCGCAATATTTTTCTCATTTTTTCCTCCACCGTTCTCACGAAGCTTTTTTATTTTTTCAACCCACTTGGAGCTTCCTCTCTTCTTCTCTAGACGACTTGTGCGCACTTTACCTTCACCGCCACTCCCTAGCGCCCCTAGTGGACCGCCAAGGAATTGCTCAACAAACACTGAGCAGTTTACAGCATCCATACTCCACTGTATGGCCAATATGTTAAATAAAAGTATCAATACTTGGCGGGAGCATATCGATAAACAATTGGGTTGCAAAATATCGCGATATATCGCTGTATCGAGATATTGTCACACTCTTACAGGCTGTATTGGAGCACATTAGGGACCAGTGCTACTTGGCGTTTTATCCAGCAATGACTACTGAGCTAAAATTGATAGTTAGCATTATTGAGTTTTTATTTTACACCCTCATCACTCCACAACGCTATGCTATGTTAAAGCCTGTATGTAAGACACGTTAGCCACGCATCGGAAGTGGTCATAATTAATAGAAACCTAGCCCTCCGCAGGGCTAACGTTACGTGAGCTAGTAGTGACAGCAATATTAATCTTATTTATTAGCGCTTAGCACTCTACTGCTTTAAGATGCCGGCTGTTTGCTAACGCTGCCCAGAAGCGGCCTAGTCTGTCATTATGCATCTAGTTCAACATACATGTGATCTCTATGAGACTCACCAGACGCTACCTGCAACTAACATAGCATGTGCGGGCTAGTATTTAGCAACGTCGGCATCGTTTGTAGCGGCTGTCGGTTGCAGTAAGTTTTTTTTTTTTTTTTGGCTTCTTCCTCTACGCACGTGACATCAGCGAGTTTTGGCCCGCATTAAAAGTAGTCCGAGCAAAACGTGATGCTTAGAGCTGTCAGAATAAACGATTACTCGAGGTAAATAAAATTACTCGGATCAGTTTTTAAACTCGAGTTACTCGAGTTGCTCGAGTATTCGTTTCAGCTCTACTTGTAGCGTTAGCATAGCGTTCGCATTTAGCATGGTGACTCTGTATCTTCGGAAACTCTTGGAAAACATTTTATATACAGTTAATTTACATACACATACATTAATTTTATTGGGATAAAGTCATACTCTTTCCAAAAAGTAACTCTTACAAGGAAAAATTTTTATGTTCCTGAAAAAGGTCATCATTTTTTAAACCACAATAACCACTATAAAATTTTGGCAGTTTTAGGAGGAGGGCTGTTCACCTGGTTCTAATCTTCATATCTCATTCTTTGTCTTTTATGCCCAAAATGTAAATAAAACGTAATGATAACAGGTGTTACGTCACAATTTTAAGTGGTCCCTCTTAGGAAAAAGCCCTAAATGGAATGGGGAGCGAGACATCTGGCCGCCGTGCTGAACGCGCACGTCTATTTTTACATTTTTAGCAAATGCTTTGTCAATTATTGATTGTGCACTGCTATTTATGCCAGGTCTTGAAATATGCATGAAGTGTCTATAAAGGATGTGATGTCTCCTCACTTTACTCGCACACAACGGACACACAAAATGGAGCAAGACAAGTTGGAGGTCTTTGTGTCAGGGGTGGGCTTTTCTCACCCGCGAAGCCTGAGCCTTCATTTTTTTCTTTTCATAATACTTCATGTTAAGGCTTTCACGCTGATCTGTTTACACTTGAGTGAGAAATGTGAGTATTCCAAGGAGCACATTTTGAAATATTAATGCACTTTTAAGAGAGATTTAATTCAGAGAACAAATGTAGCCTGCATCAGAGGACATGTTTATGATGATTTACTTTTTAAACTAAAACATATTGAGGAAGTAGAAGTATTTCTTCAGCGATTCACTTAACATAAAAGCTGCTTCTTAAATTCATAGCTGCGCAGAACTGACAAGACAACGATAAGCTTGTTTGAAAAATATTTACCAAGTAAACATTTGGAAACAGCAGAAAACTCAATCTTTCCAGGAAATACTGTAGTCAGACTGCAGATTAGTCCAAATTTTTTTGAGAAAAAAGTCATAATACAGCAAGGTTTTAATGATTTTGATGAACTTTACGAGATTACACACTCGTCTACTCAGGGGTACTGGAGAGGAAGGTCCGTCGGGAAGTCAAATCTCAGATTCGAGACGAGCAGAGGCGTCGCGGCCCATTAGGCAAACCAAGCAATTGCCTAGGGCCCCCCGCCAGCAGGGGCCCCCAGAGGGCCAACCGATTTAGCACACGCAGCTTTACTGCACTGTCACAGCGACAGTGCCAGTGAAAGCCTTGTGTCTGAGTTCCCTGAAGGAACCCCTTCACTCGCTCTACAATCCCCACCTCTCCCTCATGTGACTAAGAGTGCGAGTGAGCGGCGATTTGGCTTTTCATGTTGCCTTTCACCCTGCAGATCTCTTGCACATCCCCATACTGGATGTAACCCCAGACCATGATTTTGCCACCACCAAACCTCACTGTTATCCGAGTGAATCTCGGATCCATGCGGGCTCTAGTAGGTCTCCTGCAATATTTTCGGCGACTGTGGTGTAATTTAATGGAAGATTAATCTGAAAAATCCACCTTTTGCCACTTTTCCAGCGTCCATCCTTTTGACAGGCTGTGAGCCTTGGCAAATGCCACACAGTTTTTTAATTGTCTGCACCCTGAGAGATCTGCTGGGTGAAATATCAAATCTTAGCTGCCTCTTGCATTCCTAATCATAAAAAGGGACAAATTATGCAGCAGGATGGTGCTCCATTGCATACTTCAATCTCTACCTCAAAGTTCCTCAAGGCAAAGAAGATCAAGATCCTCCAGGACTGGCCAGCCCAGTCACCAGACATGAACATCATTGAGCATGTCTGAGGCAGGATGAAAGAGGAAGCATGGAAGACGAAACCCAAGAATGTTGATGAACTCTGGGAGGCAAGCAAGACTGCTTTCTTTGATGTTCCTGATGACTTCATCAATAAATTGTATGAATCCTTGACCAACCGCACGGATGCAGTCCTTCAAGCCCATGGAAGTCATACAAAATATTAAATTTGGATCTCATAGCACTACTACTTAATTCGCTAATGTTATGTAACACATTTTTGTATTTGAAGTACATTTTTTGTTCAATTTTCACACTACTTATGTAGGCAACAAAACTTTGTCTTGCCAAAATTTGACTTTTATGTCTTCATTAAATGATAAATCCTTTTTCTGTGAAACAAATATATTTTTGTACATTCAACATCATTTGGAAGGGTCTTAGCTTTCATATGAGCCATTTCTGAAACCAATTGAATAATTAAAAGTCAGGTTATTAGCAATTGTTTCTACAAAATGGATAAGCAATAAGAATTTTTTTAGGGACTGTATGTACTGTAAGGCCTGACCACTGTTTTCGTTGCTGACCAAAACAGCAGCGCTGTACACGATACAGAAACAAACTATTGCGTGTTGACCTGCATTTGTGTGTGCACGCACGTTTTGTTGTATGAAGGAATCATTGCAAAATGATACCTGCTTGTGTGTTTATTGAGGAATAAAGTCAGCATTGTTAGTGTTGTATGTGACAAAGTGAGGGGAATATAAATACACAGCGTAGGTGGGTGAGCGTTATTATGATCAAGGGAGTGTGAAAAGAACACTTGGCATTTCGGGAAAAAAAGCAGGAGACATGAATATTGATTTTAGCGTCGTGTCGCAACTTGTGGATAAATGAGTTCGTAAACTGCACTTTGAACAACCAATATGGGTCAAACAAAGATTTTATTAAAAAGATTAACATTGTCCAAATAGCGTAATTACTATTGCTTAGTTAGCTGAATCCAATTGTTAAGTTTGATCAGCAGCTTTTGTGTTACATGAGCTGTGAGTGACGTCTTCATATTTTTCTTTGTATAAGTGAAACTTCATTTGTTGATCAATGACAAGAGTTTCTCCGAAAATTATGACCTCACAGATTGACATAAATTTTGATTGTTTTAAAAACATTCTCAAACAAGAAAAACTTCATTTTTTAACAGCATTATTTTTTGTTTGATCTCGAAACTATCCATTTATGAACTGATTATTTAATGTTTAAAACTTACTTTCTCAGACTATTCAGTCTTTTTCAAATGATATTTTCCTCTCTAAAAAAATATAAACTCATTTTTATAAGAGTGAGACTTTATCCTTAACAAATAATGCATGTAATTATTATTTATTGACTCAAATCTTGAAAGACTGAAAAACATTTCTCTTGGTAACTTTTTAGTTTTAGTTGATTTTAGCGACGCCGGTGGACAAAAGCAGGACTGTTTTGCCTTAAAGTACGTATGACACCAAAAGCATGTTTATTTCAATGAAATGGACCGTCTAGATGTGTGTGGAAGCGTTCGTTTTATTTATTCAATTTTTTAATCCCCCGCCATGAAAATGAGTTACTTCCGGCTCCAGTCTCAAGTTTAGGACAAATGCGAATGTGATGTCACGCGGGTCAGCATATCACAATACAGCATTGCTTTATAGCAGGGTTCACCAAATCTGGACCTTGATGCTATTGTAGCGCCTCTGCTGTTAGGCAGAGGGTGATGTGGGCTACTGGAATAGTTCTAGGTTCAGGGAGTGGTAAGTAAGAAAAGGAAGGAACCAGAGACAGATACTACTTGAAACAAAGCTGGCAATTTACTAAACAAATTAACAAGACAATAGACTAACTACAATTAACAAATAAGTTATGTACATCAATTTACAAGGTGTACCTGAGCAGAATACCTTTTGCTATGAATCGCCTTAATTTTATATTAAAGGGTATGTAGCGGCAAAGGGGGTGTGAGACATCAATAGAACCGTTATGTGCCAAGATAACAAATATTAATAAAGTTAACAAAAAAACCAATCACATTAATGAGCAATTATCGAAAATAGATCGAAAATGACGAACATTCCCGAAAGTGTTCCGGGAAACAGCCGAATGGGGCGGGGATGTCACGACAAGTGATATACAGTCGAGGCGGAGCCAGGTGCCATTGTTTTTTAACGACTAGAGAGTAGCGTTGGGGTTTGTTTGACGAAAATATCACACAAATGGTTCAAAACTGCTGTGCTATGTGGTGTACAAATAGTTATTTATCGGAATATAGTATCCATGAGTTCCCGAACACGAAAAAATAAAGCTGGACTACGCAGACAATGGGTAAAGTTCGTCCGTGCAAAGAGGGCTAATTTTCTAGACACAGCCTCCGGCACGGTTTTCTGTAGTGCGCATTTTCCACCTGAAAGCTTCTCGAACTATGGACAAGTGAAATCTGATTTTGCTAAAAGATTGCTGCTCAAAGGAGATGCGGTGCCGACCATACACGCGCAGTGACCTAAATGTCCCGAGATATCAAGAAAAAGGACGATGAGTGGCAAAGGAGGCTAAGGCTAAGCAAAGGAGGGGAGCAGCCAAGCTCGAAATGGCCAGAGTGAGTGCTCTTTTATAATAAAAAATTTCACGCATTGGATACAGGAATGGACATATGTATAAATTATCGTTCGTAAAATATATAGAACAAATCCTATGATCCCATTCATATTTGTGTCTGTTGGCAGAGCGAAAAGCTATGATAGCGCAATAAATGATAATTATTCTATGCATTCCTTTATTTTGCAGTCACGGTGTATCACCTTCACAAAAAGAAATGCAAAACAAATCATTGGTGTTTCCCACACGATCTGCTGCCGATGTTTCATCAGTGTCATTGCTCCCCTCAATGTACGTTTCATTACACTGCATTGGCGTTCGTTTGGGCTCAAATTGGTAACCTAAAACACCGATTAAAGCTTCGTAACTCTCCTCGTCACCATTAGATGAACATTCGTTACATCCTTCTACGTCGGATTCGTCGCTGAAACTAGAAACGAAATTGTCTGCCATCATCGCCGCCATCCAGTATTAAAGCACTGAGCCTTTTTCTTGTTGAAGAAACACCCCTCACTGTCAATTCTGAATTCTTTTATTGACAACGAGGGGTGTTTCTTCATGAGGGAACCTGGAATATGTGCAGGACGAACACAATGCATCAGCATAAACAGCTCAAAACACCCCTAATTCTCCCCTCACTAGAAGGAATTATATTGATGCAGACAGGCGCTGCCCCTCTAGTGGCCGGTGGCACTTTCTTCACTTGTCGTGACGTCACGCACACAATCTGCCAGATCTCGGGCGCCGGTCGTTTTAGCTTGACAATCGAGCCAAATTTCTCTCATTTTCTTGTGTCTAATTACACGAAGTGGCATGATATGAATACAAAAGGCATGCGTTTATGGATAAATGATGGAATATTAACATTTTCCCAGGGCATGACATACCCTTTAAAGATTATAATAAAAGGTAGGTGCAATCAGTTGTTTCTTTTTTTTTTATCTTAGTTTTGCTCTGTCTTCTGACCGGTCAGGTTTTCTAATTATAGTGATTATTCTGTTTTGTTTTGTTTAGTTTTTAAGCAAAATCACAAAATTGGGTACTGTTCAATTTGTTACACTTCAAATAATTTCCGAAGGCACTTAGGAAGTTCAAATTCTTAAAACAAAGCTCAATATTCAAAATCAAAAATAGAACTATATAGCTGTCCGTTAATTGTCCTCCAAAGATCCAATGGGTTTGTGGTGTATAGGAAGCACACCATTCAGTTCAATCCATCCAAAAAAAGAAAATAATCCAACTCCTTCTGCAACCTTGGTTGTGACGGTAACTTGTTGTTCAGAAGGGAAAATCCAGCTCTTGGGTTAGCTCGCCACTCGGCTCTTACCGAGAATCCTGTTATGACATCGTCGTCGCTCTTCAATCGAGCGGTCTGAGTTTCGGAAGAAACTCAGTGGCTTTTCCCAAGGGGGAAAAAACCTGGCCTGTTATCAGGCCACGAGAAATAAATTTTAGACATTTGTGCAACAAAAAATATATAGTTTTAACTAGAGGTGTGCAAAATTTCCGATTCTTAGATTATTCGCGATTCGGCCGTGGAAGATTCGAGAACACAAACATCCAAATTCCGATTATTGAAATATGCCAAGTAAAGCGGAAGTACAACACACTCTTCGATACGCAATGAGGGAGAATGGAGCGAGAGTGGCTAAACATCATGCTTCTCATTACCCGGCCCCTCGGGTAATGCCAATGCTCAACTCACGGCTCAAGCTCAACTCATGCCACGAGATAAAAAAACACAACAACATACCTGACTGCTGCCGAAAAGCTGCTACAAAGTACATCCACATAACGTTACGGAAGATATCATTTATATAGGACTAGATGCAATATAGATTCGGTAGCGTTAGCAACTTATCTACAAAAAGCTTGATGCGGGCGTTAGTAAACGGCCGCCATCTTAAAGCAGTACACTTCCCTGCAAGGCTGTTGTAGCGAGCCTTCCAAGCAAACCTAATTAACTTTTTATCTAAAATACTCCTAAATCGGTAAAATATTGACTTGAATCTATCTATAGAATAGTTTTAAAACTTTCACATGTCGAAAGTAGACAAAAGGGAAATTATGGAATAACGGGAGCAATTTTAACAACTTTAACGGTTGATTCACAACATTAAATTAATTGAATGTAGTTTAAAGCTGCTGATACAGAATGGGGACTGGAGTTTTTTATTTACTGTTATTTTGGAATATTTGTTTACTACTATATGTTAACTTGATACTGAAATAGTAGTTTGGTTTAGCCTGGGAGTATTTTTGAACAATTTTGGAACTAATGTAAAAAACATTTAAAAAATAAATAAATAAATAAAAAAGGAGGGGGGTGCATCAATAATCGTTTTATAATCGGATTGGAGCCTCTGAATCGTAATCGTAATCGAATCGTTAGGTGGCCAAAGATTCCCAGCTCTAGTTTTAACTCAGTCTAGCTGCTAGGAAGGCCGCATTTCGAGACCTAAAATGGCGGCTCGAACGTCAGTTGTTTTTCCACAATACCGCACATTTTTCACATCATAGAATTTGAGTCACAAAATAAAATACATCATCACTTTTTCATTAAAATAAAATACTAACAATGACACTTACATCCGATATAATTCTACGTTTCATAGTATAAGTTGTGGCAGCTGAATGTGCCCATTGCATGGTAGCTCCGCTAAAACTAACTTCTCAAAATAAGCATTTTAACAAAATAAAACTTACCAAAACGCGTCTGGTTAAAGTTTTGAGCCTTCCGAAGGGTCACACCACTCTTGTAGTGAGGCTCAGGATCGGCGTTTTGGGAGAAAAAATGGTTTAATTCGACTCTTTATTAGCGGTAGCTCGTAGCCAACTGCTACGCTTCCCATCGGTCTCTTGTCTGAGACTCGTGGGTAGGGGAGGGGCTCTCTCACTCTTAAAAAAACTTTATTAGTGAAAGCAAAAATTCTTAACCTATTGAATATTTATGAATGTTAATCATTTAGAAAATTACCATTTTTATCACTTTTAATATGCAAATGACTCACTTGTTTGTTTGGTGGTTTATTTATTACCTATTTGCTCAATTTTTAATGTAATTTAATGTAATTATTTTAACTGGAGTTACACTATCTATCCTGTCGTGTTTTCCACGTCTCTCTCCCCTAACACACCTGATTCAAATGATTATGTCATCAGCAACCTCTCCAGAAGCCTGATAATGGTCCTGATTATTTGATTCAGGTGTGTTGGAGGAGGGAGACATGGAAAACACGACAGGAAAAGTGGCTCAGAGGTCCGGATTTAGTGAACCCTGCTTTACAGCTTGCAGATGGACTGCGGATTCAGCTGATTTTGCGGATTAATTCGTTTATTTTCCGCATCACACCAGCCATACGGCTGCAGGGTTTTGTAGCTGGACCAAGGAGAGGCGTGTGAGCCTTTTCGGGTTTCAAAAAGTTCCCGTTCACCCAGAGATCGGCTAAAATAAGTGTGCGACAACTGTGGCACCACTGCACTTACGAAGAAGTGAATAAACATCGTGTTTTGTATTATGTCAAATACTGGGATCATGGCACACGTTTTAATACGGAGGTAGCTTGCATTTTGTGGCTGACAATGCTCCTTGTCCACCGAGGATGCCACTCGGTCGACGACTGGCGGCTTGTCGAACTCTTGCCTGGTACACCAGACTCACCGCTGTTCCAGCTATTGAGTCCGGCCACCATTCAGCGGATACAATTTCCAGGGCGGAGCAAGCCACAGCAAACAGACAGCGGAGTGGACCAATCAGCGACGGGCAGACGTGACGTTAGTAAAACGGCGAGGGCAGGACGAGGGACTTGCGCGCGGAAGTAAACATACGAGGAGAGCGGCGTTTATTCAACATGGCTAGCGCGAGACAGACTGTTGTCAATGACTCGTGTCGATGTGTTTTTGGTAATTTAAAACTGATTTTACCGTGGAATGAAACATATTCTCGGCTCTCCTGTTCACCATTTGCGTTGTTGTGGAGAAGACTTCCGACGCGCAAGAGTGACATTGCTCATTAAGAACACGTCACGCAAATAAACGAATCTGATTTGTCGATTGATTTTTGTACCTGCTCGAGAGGCCGTTAATGGGCAGGTTCCCAGACTTTTCTCTCAGTGTTAGAAAAATACAGGGAGAAGAGTCTGGCCGTGCCAGGCAAGTCGAACACCCCCCCTCGGTCCTTCGCGTGCCCGCCGGGAAAGCACTATACTCGGCTTACTGCCCTCTTCGTCTGCCCAGTGTTCTGTCAAATTTTCCACCCCATCAGAAATTGGAACTTTGTGTTAAAATGGCCGCGAATACAGTGATTACAAAGTACACACTACAAACTATCTTTAAATAAAGGAATATTTATTTACGTTTAATCATGGACGGACATGTAGAAAAGTTCTCCTCAGACACATCCTGCCTTATTAGCTGCACACAACAACCGCATGCAGATCTCTCAGTGTTTACGTCTTTGCCGTGTAGTTAAGAATTAATTTACGCCATATTCGTGTTGACCATGTGGCAGCTACGCACTCCTCCGACATCGGCCAGTTTATCCGGCTGTCATTTTCCAGCTGCTTCCCGGCAAACGAGCTCTCCTGCCCGCAGCAGGGGAACGACGAGCTGTAACTTGCTCGCCGCCGTGCGAAGGCAATCGACAACCCCGCCGCCGTGTGACATGTTCTGGGGTAGTTTTGTGTGATATGACTTTGAGATATTACTCGGTTCGGGTTAGAATGTCCGCTAGCTGGTTTGTTTACATTCTCTGAAGCCAGTGCAGGGAAATGACAAAAGCTGGACTAACTCCAGTGGCATAAAATATCGTTCAGGAGGTGCGACATTGAAGGTGAAGTCGACAGTTTTGACCATTATGGAGTAATTTTGCCACGTCGTACTGAATAAATACATTTTTAATATTTCATATTCCATTTAGCACAAGACTGTTATTTGTCATGACTATAACATTTATTTAGCATTAGAGAAACACTTGGATAAAAAGAATATCCTGTAAAAATATTGGAGTAGAGAGATTGAAACATTTTGCTGCTTTCTTCGTCACATTTTCCTTGTTCTGAATAATTCCCCCTCAATGGGCTGAATTCTAAATCGGATGAAATCATGACCCTGCCGACGTCATCCTCCTTTTGGGGACACGAGAGCGCTATAATGGCAGTTGTGGCCAAACGGCAGATTAAAAGACTAATTTCTCATCATCTGCGCTTTGCCAAATTGTTGTATATAGTGGAATCGTCTCAAAATATGGTTTTTATTCACAAAATAATGCTATTTAAGACTTTTTTTTTTAATCTTGTCATACGCACTGCGTTTCCCATGAGGACCAGCGCACACCCGGATAATGTTGTAAAATCATGATGGTCACCTTCAGATGGGTTAAACAACATTTCTGTTTCCAGTGGCTGTGTGAAGGATGAAAAGTAGTAAGGTAATGAATCCAGTTGTGGCTAAACAATAGCATATCACGGTTAGCAACCGTGTGGCTTAGTGTGGCTAACCCCCCCACTCCAAGCTGACGAGTTTGGTTGGGGGTGGGGGGTGTCACGCCAGCAAGTGAGAGTCGGGCCAATGTTTATTCTGTATATCCTGGTAGCCGCCCTTTCTTTTTCCTCAGACTTTTTGTCTCTGTTGCTCTGCCATCTTTGCAGAATTAGCGCGATAGCGTTAGCATTGACTTCCGTCTTTATAATGAATGGGAAAAGGGGTAAGTGCCGTAAAGCAGTCAGCACATTTGTAGTTTTTTTTTTTTTGTGTGTTTGGCAGGATTCCTGCCACTCTCCTCAAAGTTAATTAGTGCCAGTGAACGCGATACAGACCCCCTCAAAATATAAAAGAGGTGTCAGTCAACTAATTTTGAGTCAACATATCATCATAAATCAAGGGCATAGGTTTGGTCTCAACATTGGTAGGGAATATATTAGGAGTGGGAACCTCAAGGCACCTCACGATACGATACGATTCGCGATACAAGGCTCACGATAACGATTATCTCACGATATCACGATACAGCAAAAATCAATACATTGGTCAGAAATTTGATACATGATTTTCTATGATACAACTGTTGAAACGAAAAAAAATATATATGTCAAAATAGAAAAAATACTGTTTAAGTCATTTATTAAACAGTGACACCTTTTCAGTGCAACATTGCTGTGAAATATAAATCTACTGATAATTGTGTACCTGCACATATAGAGGAAACAAACCACAACCACTGATATTTCTTGGAGAAATCATGATGAATGGCACCCTTACATTTTTTTCAAAAGATTCAAAACTTATGAAATTAACAGTGCTGTAGGTGTCAATCAGCAGTTGAGCTTGGAGTTGGGCAATGATAAAATTGGGTGGTCTTTTCTTTGTATATGACCTTTGTTGTCAAAAGCATTGGTTTGAGCACTTCCACCATCTGCTTCAGCATTTGAGATGTCAGACTCAGTCAGTTACATCCTTCCTCACCTTAAAAACAACAAAATAAATAAAAGAAATATTAGCTACTTAATAGCTTTTGAGTTGAAATCCTGATTTTGTGTGTGTGTTGGAAGTATTGAGTGAATTAAAACAATATGAATTGAATGTATAGAAATTAAAAAATGCAATAATTACCTATCTTTAATATGTAGGCTACATTAATTATAATGCACGTCACCTTATATATCTTGGAAGCTATTCAAACCGTTTTTATAGCTTATTGTATCAAAATGGCAGTAATAATAGTTTGTGTAGTAAACTAGATGGAAAGTGGTTCTCAATACCAAATAAATCAGTAAATTCATGTAGGCTTGTTCGCTATTCATTTTCATCCAGTTTAGGGTCCTGGTTCATTTTGTATTATTCAACACCAAATGTCATCAAAATAATACATGTAAATTGAAAAAATTAATTACTAGTACATTGCAAAACTTTCTTACCTCAATTGATGCTTCATAGAAATCCGGTGTCTATTTAGTCACCAGCTGCCAGTTAACCTTATTTTATTAGACGTTTCTTGCATACAGCAAAGTCCTTGTTCACCTTATTTCCTTTATTATTGGTGTAAAATCCAAAGTGTGTCCACATGTGTGATTTTCAGCAATATTCTCACTTTTCCTCCACCATTCTCACGAAGCTTTTTAAAAATATTTTTCAACCCACTTGGGGCCGCTCTTCTTCTCTAGGCGACTTGTGCGCACTTTACCTTCACCGCCACTGCTGAGCACCCCTAGTGGACCGCCAAGGAATTGCTCAACAAACATTGAGCAGTTTACAGCATTCGTACTCCATTGTATGGCCAATATGTCAAATAAAAGTATCGATACTTGGCAGGAGCATATCGATAACCGATCGGGTTGCAAAATATCGCGATATATCGCTGTATCGAGATATTGTCTTAGAATATATAACAGCATAACCAGGATATACACTTTTTTGCTGGGGACGGAACATTTATAAGACCAATCAGAGTGAAAGAGGGTTAGGGCTACATTTCTCACCAATATGAACCTAATTAATTAATAGGCTAAATGATCAAGGCAAAATAAATCTGTATTGACTTACACGAACTTTCCTGTGTATTGGTTCAGGTGATACGCCATTCGATTCAAACCTTTGTCTTCAAAAACTACTAAAGAAACATTTTAAAAAACTTCCAGAATAAACGTCTCAATGTTATTAGCAAATTTAAAATGCAATATCGCAACACAAATTATATTAACATTCATCAATTCTATAATCCATCTATAAAGGGGTAATCCTTGGTTCACTACATTTCTTCCAGTTTGATTAACGTTAAGAGTAGAAAACATACAGGAGGATATTTCTCTCAACGCAGCTTCCTCCTCGAGTTCGAGAAATTCACACAGATTAATGTTAGTGGTGTGTTCCCCACCTCCACAACATTGACATGTTTTCACATTATTTACAGTGGCTTCTGCTGGCGGGAAAAAAAACTTCTAATATCCCTCGTCTTTAAAAGGGGCAGAGGAGGCGGCATGTTGTCTTTCTATTGGGCTGTGAATGCGTGTGTGTGTGTGGTGGGGGTGGGTCAAGTCATCAGCCAATCAAACGTGCGTTTGAGGGGAAAAAATGGACTAGCGCATTCAGCAAGTGAAAAGGGGTCAATGTACGTCTGAACTAGGGCTGTCAAACAATTAAAAATTTTAATCGAGTTAATCACGGCTTAAAAATGAATTAATCGTAATTAATCGCAATTCAAACCATCTATAAAATATGCCATGTTTTTCTGTAAATTATTGTTGGAATGGAAAAATAAGACACAAGACGGATATATACATTCAACATACTGTACATATGTACTGTATTTGTTAATTATAACAATAAATCAACAAGATGGCATTAACATTAACATTCTGTTAAAGCGATCCATGGATAGAAAGACTTGTGGTTCTTAAAAGATAAATGTTATTACAACTTATAGAAATTTTATATTAAAACCCCTCTTAATGTTTTCGTTTTAACCAAATTTGTAAAATGTTCAATCAAAAAATAAACTAGTAGCTCGCCATCGTTGATCTCAATAATTACATGATGCTCACGAAGCTTAAACCCATAAAATCAGTCGCACCAAAGCGCCAGCAGAGGGAGACAAAAAACACAAGTAACAAGTGGGTATGACACTGTGCTGTCATTTTAATCTGTTTGAGCGGGGCATGTGCGTTAATTGCGTCAAATATTTTAACGTGATTAATTTAAAAAATTAATTACCGCCCGTTAACGCGATAATTTTGACAGCCCTAGTCTGAACATAATAAAAGTACTGTAATTCACATAATAATTGTCGAGTCAATTCTTCTTACAACATATTGGAAGACAATCTAAATGACCTATACACTGTAACTGAAGCCATTATATAATGCAAACAGGGTTGCTTAAAAGTTGGTGGGGACAATTTCAGCATCCTGAAAAGTTGGTAGTGTTATGTCCCTACCGTCCCTATGCAAACTTACGCCCTTGTCACAAATGTTATGAAAATATTTTATAAAGGTTGAAGAGTTACCAAGTGTTGCTTTAAAACTATTTAGTAAAATATTGCATTTTTTCTCTTGAATAACTAGCAACAAGTTACATTCAAATTTCAAACTTTAAAAAAAAATTGTAAATGTGACTTAACTCCCAATATTATATGTAAACATAGCAAATTATTCTTCCAATTTCAAACCTGAGAAACCCCAGCACATTGAAGATGAATCTTTGAGTATGTTTAATTCTAAATTGAATGCAAACAAGAATTAATCCCACAATTAGATGAAATAAAGAGAACGTGCCACACTGGTATCTCGGGAGAGACTCCGGTCAGATTGCGAGAGCAGCTAACGATTTCTACTTTCTTGTTTACCTGCGCGTCAATAAACCCGGGAGCTGCATGTCAGACCTAGCGTCAGAGGAGGATCGGTAGTGGGCGTAAGGATGCTGAGGGCGTGTGAGTCATTGGAAATGCTTGACCAGGCTTTCCTGCAATTCCTCACCTCAATCCAGAAGCGCCATCTGTGGGCCCCCACAGGCCTATCGCCGGCCTCTCTCACGCTCCTCCAAGTCAGAGCTGCTCATGCAAACACAGCGCTCCAGCCTGGAATCCCATTTCCCCGGCATCTTCGCCTGCTTTTGTGCACGCCTGCATCCCTGCTATGAGCCCACGCGGCGCCAACACTTGCAGGTGGACACGCACCTACAGTACAAGTAGAGTTGTGCCTGTGGGAGTTTTTTTTCCTTCACGCAATCACACGAGGTTTTGTTCTCATGAAAAAGAGGTA
Organism: Corythoichthys intestinalis; assembly: GCF_030265065.1. NCBI lineage: Eukaryota > Metazoa > Chordata > Actinopteri > Syngnathiformes > Syngnathidae > Corythoichthys > Corythoichthys intestinalis. The sequence continues at coordinate 11,748,848 of NC_080408.1, read as the reverse complement.
AAAATAGGGAGTGTTGTGCGATTGTATGGAACTGTTAACATGGAGTGGGACCTATGAATTCAATCTAAATTTGCACTTCACCCGTGCGACTGAAAAGTTCACAATGTACACAAGTTGGCATATTTTGCAAGTGTTCAGTTCAGTGGATATAAAAGACCAATTAATGGAAAGAGAAACCCATTTTAAATGGCAAGTTGCACATTCGTGTCACCATTTATTTGATGAAATTCTCAACATTTTTCTAGTCACTTCAAATATATATTTTCAGAATGATTTATGAAAAAAAAAATCTCATTTCATAAACTTTTACTTCAAGGTTTGTGTCCTGATTAGGGCGGTCAAAGGATTAAAATGTTTAATTGAGTTAATCACAGCTTAAAAATTAATTAATCGTAATTAATCGCAATTCAAACCATCTCTAAAATATGCCGTATTTTTCTGTAAATTATTGTTGGAACGGAAAGATAAGACACAAGACGGACATAAAAATTCAACATACTGTACATAAGTACTGTATTTGTTTATTATAACAATAAATCCACAAGATGGCATTAACATTATTAACATTCTTTCTGTTAAAGAGATCCACGGAAAGAAAGACTTGTAGTTCTTAAAAGATAAATGTCAGTAGTTATAGTAATTTTTCTTAATGTTTTCGTTTCAATAAAATTTGTAAAATTTTCAATCAAAAAATAAACTAATAGCTTGCCATTGTTGAAGTCCCCGAGCGGTGACGTCGCATCGGGCTACTTGCTGTTCTTCCACAGTTTCTTTAACTTTGTAAGCTAGTGATTGAAATACACCACAAGGTGTCAATGGCAAGTTTTAAATTGATTAGAAATCTAGCCAGGGCAAAGTCTGAGTAAGTTTTATGTGTATTTTGAATAGCTGTTTTGATTGGGAATGCCAGTTCTCTTTGCATTGAGCGCTTTTGTTTTTCTGAACATTATTTTTTTAAGAGATAGGAATATTATTTTCGTTGTGCTTCCACTAAATGATACTGTAGCGACTTAACTGTTCCGCCCAAATACATGATGGGAAGTTGGGCAACCATGACTGTCAGTTGTGGCTGCAAATGGTATCCAGTATGTTCTGCGTTGTGTTCAATTAAGCGTGTGAAGAAAAAGATCGTCTCTTGCTCCGCCCAAGTGCATAATGGGAAGTTGGGCAACCATGATGCTCAGTAGTGGCTGCAAATGGTATACAGTATGTTCTGCGTTGTGTTCAATTAAGCGTGTTAAGAAAAAGATCGTCTCGTCTCTTGCTCCGCCCAAATGCATGATGGGAAGTTGGGCAACCATGGCTGTTAGTAGTGGCTGCCAAAGCTTAAGCCATTAAAAGGTGCGGTCCAATGAACGCCTGTGTCCACTCACATTTCTCTGCCTTTTCGCTCTCAGTGTGCGGATCATTCCGTGTATGCGTTAATTGCGTCAAATATCTTAACATGATTAATTAAAAAATGCAATTACCGCTCGTTAACGCGATAAATTTGACAGCCCTAATGAAAACCCCTCTTAATGTTTTCGTTTGAATAAAATTTGTAAAATTTTCTATCAAAAAATAAACTAATAGCTCGCTATTGTTGACGTCGCGGTGACGTCACATTGGCTCCCTGCCGTTCTTCCATAGTGTCTTTAACTACGCAAGGTAGTGATTGAAATAAACCACAAGGTGTCAATGACGAGTTTTAAATTACTTAGAAATCAAGGAAATGAGTGTGTTTTGTCCCTCGACTGACGTCGTTGTTCCCTGTTTACTTGTCAATCCATTGTATGTACTTCACGGTCATTTGAGTGCTAGCTTCACAACGTATGAGACCTCTGATAGTTTGTATATTGTGACTAAATATTGCCATCCAGTGTATTTGTTGAGCTAAACAAAATGTTTGAATAGAGTTTGACCAAAGTCTGAGTAAGTTTTATGTTTATTTTGCATAGCTATTTTGATTGGGAATGCTAGTTCTCTTTGTATTAACTGTGTGAGAATAGGGCCTCATTAATACAGATTGAAGCGCTTTTCTTTTTGTCAACATTATTTTTTTTTTTTGAGAGATAGGAGTATTATTTTTGTTGTGCTTTCACTAAATGATAAATGATGATTCATGGGGGACGGGTTTCCGATAAGCATTTGCTTTTCCCATCTTCCTTGTCTGTCTTCATCTTCGTCCTTCGGGTTAACAAAAATTCCACACTCTGAAAAATGTTCCACACTCTGAAACTGTTAATGATTTGATGATGATGGTGACAACGACAATGACAATACTTGTGTTTGTTGTGAAAGAGTTGGCGAAGCTTATGCCAATAAACGGTTCGGTCCAATGAACGCCTGTGTCCACTCGCCTTTCTCTGCCTCTTAGCTCTCAATGTGCAAAAAAAACTGCGTCATTGTAATCTGTTTCAGGCAATGCATGAGCGGGCCATTCCGCACATGCGTTATATTAAGTCAAATATTTTAACGTGATCAATTAAAAAAAATCATTACTGCTTGTTAAAGTGATAAAATTGACAGCACTTGTCTTGATATTTTGTTTCAGCGTGCTTTTCTAAATAGACCAATCATGAGCATTGAGAGACACACAGTACTATACTTAAACGGCTCACAAAACGAAGACTCCGCGTAACAAATACCGTCAACACCAAGTTAGTGATTCGTTTGCGGTGCTATCTTTCAGCCGTGGCTGCAATGCTGTTAGCCTCCTCATTAGCCACGTTCCTCTGCTGGTTACCAAGCAACACTGAAAAACAGAAAAGGATGACACAAGTAACCCACAAACATCCGGAATGGACAAATCCAATTGAAACCCATGAAAATTAGCATTCCGCATATGCGCAAATGGTGATTTTTTGAATCCCACGCTACAAAAATAAGAGACCTCCGGTCTCGGATTGAGGAAGAAGGCGGATGTGACTTCAGTGACTGACATCTTCACTATACAGCTATACTGTTGTATGAGAAAGACTGCGGATTCATCTGATTTTGCGGATTAATTGGTTTATTTTTCGCATCACGCCAGCCCAATGTGCTGCAGGCTTTTGTTGCTACACCAGGGAGAGTGGTGTGAACGTTTTTGGGTTTTAAAAAGATCCTGTTTACCGCGAAGAATGGGCAAAACAAGTCCGACAATCAAGGGACTATTGGACGGACGAGGAAGTGAGTAAGGTACATGTTTTGTATGATAAAATACTGGGATCATGGCACACGTTTTATTTAGGAGGTGGCTTGCATTTTGTGTGTGACAATGCTTCCTGTCCACCGAGCTTGGCCGCCTCCCGACTGGCGGCTTGTCCCACACCATGGTCGCCGGTTGATGAGCGCCTGTTCTCGGGCAGCCGTGCACTCTTGATTGTGTCAAGACTTCCACCCCCCCTCGGCCCTCTTCACGTACCCACCTAGAGAGTACTATCCTCGGCTTGAACCCGGGAGCACCCCGCTCTCGTCTCCGGTTCTCAATTGTGTCAAGACTTCCACCCCCCTCGCCCCTCTTTGCGTGCCCGCTTAAATAGTTACTCAGGCAGCCACACGTGCCGACATCTGCCGGTTTGTCCACAGAGAATACACCATTTTGGGCGCTCATTCCCTTGCTGCGTCCCTGGAGACCAGCGCTGCCTGCCTGCCTGAGCCGTAGCAGGTAAACAACGAGTAGGGTTGCCACCTTTCAGAAATAGAAATAAGGGACGCCCCCCTCGCGCCCAAAGCCTTACGGGCGAAAAAAAGGGGCATCCCCAAAACTCCTAAAATGCATAGAAATGTATCTATTTTTAGATGAGAAAACTGTATTGTGCACTATGTGGGCATGGCAGTTTCCTTGCAGCAGATTGGTTTCGTTTTTTTCTGTAGGTTAGTGAAAACGAAGTTGTGAATATCGTAATTAACATTTGTGTTGTCGGCACTGAATCCGGTCACGTGATCCATTGACAAGCCAAATTTCTTAAGGGAATGTTCCAGGAGAGCTACAATTCCAGCAGCTGACTCGTCTGCATTATCTATGAAGTCCAGCATTTTGTTGGTGAGCCCAGACTCTGGACTGAAGAACTGGACAGCAAGGGGAAACATCTTCCTGCTCAATTTATTCGAGGCATCGGTCTGTATGGAGAATGGGATGGGTGACGTTAAGATCTTGAGCACATCACCCACTGCCTTTGGACCCAGGACTTGTTTCAACAGTGCCTCTTGCTTTGTTCTCCCCAAAGTACTTTTCTTCACCATTTTGGAATCACATAAAAATCTGATTGAGCCTGTGTCCACAGTCAGCACTATTGTAGCTCTGGCTGGCTACGTTTTACTGTGTGGTATACCTGTGTCACCTCAGCTGCAGTAATTTAGAGGGTAGGAGTGGGATGATGTCAAATTCACTATCAATCAATCAATAGATAGTATATATCTGAAGTAGGACTATTTATTCAGTGTTTATTTGCTGTTAATGTATTAGGAATGATTCGAAATCAGAGATTCCAAGATGTTTGCTTCTTTGTGGCCTGCCTAGTTATTCCCCAGACCCAGGAGACTCCTCTTGGTGGCCTCAATACCCCTTTCGCACTGCAGGAACCCTTTTTAGTTTATAGGCCAGTTTAGTTGCTAGATATGCTTAAATTTCATATTTCCACATTAAAGGAACTGCATCGCTCCAAGACCACTTTCAGGTCCTGATCTGGTCCTAGTGTTGTTTGTGGCAGCCCTTTTAATTTTTGTCTTTTGGACGAAAATATTTAGTCATATTATAGTCACTTCAAACTGTGTTAGTCTTCGTCTAGTTTTAGTCAACAAAATCTTATCCAAATTTCGTCTAGTTTTAGTCGACACTCAAAACGTTTTCGTTTGGAAAATTCAAAAGTTTTACAACAAAAATAAAAAACGGTTTCCAACAATTACGAATCACCGTAGAAACACGAGTACATATTTTAGCATCTACAAGGACAAATCCAACTTGTTGATGATAATACACACTCAGCAGGAAAAGCAAAAAGGAAAAAAAAAAGTTGGCCGAGCATTTAAGAGGATGCTCGCCACGCTAAAATTGATGCTAACGCTAACATGAATGCTATGCTAACGAGACAAGTTATATTTAGTGTGGGATGATCACTTAAGATCGGATCACGTCAATTTCAAAGTATTGGAATCGGCAAAAAATATATTTTTTAATGAAATCGTTTTCTAATTGTATTTAACGTTACAGACAAAATGTCTCACACTCATCCAAAGTCTTTGGTTTTGGCTTAAAGTAGGGCTATCAAATTTATCGCGTTAACGGCGGTAATTAATTTTAAAAAAATTAATCACATTAAAATATTTAACGCAATTAACGCATGTGTTGCACGACCCACTCACGCATCGTCGCGTTCAATCTATAATGGCGCCGTTTTACCTATATATAGAGCTAAATGGCAGCGTAAAATGAGCAGAGTGAATTTTGGCAGCCTTTAGAGCCTTTTTTTAATTGGTTAAAGTCTCACAATCCCTCTCTCAACAATTAGAAATATTGTGGGAAGCAATATGCGGAAGAAAGGTAGTAGTTGATCTTTTTCTTAACACCCTATGTTAATTCCCAACGTAGAGAAGATATATCAATTGGTGCCACTACGCACAGTCATGGTTGCACTTCCCATCATGCATTTGGGCAGAACAGTTAAATGGCTACAGTATCATTTACTGAAAGCTCAACAAATACACTGGATGGCAATTTTTAGTCACAATATACAAAGTCACATTTATCCTTTAAGAATTACAAGTCTTTCTATCCATGGATCCCTCTCACAGAAAGAATGTTAATAATGTAAATGCCACCTTGAGGATTTATTGTCATAATAAACAAATACAGTACTTATGTACTGTATGTTGAATGTATATGTTCGTCCGAGTTGTATTCATTTTTTTCTTAATGCATTGCCAAAATGTATATGATCGGGAAAAATTATCGGGAATGATTGGAATTGAGTCGGGAGCAAAAAAAAAAAAAAAAAAAAGCAATCGGATCGGGAAATATCGGGATCGGCAGATACTCAAACTAAAACAATCGGGATCGGATCGGGAGCAAAAAAACATGATCGGAACAACCCTAATGATCACTCAGCATTCAATATTCCATATTCTCTCTTGCCAAGACAAGAAAACAAATCGTACTATGCGTTTTCAAACAAGCATTATGGAGCGCAGCCTAGCTTGAAAAACTTTCCAAACTCTGCTGAGGAGAGTGACGGTGAGGTGCGCAGTAGATCTTGCATGAGTGACACAAGCCAAACACTGCTACAATGCAAGCTGACGTACTCCACGTACAATATGAAAATGTCACACATTGTAAATATGACAGAAACTGTCACATTTTCATCTCGTTGTCGTCTCGTCAGACAAAAACTGGCATTTCTCTCTTTATGTTCCAGTCTCCCAAGCCAGATTTTTAGCTTGTCATCGTCATGCCATGATTATGAAAAAATTGTTCATCGACAAAATATTTTTGTTATTATCATTGTTTACGAAAAGAACACTGACTGGTTCTGAAAGGATCTTTTGAGGGAGTTGCAGGACTTCACAGGAACCGTACATAGTGATTGGTAGAGCTGACCACTAAGACATCCCCTATGACCACTTCTGCCACTCGCGTCTTTGTCTCTTGCCAACTGAATAAACCCCAACGGTAATGTTAGTGCACACAACATCAACACCATGGAAAACATTCGCTCCGTGTCTTCTCTGTTCTCTTGTCTTTGCATCTACAGTTAAAGCATAAATGGTCACTGTCACTTCGGGGGGGGTCAATCACTGTAGCGTCAATGTCACACTGCCCCATCCTAATCAGATCTTAAACTAGAACTACTGTATGTTATTGTAATTGATCGCATGCAAATTTGGCTAATGTCAGCGAAATAGACCGTGCTTTTCCTGTGCGAACAGACTGCAATTAACACAGCAGTTGGGTGATAATTGGCAAATTACCAAAGACCTACAATTAACACTAAATTAATGGGGATTAAGGTGGGAACCACGGACAGAAAGATTTGTAAGCCTTAAAAGATAAATGTTGGTATGAGTTATACAGTACCCTCCATAATTATTGGCACCCCTGAAAAACATGTGTTTTTTAGCTTCTAATATATATATTTTTTAATTCAAATAATATGGGACCTTAATAGAAAAAAAAAAAAAGAAAAATCCAACCTTCCTTTAAAATGTCCTGGTATTTCAAAGCATTCATGATGCCATGCACCCTAACAAACTTCCCAGGGCCTTTGGAAGCGAAACAGCCCCACAGCATCACTGACCCACCCCCATACTTCACAGTGGGTATGAGGTGCTTTTCAGCATGCGCATCTTTCGTGGCACACCAGACCCACTTAGAGTGTTTGTTGCCAAAAAGATCAATGTTGGTCTCATCTGACCAAAGCACACGGTCCCAGTTGAAGCCTGGGACCGTGTGTATTTTTGTGTGAGTCTAAGATTGAGCTTTTTGGCAACAAACACTCTAAGTGGATGCTGATTTTTGCTGAAATTTATGTTGCATCTGTGCACATTTTCCACTGTCTTAAGCAAAAGCATGGTTCTTGAGAACTCTTCAAAGTAAAAAATCTGAAATTTGGCCATTTTCTCAGATTTTATGATCTCTGGAGGTATGATGAATCTTCTCAAATTTAAAGGAGAACAAATATGATCACTGCGAAATCCAATTGGATTGAAAATATTTTTGCAGTTTTGGAAAGTTCATAAGGACGGTCGAAAATGTCACTCTTCTTGATTTTGCCGAATGGCTCGCAAAAATATACATAAACACTGCTGGCCAAAAGTATTGGCACCCCTACAATTCTGTCAGATAATGCTCAATTTCTCAGAGAAAATGATTGCAAATTACATTTACATTGCTTTGGTAGTAATATATTCATTTATTTTGCTTGCAATGAAAAAACACAAAAGAGAATTGAAAAAATGTAATAATTATCATTTTACACAAAACTCCAAAAGTATTGGCACCCTTTGAACAATCATGTGATGCTTCTCTAATCTGTGTAATTGACAGCACCTGTTACTTACCTGGGGCAAATAACATAAAGGCGGCGGCAATAACTAAATCACACTTGCAGCCAGTTAAAATGGATTAAAGTTGACTCAACCTCTGTCCTGTGTCCTTGTCTGTACCACATTGAGCATGGAGAAAAGAAAGAAGACCAAAGAACTGTCTGAGGACTTGAGAAGCAAATTGGAGAAAGCATGGGCAATCTCAAGGCAATAAGTCCATCTCCAAAGACCTGAATGTTCCTGTGTCTACTGTGCGCAATGTCATCAATAAGTGCAAAGCCCATGGCACCTTTGTTAACCTCCCAAGATGTGGACGGAAAAGAAAAATTGACGATAAATTTCAACGAAAGATTGTGCGGATGGTGGATAAAGAACCTCGACTAACATCCAAACAAGTTCAAGCTGTCCTGCAGTCCAAGGGTACAACAGTGTGAACCCGTACTATCCGCCGGCGTCTGAATGAAAAGGGACTCAATGGTAGGATACCCAGGAAGACCCCACTTCTGACCCAGAAGTGAGACATAAAAAAAGCCAGGCTGGAGTTTGCCAAAACTTACCGGAGAAAGCCAAAAACGTTTTGGAAGAATGCTCTCTGGTCAGGTGAGACAAAAGTAGAGGTTTTTGGGAAAAGGCATCAATATACCTGTAGAGTTTACAGGGAAAAAAACGAGGCCTTCAAGAAAAAAAGAACACGGTCCCCACATTCAAATACAGTGGTACCTCGACATCCGATCGCTTCGACACACGATCTTTTCGACATCCGATGTAAAATTCGACTCGCCATTTGTTTCTACACCCGACGACATGCTCGAAATATGACGACATGACAGCGCCGCAAACAAACGCACGGCGGATTTTCTTGTGTGAGAAATCAACACAGGTTTCCAAAAAGTTGGGAAAAAAGTGATGTTTACCTTTGAAATGAAGATGCAAATTATAGAAAAATATGAGCGTGGGGTGCGCATCCTCTGAACTGGCTCAACAACACAGCTCCACGGTCCTCTTCCGACCACCGTTCGCCAGTCTTTATAAGTTAAGGTGACAACTATTATTGTGGTATAATTGCCAAGGAAATCGCCAGCTTCGTCACGTTTTATCATTTATTTAAGAATTTATCCAACACAAAACGCCCATTGTCCTCCGCAGTTGACTGTGCTCTCAAGAAAATGAAAGTATTATCTCTACCGCACCGACCTATCTCACTGTGACGTCAGCCCCGCGGTGTGTTCAGGTACAGCAAAAAGTGTCCGCCACATTAGAATCCAATTCGTTACATTATTTACAGGAATCATTACTAATTATTATTATCATTATTATTAGGGTTGTTCCGATCATGTTTTTTTGCTCCCGATCCGATCGCGATCGTTTTAGTTTGAGTATCTGCCGATCCCAATATTTCCCGATCCGATTGCTTTTTTTTTGCTCCCGATTCAATTCCAATCATAAATTTTCCCGATCATATACATTTTGGCAATGCATTAAGAAAAAAATGAATAAAACTCGGACGAATATATACCTTCAACATACAGTACATAAGTACTGTATTTTTTTATTATGACAATAAATCCTCAAGATGGCATTTACATTATTAACATTCTTTCTCTGAGAGGGATCCACGGATAGAAAGACTTGTGACTTTGTATATTGTGACTAAATATTGCCATCTAGTGTACTTGTTGAGCTTGCAGAAAATGATACTGTGGCCATGCCCAAATGCATGATGGGAAGTGGAACCATGACTGTGCGTAGTGCTACCAATTGATATATCTTCTCTGTGTTGGGAAATAACATAAGGTGTTAAGAAAAATATCAATTGCTACCCGTGATATTTCTTATCGTAGGGAGAGGGATTGTAAGGCTTTAGCCAATTAAAAAAAGGCTCCAAAGGCTGCCAAAATTCACTCTAGTCATTTTACGCTGCCTTTTATCTCTCTATATAGGTAAAACGGCGCCATTACAGATTGAGCGCGACAATACGTGAGTGGGTCGTTCAGCGCATGCATTAATTGCGTTAAATATTTTAACGTGATACATTTAAAAAAAATATATATATTACCACCGTTATTGGGATAAATCTGATAACCCTACCTTAAGCCTAAACTAAAGACTCTGGATGAGTGTAACATTTTATGTCTGTAATGTTAAATACAATTCGAAAACGATTTAATAAAAAAAAAATAAAAATTTTTTAAAAAAGGCATGGCCGATATTTTTTTGCCAATTCCGATACTTTGAAAATGACGTGACGGACTGATCGATTGGGACATCTCTAATTATTATTATATTATTCTGATTTCTATTCAAAACTTCTTTGTTTTGCTATGTTTAATTGCCATTTGTAATAGTACCAGCAGTATTTATTGAGGATTTAGTGTAGGTTTTTGGGCTGTGGAACAAATGAATGGAATTATAATGTATTCCTATGGGAAAATCCTGCTCGACATACGACCATTTCGACTTACAAACAAGGTCCTGGAACGAATTAACTTCATATGTAGAGGTACCACTGTATAGCAGAGGTTCCCTGATGTCTTGGAGTTGCTTTGCTGCCTCTGGCACTGAACTGCTTGACCGTGTACATGGCATTCTGATGTCTGAAGACTACCAACTAATTTTACAGCATAATGTAGGGCCCAGTGTGAGAAAGCTGGGTCTCCTTCAGAGGTCATGAGTCTTCCAGCAGGACAATGACCCAAAACACACTCCAAAAAGCACTAGAAAATGGTTTGAGAGAAAGCACTGGAGACTTCTGAAGTGGCCAGCAATGAGTCCAGACCTGAATCCCTCAGAACACCTGTGGAGAGATCTGAACATAGCAGTTTGGAGAAGGCACCGTTCAAATCTCACAGACCTGGAGCAGTTGGCCTATGAAGAATGGTCTAACATTCCAGCAGAGCATTGTAGGAAAGTCAGTGATGGATACCGGAAGTGGTTGTTCGCTGTTATTTTGTCTAACGGGTTGTGCTACCAAGTATTAGGCTGAGGGTGCCAATACTTTTGTCTGGCCCATTTTTTGAGTTTTGTGTGAAATGACAGTGATTTATTTTTTTTCCCATTCTCTTTTGTGTTTTTTCTTTGCTAACAAAATTAATGACGCTATTACTACCAAAGCATTTGTAATTGCAATCAATTTCTGGGAGAAATTTAGCATTATCTGACAGAATTGCATGTCGAGGTGTCACTTTATATCAAAAACCAAATTGTATGCTTTGGAAGCATAGGAAAAAAAATAATTATCTTATGATTGATCATTCGTGTCAAGGTTACGTTTAAAATCAAGTTTACGTGAGAGCTTTAAAAATGAATGGTTGCATGCTATTTGGAAATCTTCATCAGAACTTGCGTAAATAACTGTAAAGGAGCGACAAATCATCAAACATCGACCGTGACTTGGCATTCTCATCTGCATAATATTTCCTACCCATCTTTTTTAAGTCGTCACGACTTACCGACTGTCCTTTAAATTTACATTTTTATGCCTTTTTTGATTTGCTCTCCAAGACGGAGATTCCCCGCATTTACATTTCAGATTCACAAACATTGATTGGTCGTAGCAGCATTTTTTAATTTAAACTCCACCGCCTACCCTCAATCAGCCATTACAAGGTCTGGCTTGTTACCCCGAGCATCGCTTCGCTCAGGCGCATTGATTTTGGATCGGTGGGCTTGACCTTCTTAATCAATATTTAAAATGATATCAGAGACATTGAAGTGATTTGTCAGGTCTTGCAGTCTATAACTAACAATCGGGGATGATTTCATTTAAAAGGCTCCGGGGGTTGTCCATGTGTTTTTGGGCGGGGATCGCATTGCCCCGTTTGGGCTGTTTTAATAATTCACTGATGACATGTTCCCAGGAAATGAGTCTTTTTTTAATATATTCCTAATGGCCCACTTAAAGGTTATGTCTATCAGATGGCTCTAGCAGGGGGACGCGCTGGCATTTTAATCAGCGCACAAGCTTCCTTTTCTAATGAATGCTAGCGTGACACAACTGAATGAATATGCGCTTTGATGTTTCCATTCAAAAAGACTCAGTGCTTTTGTTGGAAGTTACCTTGAGTAATCTGAGAATTAAATAAGTAAGTTTGTTGGGCAAGATTGTTTTGATTTGCATTTTTTTTGTTTTGCTGTGCAAATGATGGAATGTGAATGTAATGGACAATATTGACATTTGATTTCTTCTTAATACCGTAATTAGAGATCGGTGTGAAATTTGGAAGATTCAATATTCTACTACTCAGTGTTGTGCATGAACGCGTATTTTGGGCGAACGTGAACTGAACGCATCAAATTTTTGCATTACTGTGAACACGCTCATTCTAGCGGTTGTGAGAGGCGTTCAGAACCTCATTCATTGTCAAGTGTAGCAAACAACATTAAGTACGCAACTACTGCGGTACTGAATATCCGATGTAAACTCTTTATGCACTGTAACTCTTGCGCACATCTCACTAGCAGTGTTGTTAATCTTACTTTAAAAAAAGTAACTCATTACATTTACAAATTACTTCTCCCAAAAAGTAATTGCGTTATTAACTCAGTTACCTGAATTAGAGATGTCCCGATCTGATATTTGGATCGGATCGGATGCCGATATGGGCAAAAAAATGCGCATTGGTATCGGATCGGAACATGGGAAAAATTCCGATCCAGACTTCCTATCCAATTTTTTTCCCCCCAAAGTCCGGTCCGGGTTTTCCAGCGCACCGATTTACATAATCCATTCCAGTCTTTGCTTCGGTTTCCCTACAATCCGGTCCGCATTTTACGGCACACCTTCAACACACTGCATTTACATTACCGTCTCCCAATTTACCGAGAGACTTTATCGGTAAAAATGTCAGCTGTGTGGGATCATTTCACCTTAAAGGACGACAAAGATGAGGCAGAGAGCAACATATGCCACGATAAAGTCAAGCGTAGTGGTAAAGCTGTAAGAAGTTTTAATGCAACCAATCTAATCAAGCATTTAGCGAAATACCACCACAAACAATATGAGGAGTATGTTAAGAAAACCAAAGACAAAAAGAAAGGTCCTACGCAGCTAACACTGGCAGAAACTTGCTATGCGTGGCAAACTGGCACTCGACAGTCCCAAAGCCCAGGGAATAACAAGAGTCATTGCCGAAGAATTCATTCTGGATGACGAGCCATTATCTCACGTGAGTAAAGACGCACCATCCAACACGCGATTCGGCCGCTGAAGATTCGAGAACGATTCACAAACATCCAAATTCCGATTATTGAAATATGTCAAGTAAAGCGGGACTAATACACAGCGCGGTCTTTGGGACGCAATGAGAAACTGACCGCATTGCGTCCCGAAAGTACACATTACTTGTCTTAGACCCGGGTAATGCCAATGCTCAACTCACGGCTTTAGCTCAACTCATGCCGCTGGATAAAAAACACAAGAATACCTGACTTCTGCTGACAGCCGCAACAAACTACGTCAACGTCGATTTACTGGAGATAATAGATATCATATGTATATAGAACCAGATGCTACACGACAGACTCGACTGCGTTAGCAACACTGAAGTATTGAAAACCAGATGCGTTAGTAAACAGCCGCCAGCTTAAAGCAGAAGACTTCCCTAGTAGGCTGTTGTGAACCTTCCAAGCGAACCTAATTAACTTTTTATCTAAAATACTCCTAAACTGGAAAAATCTTGACTTGAATTTATCTTCAAAACAGTTTTAAAACTTTCACATGTCGAACGTAGACAGAAGGGAAATTATGGAATAACGGGAGCAATTTTAACAACTTTAACAGTTGATTCGCAAAATTAAATGAATTGAATGTAGTTTAAAGCTGCTGATACACAATGGAGACTTGAGTATTTTATTTACTGTTTTAAAAAGTTAACTTGATTCTGAAATAGTCGTTTATTTAAACCTGAGAGGCTTTTTATACAATTTTTGTAACTAATGCACGAAACATTAAAAGCATCTAATAGCTTGGGGGATTTCTGGGATTTTCCACTGAGGTTGTTGGCGTGTTTTGCTTTTTTAAGACAGTTTACAATATTATTTGCACATTTTACTGACTGACTATGCCATTTCTGTTTGTTATTTATAATGTTTTGTGTTTGTCACTAAATAAACAGGTCAGTTTCTTGTTACCAACCACTGTTATCAAGGGTACTAAAACCTTTTTCAACATGAGTCTGACAACTAAGTAAGGAGGCTAAATAAGTTTAAACTTTAACACATGCTCAGATAGGTTGGTATCGGCCAGTATCGGTATCGGATCAGAAGTGCAAAACAATATCGGTATCGGATCGGAAGTGCAAAAACCTGGATCGGGACATCCCTTACCTGAATGTAAGAGTAATTACTTACTTGACAAAGTAACTGGTGATAATTTTCCTATTTTTCTATTATTTTTTTCCCTACATTAAAAAAAAACAACAACAAAAAACAGGTCACACAATCTGAAGTTTAAAAGGTTTTTGGGACAATTGGCCCTAGCCCAATTCTTTACCCTAAACTTAACTAGACACAGGGGTATTATTGCGGATATTGCGATAACTAGATAATAACCTTTGCTATGTGTGGAAGTCATTTAATGTTGATGAATCAACCGTTAAAGATGTTAAAATTGCCCCTGCTAACACATTAGTTCCCTTCCATCCATTTTCGACATGTGTAAGTTTTAAAACAGTTTCATCATTTAAAGATAGATTTAAGTTAAATTTTGCCGATTTAGGAGCATTTTAGATAAAAAGTGACAGGTTCGCTAGGAAGGTTCTCTACAACAGAGCCTTCATGAGAAGTCTACTGCTTTAAGATGGCGGCTGTTTACTAACGCATCTAGTTCTTTATTATATATGTTGCCAATGCCGCCGTGTCTGTCTATTGCATCTAGTTCTGTATATATGTGATATCTACCGAAGCATCATGTGGGCGCAGTTTGTAGGCTATCGGCTACAGTCAGGTATCAGTCAACAAACATCGTAACGCATAGTAACGCACGCCTTTCCCGCCTCAGTAACGGTGACGGCGTTGCAAAGATGAGAAAAGTAATTAATTAGATTACTCACTACTGAAGAAAATAACGCCGTTAGTAACGCTGTTATGTTCTTACACCGTTATTAACAACACTGCTCACTAAATATCATATATCACAATTGTGATTCCCCAAGTCTCATCCCATTGGCTGTGTAAACCCAGGGTGATCATGGGACATGTACTCTGTATACCACATTCCCGAAAGACTACAGTTAAACCCATAGGTTAAAAAGACTATATAGAAAAATAAACCTGAATAGCAGAAATCTATCTAACCTGGCAACTCAAGCTGCCTAAGGCTGTCACGGCTGTGTTGATTTAGCAAATATGGCAGCTTTTGTAATTAAGAGCAGTTTAGCCAAAAGGCAAAGCTCTCGATTTAGCGATCCATCTACATTTCCACCCTCACCTGTGATCACAAGCTGTGGGTCATAACTGAAATAACAAGATCACAGATGCAAGTGGCTCATCCACGAGAGAGTCAGAGTAGAGCTACTGCTTCTCTAATGAAGAGGAGTCAAAAAACGTGGCTCGGACATCCGGCTAGGAAGTGTCCTCAACACATCCATAGTAACATGTTCAAAGCACATTCCCACTAAGAGAAGGAATAGGACAGGACAAGCAGCAAAGAAAATGTGTCAGAAGAGCTGGAAAGAGGTGGCTTGGGAGGAAGAGCGAAATCTGGGTTTCCTTGTTTGGGTCTCTGCCCACCCTGAGCCAAAACCTGAACAAACCGGAGAAAATTCATATTTTGTAGTTGACTTTTGTTTAAAAATAAAAAAAATTAAAAAATAGTGTGTCAAAGTGGGGTCAGAACATTTGCTTCCTGATAATACAATTTATGCTTCGACTGTTCATTGTACAGTAGGGCAAATGAATATTTAGTCAACCACTAATTGTGCAAGTTCTCCCACTTGAAAATATTAGAGAGGCCTGTAATTGTCAACTTGGGTAGACCGCAACGATGAGAGACAGAATGCGGGTAAAAAAAACAAAATCATATTATTTGATTTTTAAAGAATTTATTTGCAAATCATGGTGGAGAATAAGTATTTGGTCAATACCAAAAGTTCATCTCAATACTTTGTTATGTACCCTTTGTTGGCAATAACGGAGGCCAAACGTTTTCTGTAACTCTTCACAAGCTTTTCACACACTGTTGCTGGTATTTTGGCCCATTCCTCCATGCAGATCTCCTCTAGAGCAGTGCTATTTTGGGGCTGTCGTTGGGCAACACGGACTTTCAACTCCCTCCACAGATTTTCTATGGGGTTGAGATCTGGAGACTGGCTAGGCCACTCCAGGACCTTGAAATGCTTCTTACGAAGCCACTCCTTTGTTGCCCTGGCTTTGTGTTTGAGATCATTGTCATGCTGAAAGAGCCAGCCACGTCTCATCTTCAATGCCCTTGCTGATGGAAGGAGATTTTCACTCAAAATCTCTCGATACATGGCCCCATTCATTCTTTCCCTTACACAGATCAGTTGTCCTGGTCCCGTTGCAGAAAAATAGCCCCAAAGCATGAGGTTTCCACCCCCATGTTTCACAGTGGGTATTAGAGCTGGGAATCTTTGGGCACCAAACGATTCGATTACGATTACGATTCAGAGGCTCCGATTCGAATATAAAATGATTATTGATGCACCCCGCTCCTTTTTTTTTTTTTTTTTTTTAAATGTTTTGTACATTAGTTCCAAAATTGTTCAAAAATCCTCTCAGGTTAAACCAAACTACTATGTCAGTATCAAGTTTAACATATAACCGTAAACAAATATTCGAGAATAACAGTAAATAAAAAACACAGCAGATAATTATTTTTTTACAATTGGGGATTAGGAGCTCAATTGCAATACATTCCCACAGTTGATTTCTTTACAACAAGCGTTTTACCTGTTGCAGATTCAGTCTTCCCAGCCTGGTGCAGCTCTACAATTTTGTCTCTGGTGTCCTTCGACAGCTCTTTGGTCTTGGCCATAGTGGAGTTTGGAGTGTGACTGACTGAGGTTTTGGACAGGTGTCTTTTATACCGATAATGAGTTAAAACAGGTGCCATTAATACAGGTAACGAGTGGAGCCTCGTTAGACCTCGTTAGAAGAAGCTAGACCTCTTTGACGGCCAGAAATCTTGCTTGTTTGTAGGTGACCAATACTTATTTTCCACTCTAATTTGGAAATAAATTCTTTAAAAATCAAACAATGTGATTTACTGTTTTTTTTTCTTCCACATTCTGTCTCTCATGGTCGATGTTTACCCATGTTGACAATTACATGCCTCTCTAATCTTTTCAAATAGGAAAACTTGCACAATTGGTGGTTGACTAAATACTTATTTGCCCCACTGTAGATGCGCACCCTGCTGGCAGTGAATGGTCACTAGTTAAAAGAGATTGGACAATGGCAGCAAGTGAGTTAAGACATCAAGGACCTGTTTTAAATTGTGGAGAAAATATGGGTCCTTTAACTGACATTTAAATGTAAAAGCAATTAAAAAGTTTAGAAAGGTATCACATGCCAGCATACTGTACGAAAAGTGACATACACTAATTGGACTTTGTGGTATTGCCCTTTCTGTCTCGCAGGTAATGATTACATACAGTGAGTGGAGTAGGGGTATCTGAATTATTGTCACCTACAAAAATTCCTAACTTGTCGCCAACTCATTAGCTTTGTGGCGCAGGTGAACTCTGTGACTTTTCCATCCGCAGGTGCTCCCCTTTTTTTTTTTTCTAAGGTGGTGGTGGGCAAAGCCAATAGGTCGCATGAATTTGTAATGCCCCCGGCACCCTCAGGACTCTGATAATGTCAGGCCTTTGATGCCGGAGGGGGTTACGGTGCGATGAATCAAGGAGACGCTGGTGCTGATGAAAAATACATAAGGTCTCGGCAACAGATGATCTCTGGCAGAAAGGTCGTAAGATAAATAAAAAGTCAAAATAATTAATTAAAAGACTGCGGCAGCGATTTGCATATTTGTTTTTTGTATATGCCTAATATTAGATATAGTATGGTATTTTACTTCATGCAACATAAAGCAATTAAACTATGATTCATTGATAACGAGAGAATTGCTTTTTATATGGAGAGACACTACAATCACTGGTAACAAAGACAGGGGACACTGTAGAGATTTCCCGCCATCTGCTTCCGCCAGATGGGGGGTTGAGGAAGGGCCATTCGGAGTTAAGTGCGACCCCGTCTCAACAGCTAAAGCGACGTGTGCTGATGAGCAGTGATTTCACACAATATAAATGGAATGAACCCGAGTTCAGCGTTTCATTAAATATCCTGTAAATCAAACATAAAGATGCCTTGTAAATTTCACAAGCTACAAAAGAACAGAGTTGTTATAAAACTAATACAGTATTGAAAATTAGGCTGATGTCTCGCCCTGGTCAAAAACTGTCAATCAAATCCCAATTCTGGAGATTGAAGTGTACATGTAAAATGAAAATGATGGTAGCTCACATGATGTAATCTCACAAATTGAAAATTGAATGGATCAGAGTGAATTTTATTATCCCAGAGGGAAATTTGTTCCGAATGCTACAACATTGCCATCACAACTGGAGATGACTACCAATACTAAAACACAGCAGACAAATAGAAACATCAGGTCTGCCAAGGTGGATAAAAGTGCTGCTGCGAACTGATGTTTTAAATAAAATTTGAAATATAACAGTGGCAGCAATAAGAACAGGAATGAATACAGTATTTTATTAAGTACTACAGTTGAAAGAGTGTTAATAATGTGGACTATAATTTTAAAATAATAGCAATAGCCAAATTTTACTAAAGGCTAGCAAACAGGTTGCGACTGCTAACTGGATGCCAGACTATGCAATGCATTACTGGGAGCTCCACCCCTGCAAAACAGGAAAAACAAATTGGCACAAAATACTATTAACGTACAGTTCTGTACTGCACAATTATTTTCAACAATCATCTTCAAAGTAGTACACTGTAATCAGTGGCAGATGCTGGTCTTTCAAGAGGGGAAGCGCAAAGTGTGTCCGCCTGTGAGTGCTTTGTGACGGTGAAGGGATTCAGCGGCACCCGCTGCTCGGTAGGGAAGGAAACTACAGTGCCAGAAGTCAAGTCTCCAAACACAAGCAGTTTCAATTAAAGAAAAAAAAAAAAAAAGCACCAATAAGTAGAAGCTCAATTTTTCGCTAGTCGTTTTTAACAAAGCAATAGTCGCTAGGATGATAATAAAAATCTCCCCCCGTGTGGTTCTGGGATTTTTGCTCCCCATTCTTGTTATCATTTTGATGCCACGGGGCGAGTAGGGAGTTGAAAGTCCCTGTTGCCCAACGACAGCCCCAAAACATCACTGAGATCTGCATGATGGAATGGGCCAAAATACCAGCAACAGTGTGTGAAAAGCTTGTGAAGAGTTACAGAAAACGTTTGGCCTCCGTTATTGCCGACAAAGGGTACATAACAAAGTATTGAGATGAACTTTTGGTATAGACCAAATATTTATTTGCAAATAAATTCTTTAAAAATCAAACAATGTGATTTTCTGTTTTTTTTTTTTTCCACATTTTGTCTGTCATGGTTGAGGTTTAACCATGTTGACAATTACAGGCCTTGCTAATATTTTCAAGTGGGAGAACTTGCACAATTAGTGGTTGACTAAATACGTATTTGCCCCACTGTAAATAGGCGCTTCCAGGAGCACAGCACAGAAAGTCTCAGAGTCTCATCTACGACGTGCTGAATACATTTTTGTAGAATCCGTGGGTCCCTCTGGTTTGATTTTACAGTTTTAACTTTGTCAACACACTGCTTACTTCAACCGCTATTCACGTTGTTCTTTCTAAACCGGAAGTTTGGAGCAGAAATTTTCCAAATGGCGCCGCCCATATTTCGCTCAGGAAACTTACAACTTAGCAAAAATACACCTTCTTGAAACTACGGTAGTTAAATTCCCTTGTTTTCAGTGTAAATCTACTGAAAATAAGAAATTATCTGCCAGTGCTGCAAGTAAATTTTACTCACTTAGATTTTTTGAAATATGAAAAATAGCTAGCTGAAAATAAGCTTAAAAGACTTATTTTAAGCAATAAAGAAGTATACTGTATGTAGGCATGTGCCGGTATGAGATTTTGACGGTACGATAACCGTGAGCAAAAATACCGCGGTTTCACGGTATTGCAATTATAGCTCCGAAATGTGTTATTTTGAGATGTATGGGTTAAAAAAAAACAACTTTTTTTCCATTGAACAGGATTTTTTTTCAGAAAATAGTTGCAAATTGGAATATGAATGTATTGTTAAAATAAATAAACTATCTATTAAAAAACAAAACAAATATTTTAAATAAAATTAAAATATAACGTAGACTATACCCACAGCCACAGCTCAAGTTGCTCAAGTTTAGAGCAAGAACAACATTTTATTAATTAATTATTTCTATAAAAAAAGTAAAAACTCTTCTGAATAAATTTTTTAAAAATTTATACTGCATGATTTTTTTTGAGGACTGAAAAGCTCAAGTGAAGTTTTGCCATTTTCAGCCACTGTGTCAACTATAGTCTACATGATTTCATGCCTTTGTGCTAGAAAGAACAAAGAATTCAAAACTTAATGAGTTAGTTAAAAATGTATAAGTTAGTTAAAATGTAAATATTGTTGTGGAAAGGTTCCATCTAAAAAAAAAAATCATTGGGAGTGAGACCTCTCCTTGATCCAGCGAACGTGGATTTGTGCTTAGGGCAAGATCATCTTCCCTCAATTAACAATCTTTGATGCTATGCCTTTTTTCCCCTTCATTCAAGCGAATCAAGCTTGTTTTCTCACTCTGCGGCTGTAACACTCGACGAACTTGCTCTCCCAGATAAGCCTAGGCTAACATTCGTCTTTTATAAGCTTTTAGTTAGTTTGTATATCGAATTTCAAAGGAAAATATGTGTTTTGTTTTTGGCGGACTTTTTCATAGTGCTAATCTGTTTAGCTACTCACACATGGAAAAATACAATTGTACAACGTTTTAAATGTATTCATTTTGTATATTCCACTTACCACCATTTCAGAGCTCAATAAATTGAAGAAAAGAACGCCTTATGTTTGGAGTATTTGTTTAGGGTTCGCTGGCTGTTTAGCCGATAGTCACTTTCACATACAGCAAGAAACGGGAAATGGGAGGGGGTGAGCGCTGCCGAGCCACGCCACTTCTGGCTGCATTTTTGACACATGAAAAATGGCGAATACCGTACTGCGGTCTGACGGAAAATTTTAGTGGTTTTGAAACCGCGACGTTTTCACACCACGGTAAACCGTGAAACCGGTAACCGGCACATGTCTAACTGTATGTAATTTTTTTAAAAAGCTTGTATGTCAGAATTGTTCTTGATTCAAGAATAGATATTGTTCAAAACATTAAATGCAACATGAAAGCAAATCTTTTAGATGTATGGTCCTTATAAGAACAAATAGTAATATTCACTTAAAGTGGAATAATCTGACGCATTAATCTGTTAACTAGTCTTGAACACTCAAAACAAGATGGAGAAAATTGAGTACAATTTAAATAACTTTTTAAAGAAAAGCATAATTCTAAGATGCTTTTCATGAGTTAAAATAGGATTTCCTTAAATTTTCTGAATACATATTTATATATTTGTTAAATTCTCAACATAAATGATTACGGCTATTTTTGTAAATAGCAAGATAATGTTCAAATGAGAATGTTGTTTTTCAGAAGTAGTCTTTAAAAAAAAAAAAAAACTGGCAAATCTTTAAAAAGGGCAGATTTTCAGATGACATCTGTACAGTATTTTTCCTTTTAAAAAATAAGATTTCAGGGGAAAAACAACACAATATGTTACGACCATAGATGTTTTTGTTTTCAGTGAAGCCTGATTAATGTTGGGCTTCCCTCTCACTTACGCACCCCCAGAGACCTACAACAGCTTTTAGAACCTTTCTCCAGCCAGAGGTGAGGCCTTTACTCCCAGACACAATTACCGCATGAGACAACCTTTCAAATGAAGACAGATTGGTCTCGCTGTCTCGTCACAAAATGGCCTCTTGAATTTCTCTTATGGTTGTCACCTCCTCACCATAAAAACTCCCCTCCTTCCCTTGTGCTGCTGGTGTTTTGCTTTAATATTGCTCTTCTCTGTAAACAAGTTATCTCAGTGTCAATAACCTAGATACTTACAGCAGCATGTCCTGCTCATGACCTGTATTTTCTGTAAACGATAAAATTTTGCAGTCCACGCAGATTTGTCACTTGACGGTGTGACATGAGAGTTGCTCATTCTGAGTCACAGGAGCTACGTGCGATATTTCAGGAAATAAATGGATACAAAATAGGAAGCGGATTTGAATGACAGGCTGACCTGAGCTGGAGGCTGTTTGCTATATTGCTGGCAGTTTTGTTCATTATGAAAATTGCATCAGGCTTAGTGTCGCAGTGACAGCTCATCTTGTCATTTTGATAAGAGTGAAAAAGACTGTAAACCAGCCAAAATACTGCAATGGGAAATTGTATTTTACTAAATCACTATGAAGCGGGTTTTTTTTGCAAACATAATTATTGTTGATCTACTTTATATATGCTTTTTAAAAATTTAAGTATACAGTACATTGAAAGTTCAAATGCATTGGATGTTTGTAGCCGCTACTGACAGCCAATGAATGAGTCTTCCAAGGTTCCAATAGCAGGTGACTACGTGCCGAGTCTAGCCTCAGCTCGCCAGATTCACATAGCTATCACGCCCGGTGAACATCAGTACGCCAGATGCGGCCCGGATCATCAATCTGACAGTCCGAATAATATGTTACGTACAGTACTGTTCCAGGGCGGACCATGCAGACCGAATGCGCTCGAAATCAGAAATTTAACGGTCGATGCGTCACGTCACTGCAGCACGCACCCTGAAAGCGGGCATCCGCGCTGCAACACTAAACAGGAGAACACATAAGAAAAGGAGGAGAAACCACATTAATGTGTGGCCCAGATATGTCAAACCTTTTTCCTCAATCTTGAACAGTTTTGTATCAAAACCGTTTTTAATATTAAATTTGGGTTCCATTTTGTTTAATGTATCATAATGTAATGTGTTTTTATTGTGTTTATATGGTCCACAACTCAGTATTTTATTTGATAGTCTTGTCAGAGCCATATATATACAGTGGGTCAAATAAGTATTTAGTCAACCACCAATTGTGCAAGTTCTACCACTTGAAAATATTAGAGAGGCCTGTAATTGTCAACATGGGTAAACCTCAACCATGAGAGACAATGTGGGAAAAAAAAAACACAAAATCACATTGTTTAATGTTTAAATAATTTATTTGCAAATCATGGTGGAAAATAAGTATTTGGTCAATACCAAAAGTTCATCTCAATACTTTGTTATGTACCCTTTGTTGGCAATAACGGAGGCCAAACGTTTTCTGTAACTCTTCACAAGCTTTTCACACACTGTTGCTGGTATTTTGGCCCATTCCTCCATGCAGATCTCCTCTAGAGCAGTGATGTTTTGGGGCTGTCGTTGGGCGACATGGACTTTCAACTCTCTCCTCACGCCGTGGCGTCAAAATGATAACAAGAACGGTGAGCAAAAATCCCAGAACCACACGGGGGGACCTAGTTAATGACATACAGAGAGCTGGGACCACAGTAACAAAGGCTACTATCAGTAACACAATGCGCCGCCAGGGACTCAAATCCTGCACTGCCAGACGTGTCCCCTGCTGAAGAAAGTACACGTCCAGGACTGTCTGCGGTTCACTAGAGCGCATTTGGATGATCCAGAAGAGGACTGAGAGAATGTCTTATGGTCAGATGAAACCAAAATAGAACTTTTTGGTAGAAACACAGGTTCTCGTGTTTGGAGGAGAAAGAATACTGAATTGCATCCGAAGAACACCATACCCACTGTGAAGCATGGGGGTGGAAACATCATGCTTTGGGCTGGTTTTCTGCAAAGGGTCCAGGACGACTGATCTGTGTAAAGGAAAGAATGATTGGGGCCGTGTATCGAGAGATTTTGAGTGAAAATCTCCTTCCATCATCAAGGGCACTGAAGATGAGACGTGGCTGGGTCTTTCAGCCCAAACACACAGCCAGGGCAACAAAGGAGTGGCTTTGTAAGAAGCATTTCAAGGTCCTCGAGTGGCGTAGCCAGTCTCAAGATCTCAACCCCATAGAAAATCTGTGGAGGGAGTTGAAAGTCCGTGTTGCCCAACGACAGCCCCAAAATATAACTGCTCTAGAGGAGATCTGCATGGAGGAATGGGCCAAAATACCAGCAACAGTGTGTGAAAAGCTTGTGAAGAGTTACAGAAAACGTTTTGCCTCCGTTATTGCCAACAAAGGGTACATAACAAAGCATTGAGATGAACTTTTTGGTATTGACCAAATACTTATTTTCCACCATGATTTGCAAATAAATTCTTTAAAAATCAAACAATATGATTTTCTTTTTTTTTTTTTCGCACATTCTGTCTCTCATGGTTGATGTCTACCCAAGTTGACAATTACAGGCCTTGCTAATATTTTCAAGTGGGAGAACTTGTACAATTAGTGGTTGACTAAATACTTATTTGCCCCACTGTAAATAGGCGCTTCCAGGAGCACAGCACAGAAAGTCTCGGAGTCTCATCTACGACGTGCTGAATACATTTTTGTAGAATCAGTGGGTCCCATGATTTGCAAATAAATTCTTTAAAAAATCAAACAATGTGATATATTTTTTTTCATTCTGTCTCTCATGGTTGAGGTTTACCCATGTTGACAATTACAGGCCTCTCTAATATTTTCAAGTGGGAGAACTTGCACAATTAGTGGTTGACTAAATACTTATTTGCCCCACTGTAGTTTGTTGGAAACGAGCCAGCAGGGGGTTGTTTTGGGTCAGCCTGGCAGGCTATTTAACACAAGTGAATCGGACAGCCGGTGCGTCTGATTAGGAGCAAATAGTTTTTGGACTGTGCCGGGTGTGCCATGTTAACTGTGTGTATTGTGAACACCATCTTTCGGTTATTTTTCTTACAACATTCTGAGCTATTGTCGGCCTTTTGTGTTAACAGTAAACATCTGATTAAGAAAGTATTTTTTTCCGTCTATAGTATTTTTTATGATTTTTTTTTTCTTTTAAGCATTCAGCGCATGCCAGGACGAGATCTCAGACGCCACACTTACATCATTTGTAATGACATACTGTATATTTGTCATCTCTAAACCGCGCTCCACCATCTTGTGTGTGTGTCACTGCCTTGATTGCAGGACTGGACAGACGGGTGAGCCTGGAACCAGGTGCCAGTGATCATCGTCAGCAGCTTATTTAAACCGGTCCTTGGCCTCACATCATCACTAGATCAGCAACTCAACTCAACAAAAAGTTTGTAACTCCAGCTTTCAGCTAACAAAGAATCTTGTTATTTTTTTTTTTTTTAACCTGTCCTGTTCAGCTGTTTGACACAGAGAATGGAAGTCTAAGTGCCCGGATAGTCTGAATAGTTTTAATGTTTCAACGGGAATGGATTATGGGGGGACAGAAGAAAAGAAACACAAGAGAAGAAAGAGGTGGGGGTGTCTATAAGCTAAGTGATCTACAGTCTTCTACCTAAAGATGATTTTGTTAAGGGACCGCGCTCTACAAACACTATATTCCAACATGTTTTAGGATTATAATTCTGAATGATCTATTCTTGAAACGGATTGCACCACCCACCCAAAAACATTGTTTGTCACGGTCTACATCATTACGTTCTTGACAAACTAAAGCTAAAATGTTAAGAGTTCCAAATGTTCCGACCTTTAACTATGTTCCACCTTGGAGGTACACCTTGTGTTGGATGGCATCATCTGTTCCCAACATGGGTGCAAAAGGTGAGTTCCCCATTCCATCTTTAGCAGCCCGAGGACCCACCCTGTCATATTAGGCAGCTGAAAATACTTCTGCGGAATAGCACCACTCGTGCTTTAACACATTCGTTGCTCAGGTGGCAATGTTGCACTTACTTCACACCGTCTGATTTCAAATTACATGTTAACGCAGCAGTCTGAGAAAAGGCTTGAAAAATGGCTGAATTACGCTGTAAAAATCTTGTTCAAAATGGACAGCAGGCGCCAAGCTCAACATTGACCGGTGAAGCGTACTTTAGCAGTAATGAGTCACAATAGCCGTGTTGAAAAGCTGTCACGCAGTTTTCTGGTGGTCTTAGGAGAGTCTTTTCCGCTAGCTCAGGTACGCTCAGTGTGACGGGGTGAAACGGTGAAGAGGCTCACCCACGGGAAACCCTCTGTTGATTAGTCGCTGTGCTTCTACAGATGGGACACTGAGGTGAGGTGTCAGCCCACACTTGTTTGCTGGCAAATTACTTTTCTTTTTTATCGCCACCGATCTGCACCTAGCAAGTAAAAATTCTACCTCGATGACCCCCACCTGAAAAGAAAAATAAAATCAATGGACCTGGTTAATTGAACACAAAGCTTATATTCTCACAAGACTTTTTCTTCAGAGTGAATTGCAATAGGTGTTATGGGTTTATTGCGCCTTTAGCCATTTAACAGAAGAGCATTTCATTGTTCTGCCTTGTAGAGACTATATATTTGTAATTAAATAACTGATTGGCTGACATTGATAGATGGATTAGACATCTCTGTCAATCTCAATGGCACTTCATTATTTGGCTGCCTTTGAAGGCAATAGACATTAAATCCATTTTCACTTGGAGTTCTGGCAGTGAATGATCATTAGGCATGTTTACATGGACACTGAGAGGTTTCACTCCCAATGTTTTTTTGTTTTTTGTTTAGATGTAAACCTTTCCACAACAATATTTACATTTTAACTAACTTATACATTTTTAACTAACTTAATAACTAATGAATTCTTTATGTTCTTTTTAATACAAAGGCATGACATTATGTAGACGAGTTGACACGGTGGCTGAAAATGGCGAAACTTTACTTGAGCTTTTCCACCCTCAAAAAAAAGTCATGCAGTATAATTAAAAAAAAAAAATCAGAAGTGTTTTTACTTTTTTATAGAAATTATTTTGTTCTTGCTCTAATCTTGAGCAACTTGAGCTGTGGCTGTGGGTATACAGTGGGGAGAACAAGTATTTGATACACTGCCGATTTTGCTGGTTTTCCCACTTGCAAAGCATGTAGAGTTCTGTAATTTGTATCATAAGTTCTTTTCAACTGTGAGGGACGGAATTTAATACAAAACACCAGAAAATCACTTTGTATGATACATCACAAAAATCGAACTTAATATTTGGTACAGAAACCTTAGTTTGCTATTACAGATACCAAATGTTTCCTGTAGTCCTTGACAAGGTTTGCACACGCTGCAACAGGGATTTTGGCCCACTCCTTCATGCAGATCTTCTCCAGAACCTTCAGGTTTCAGGGCTGCTGCTGGGCAACACGGACTTTCAGCTCCTTCCATAGATTTTCTATCGGGTTCAGATCTGGTGACTGGCTAGGCCACTCCAGGACCTTAAGATGCTTCTTACGGAGCCACTCTTTAGTTGCCTTGGCTGTGTGCTTTGGGTCATTGTCATGCTGGAGGACCCAGCCACGACCCATCTTCAGGGCTCTCACTGAAGGAAGGAGGTTGTCAGCCAAGATCTGGCGATACATGGCCCCATCCATCCTCCCCTCAATACGGTGCAGTCGTCCTGTACCCTTGTCAGAGAAGCAGCCCCAAAAAATGATGTTTCCTCCTCCATGTTTCACGGTTGGGATGGTGTTCTTGGGGTTGTACTCATCCTTCTTTTTCCTCCAAACACGACGAGCCGAGTTTAGACCAAAAAGTTCAATTTTGGTCTCATCCGACCACATGACCTTCTCCCATTGCTCCTCTGGATCATCCAGATGGTCAGTGGCAAACTTCAGACGTGTCTGGACATGCGCTGGCTTCAGCAGCGGGACCTTGCGCGCGCTGTAGGATTTTAATCCATGACGGCGTAATGTGTTTCCGATGGTTTTCTTCGAGACTGTGGTTCCAGCTCTCTTCAGGTCATTGACCAGGTCCTGCCGTGTAGTTCTGGGCTGATCTCTCACCTTCCTCATGATCAGTGATGCCCCACGAGGTGAGATCTTGCATGTAGCCCCAGAACGAGGCAGATTGACTGTCAACTTGAACTTCTTCCATTTTCTAATAATCGCTCCAACAGTTGTTACCTTCTCACCAAGCTGCTTGCTTATTTTCCTGTAGCCCATCCCAGCCTTTTGCAGGTCTATTATTTTATCCCTGATGTCCTTACACAGCTCTTTGGTCTTGGCCATTGTGGAGAGGTTGGAGTTTGTTTGTTTGAGCATGTGAACAGGTGTCTTTTATACAGGTAACAAGTTCAAACAGGTGCAGTTACTTCCGGTAATGAGTGGAGAACAGGAGGGGTTCTTAAAAAAGAACTAAGAGCCAAAATATTTACTGGTTGGTAATGTATCAAATACTTATTTCATGCAGTTAAATACAAATTTATTATTTAAAAATTATACAATGTGATTTTCTTGATTTTTGTATTAGATTCCGCCCCTCACAGTTGAAGAGAACTTATGATACAAATTACAGACCTCTACATGGCTTGCAAGTGGGAAAACCAGCAAAATCGGCAGTGTATCAAATACTTGTTCTCCCCACTGTAGTCTATAGACCCTACCCACGTGACGTCACAACTCCGCTCTCCTGAATGGTACCGCCCAATTGTCCGTCAAAACATAGTGTTAACCTGTTACGGCTACGTACATTCCTACTATTTACGGCGTGTTTTTCTGCTCCTTAACATTAATAATCAAAATGGTGAAGGCGTGTGTGGCTGTTGGTTGCACTAACAGAGAAGATGGAAGGAGAGACTTGAAGTTTTACCGTATTCCGAGGGATCCAAAGAGGAGAGCGAAATGGACGGCTGCAATTCGACGTGAAAACTGGGCACCAAAAAATCACCACAGACTATGTAGTAGTCATTTTATATCCGGTAAGATGCATTTAAGATATACTTAGAGGGTTTTGGGCTGACAAATAACCACAATTAAGATCATTGCTAGGCTAATCGCCGCCAACATACACGTATGTATGTAGTGAGAGTGCTATCGCTAAACCATATAAACATTAAAAGCCTTAACTCCATTGACAAACGACATGAAATACATTAGACTTGACAGTGGATGTTAGCAATAACAAAAGATTTTGAATTGAAAATTTCGTAACTCACCTTTCCAGGCACAAGATAGATTCCTGCCGAATTTTCGTGGACGAGGACCTGTTTCACCCAACCAGCAACGAAGTATTTATAAGCCTCCAAGCTCTTGAAGTTTTTAAAATTTTCGTGAGAATAGGCTGATTTTGTGTGGACAAGATAATTGTAAATATCAGTGTAGCAGATGTCAGGCAGACAGGGCGAAGACAGCGGGTCGAAAAACATCGATTTGGGCATCAAATATGGATCTGGCGACTGTATAGAACGAAGCTTTTCCACATAACGCCTTTTATGCAACACATCCAGTGAGTTTACGGCATCAGAAAGCACCGGGTCTTCCATGAAATGCATTTTAAATTCCTCGATCAATTGAAACCAATGCTAATACAGAGACAAAATGACGGACAAGTGGGCGGAACCATACAGCGAGCACGTGGTTTTGTGACGTCGGTGGGTAGGGTCTATAGGTTATATTTATTTTAATTTAATTTAGAATATTTGGTTTTTGTATTGATGATTTATTTATTTTAACAATATACAGTGGTACCTCTACATACGAATTTAATTCGTTCCAGGACCTTGTTTGTAAGTCGAAATGGTCGTATGTCGAGCAGGATTTTCCCATAGGAATACATTATAATTCCATTAATTCGTTCCAAAGCCTAAAAACATACACTAAATTCTTAATAAATACTGCTGGCACTGTTACAAATGGCAATTAAACATAGAAAAACAAATAAGTTATAAATAAATAATTCAGAATAATATAATAATAAGAAGAATAATTAATAATTATTCCTGTAAATAATGTAACGAATCGGATTCTATTATGGCGGACACTTTTTACTGTCCCTGAACGCACCGCGAAGGTGACGTCTCAGTGAGATAGGTCGGTGCGGTAGAGATAATACTTTCGTTTTCTTGAGAGCGGTCAACTGCTTAAGACAATGGGCGTTTTGTGTTGGATAAGTTCTTAAATAAATGATAAAAACGTGACGAACTGGCGATTTCCTTGGCAATGTTACCACAATAATAATTGTCACCTTAACTTATAAATAGTGGCGAACGGTGGTCGGAAGAGGACCATGGAGCCGTATTGTTGAGCCAGTTCAGGGACGCGCACCCCAAGCTCATATTTTCCTATAACTTGCATCTTCATTTCAAAGGTAAGCATCACTTTTTTCCTTGTTTCTCCAACTGTATCAACTTTTTTTGAAAACTGTGTTGATTTCTCACACAAGAAAATCCACCGTGCGTTCGTTTGCAGTGCTGTCATGTCGTCGTATTTCGAGCAACTCGTCGGCTGTAGAAACAAATGGCGGCTCAAATTTTACGTCGGATGTCGAAAAGATCGTGTGTCGAAGTGATCGTATGTAGAGGTACCACTGTATTCATGTTCCAATTTGCAACTATGTTCTGAAAAATAAAAAAAAATCCTGTTCAATGGAAAAAAGTTTTTTTTGTTTTTTGTTTTTTTGGTAACCCATACATCTCAAAATAACACATTTTGGAGCTATAATTGCAATACCGTGATACAGTGAAACCGCGGTATTTTTGTTCAGGGTTATCGTACCGTCAAAATCTCATACCGGCACATGCCTAACACCAAAGTATATCAGTAGACGTGTCCTTAAGTCTTTCTGATAGTTTTCCCCTGACCTTTTTACTGAAATAATATAATGAAAACCTGAAATTATGGCTTTTAATTTTGGTGTGCCACCCCAAGATTTTAAGTGGCCCCATCTGGCCACCCCTATGAAAAATTTCTGGAGGCGCCACTGTGGACGCACGGCAAATTTTCTTGTGAGAGAAATCAACACAGGTTTCAAAAAGGCTTATACAGATGGTCAAACAAGGAAAAAGGTGACACTTAACATTGAAATGAAGATGCAAATCATAGAAAAATATGAGCGTGGGCTGAGCATCCGTGAACTGGCTTAACAATACATCTCCACGGTCCTCCTCCGACCACCGTTCGCCAGTTAAGTTAAGATGACAATTATTATTATGGTAACATCGCCAAAGAAATCGCCAGCTTCGTCAGGTTTTTATAATTTATTTCAGAACTTATCCAACACAAAACGCCTCCTGACCGCCAAAGTTGACGGTGTTGTCAAGAAAACATTGAAAGCGAAAGTAAACTCTCAGCCGCTCCGCTCTCTCTGTTTCACGTCAGCCACGCGGTGCGTTCCGGTACAGAAAAAAAAAAACTCCCCCACATTAGAACCAGAATCATTACACTATTACAGGAATTATTATTATTATTATATTATTATTCCGATTTTTATTCATAATTTATTTGTTTTGCTTTGTGTAATTGCGATTTGTAATAGTACCAGCAGTATTTATTAAGGATTTAGTGTAGGTTTTTTGGCTGTGGAACGAATTAATGGGATTATAATGTATTTTTATGGGAAAATCCTGCTCGACATACGACCATTTCGACTTACAAACAAGGTCCTGGAACGAATTAACTTTCTATGTAGAGGTACCACTGTAATTGCAAATAATGTGCTGTTTTCCTGCTGAGTGTGTATTATCATCATGAAGATGTTGATGTCCTTGTAGACTACAGTTATGTGCTCCTCTGTCAATGTTAATTCAAAATTGTTGGAAACCTTTTAATTATTTATTCATGGACTTTTGAAGCTTATAAACGAAAACATTTTGAGAAATGTCGACTAAAACTAGACGAAATTTGTCTGAGTTTTTGTTCGTTTGTTTGTTACTCCCAAATAATTCAACTTTGGTTTCATCAGTCCACAAAATATTTTGCCATAACTTCTGTGGAGTGTCCGAGTGCCTTTTTGTTAACAATAAACGAGCAACAATGTTTTGTTTTGGACAGCATTGGCTTCCTCCGTGGAGGCCTCCCATGAACAGTGTTGTTAATAACGGCGTTAGAATATAAGGGCGTTACTAATGGTGTTATTTTTTTCAGTAGTGAGTAATCTAATTAATAACTTTTCTCATCTTGGCAACACCGTTACTGGTACGCCGGTACTGGAAAGGCGTACGTTACTATGCGTTACTATATTGGTTGAATGAAGCGAGAAAAGTCTTGAGGGAGACGGCCTCACCGAGACGACAGAGCAGAGCAGGAGTGGGGAGGAGGCAAAAAAGTTGTAACGTCGAGCAAACGCGATGCTAGGTGGCTCCAATAATACCTGACTGTAGCCGATAGCTTACAAGCTACACCCACACGATACGGTAGATATGGTAGACATGGTAGATATCACGTATATATTGAATAAGTTGCAAAATGACAGATACGGCGGCGTTAGCAACATGTACAGTAGTGGAACTACATGCGTTAGTAAACAGCCGCCATATTAAAGCAGTAAATGTCTTAGTAAGGCTCTGTTATAGAGAACCTTCCTAGCGAACCTAAGTAACTTTTTATCTAAAATGCTCCTAAATCGGCAAAATCTTGACTTGAATCTATCTTTAAATGATGAAACAGTTTTAAAACTTACACATGTTGAAAGTAGACAGAAGGGAACCAATGCAATAGCCAGGCATGAAAATCTCTCACCTTTCGGCGAAATTCGCCGTTTTGAAGTCAAAAAGGGCGACCTACGTGAATTGCGTAGATCCGAGGAGAAATTGTTTTTGGGAGGAGGTGGGGGGGGGGTTATTTAATTATTATTATTATCATCATGTGATTAACTTATTACGTAAACTGAGCACTTAAGAACACAGTCAGCAAATCCTTCTAGATGCTTCGCTGACGAGAACCAATCATCGGCCCAAGCTGCGTTCCATTATTCCAAACGCGCGCACTCCTTACGCGTGTACATGGAGTGCTCGGAGAGCCTTCGGTTGCATTGCAAAGCTAAAAAGCAGGCCTTATCCACATCGGGGCAGACCAGAGCGCAGCATACACACTTGCCTGTATTTGCCAGCAGATTGAATTTGGTGAGTAATGGTTTCAATCGTTTTCACGTTTTGCGATATAAAAAAGTTACTGCCATTCGTTGCAGCTTGCGTTGAACACTGCCAGAGCTAGCCAAATCTCCCATGAAAAAAAATAGCTCCCGTTAAATTGGCGTCAAGCCTGTGTATTTAACGGTAATATAAACGAAGAAACACACTGTTGAGTCAAATTAAGCGGCATTCTCTCGGATGGAGGGGGCGCCTCACATCGCTCCCGTCGTCCGCCGGAGACGCGTTATTTTCGGCTTGGATTTGAGCTGATGGCCGGTGTCGGCACAACAGCGGCCCGACGAGTGGTGGGAATGAGTCCTGCTTCTTAAAGCTTTTCAGAAATACAGGGATCCCTCGTTTTTCGCGGTTAATGGGGACCAGAACCCGCCGCAATAAGTGAAAACCGCGAAGTAGCGCCCCCCCCATTTTTTTGTGCGTGTTCAATGCATTTATTCAGATTTTACATTGGAAAAAAGATACATATATATGACGTTTTTTCACTTTTTTCACCAAAGTATCATTTATAAATGGTGTTCAAGCACTTCAAAATGTAAGAATTTAATAAATAAGAATAAAGAATAAAGAAAGTTTTAAACATGTTACTGCCCCACCGAATTATTTTTAAACAAGAATAAAGTAGTTAGAAAATGCTTGGCTTTATTAAAAGCTTCATAGTGAGTCTACTCAAACCCTCTCAGGGCTTTGGTAAACGGTGATTGGCACATGTGCAAAGTTTTTCTTTTTATATATATTTTTTTGTTTGAAGCAACTTATTTGATTGAATAATAAAGACACAAATGTCCTAGCCAAAATGTGGCCCAAACGCAAAACATTACTTAAATGGAAACATTTGTTTCAATCAAGAAAAATAGTTTTCAAATGCTTTTTTTGTCTCAAATTTATTATTGCAATCAAAAACTTTTTTTTTTTATTGAAGCTACTTTTTGGGATTAAAAGTATATACTGTATTTTGATTGAAGCAACTTTGTTTTTGATAGAAGTAACTTTGTTTTTTGATTGAATAATAAAACCACAAATCTAACTCCATCGTTATTGAGTGAGAAAGAAATTAAGAAAGCTTTAAAACTAAAAGCCACCGGGGAGTCTGTTTGTTTTTTTTAATATTTATATTTCATTACATAGACATGCGTCGTAGGGAAGGGAGATTGAGGGATAAAAAAAAGGAGTTAGATGAGGCTGCTAAAGGCAGTGGATACCTCATCAGCTGGGTGAATAGCAGACCTGGTAAGAACAAGTTTGCAAGGATAGTCGGGTATTAAATCCAATTATAAACACAATTACAATGTTATTTTTCTATAAGATTTTTATGTCATTGCTTTATTAATCATTAGGTGCTAGAGTTGTTAAGTATGGATAATAATGAAATAATAGTTTTAAGAAAACTGTGCTGTTGGTGGCTCAGTGACCATCTGATGTGGTTTGTTCTCAGATGAACAAGTTGAGGAAGGAAGTTTTGATGCAGAGGTTGAAGGAAGAAAAGAGGCAGACTGACTGAGTCACAGCCAGAAAGTGTTGATGACAGTTTTGATTTCTATTCACTGTTGCCCCCTCCCAATTAAAGTATGTCACAGTCGCAGCCAATAATTATCTAAAGCTGGTTAAAATTGAAGTTATGTTGTTTTAAGGTGTATTAAATACTTGTTCATGTGCCCCTTTTGATCTACGAGCACCCACCCCTCCACCGGTCTCTGCATGGCCCTGCTGAAACACAGTGTGGGTCGACAGAGCTCAATATTTTGTTGGGGTATACAATACAGTGTACTGGAATATATTTCCTCCACACCCTTCTCACCTTTTTAACCCCTGACCCATTTTCATGCCTGAATAGCGGGAGCAATTTTAACAACTTTTAACGGTTGATTCAGGGTAAAGGGTAAATTAGGGTAAAGAATTGGGCTAGGTTTTTGTCCCAAAAACCTTTTAAACTTCACATAATGTGACCTATGTTTTGTTTTGTTTTGTTTTGTTTTGAGGAAAAAAAAAAAAAAAAACATGAAAATTATCACCAGTTACTTTGCCAAGTAACTAATTACTCTTACATTCAGGTAATTTCTAACTCTAGTTAATTACTTTTTTTTTTTTAAGTAATATTAACAACACTGCCCATGACCACAATTCTTGGCCATAGTTTTACATATAGTTGATGTGTGCAGAGAGATATTGGACTGTTCAGGTGATTTCTCTAAGTCTTTAGCAGACACTCTAGGGTTCTTTTTTACCTCTCTGAGTATTCTGCACTGAACTCTTGGCGTCATCTTTGGTGGACGGCCACTCCTTGAGAGAGAAGCAATAGTGCCAAACTCTCTCCATTTCTAGACAACTTCTCTGACTGTCGATTGATAAACATCTAAACCTTTAGAGATGGTTTTGTATCCTTCCCCAGCTTTATACAAATCAACAATCCTTGATCACAGGTCTTCAGACAGCTCTTTTGACCGAGCCATGATGCACATCAGACAATGCTTCTCATCAAGACAATTCTTACCAGGTGTGTGTTTTATAGCAGGCAGGGCAGCTTTAAACCACTCATCAGTGATTGGGCACCAGTGTTGTTAATAACGGCGTTACAATATAACGGCGTTACTAATGGCGTTATTTTTTTCAGTAGTGGGTAATCTAATTAATTACTTTTCTCATCTTAGCAACGCCGTTACCGTTACTGAGGACGGAAAGGCGTGCGTTACTATGCGTTACTATATTGGTCGAAAAGTCTGAGGGAGACGGACTCACCGAGACGACAGAGCAGAGCAGGAGCGGGGAGGAGGCAATAAAGTTGTAACGCCGAGCAAACGCGATGCTAGGTAGCTCCAATAATACATGTTGTAGCCGATAGCCGACAAACTACGCCCACATGTTATGGTAGATATGGTAGACATAGTAGATATCGCATGTACTGTAGATTACAATACTAGATGCATTATGGCAGCCATGGCACTAAATGCGTTAGTAGACAGCCGCCATCTTAAAGCAGTAGGCTTTTTAGGACGGCTCTGTTGTAGAGAACCTTCCTAGCGAACCTAAGTAACTTTTTATCTAAAATACTTCTAAATCGGCAAAATCATGACTTGAATCTATCTTTAAATGATGAAACAGTTTTAAAACTTTCATATGTCGAAAGTAGAGAGAAGGGAACTAATGCAATAATGGGAGCAATTTTAACAACTTTTAACAGTTGATTCAGGGTAAAGGGTAAATTAGGGTAAAGAATTGGGCTCGGGCCAATTGTACCAAAAATCTCCACAAAAAACTTCACACAGTGTGGCCAATGTTTTTTTTTTGTTGGTTTTTTTTTTGTTTTTGTTTTTTTAAGGGAAAAAAAAGTAATTATCACCAATTACTTTGCCAAGTAACTAATTACTCTTACATTCAGGTAATTGAGTTACTAACGCAATTACTTTTTGGGAGCAGTAATTTGTAACTATAATTAATTACTTTTTTTCAGTAAGATGAACAACACTGTTGGGCACACACCTGACTTAAAATGTTTGGTAAAAATTGGTTTCAATTGCTCTTTAAGTCTCTTGAGGCAGAGGGTTCACTTCCTTATTTTCCCCCTTCTGTCATTGTTTGCATGCTATCCTCATTAAAATATGAAAACCTATAAATGTTTGGGCGGTTTTAGTGAAAGCAGACACTGTATGTCTGTGTGATTTTGACAAAATTTTATGCAAAAATGTGAGAAATTCCAAAAGGTTCAGATACTACTTTTTCATACCACTGTAAAATGTTACAAAAAGGACATTTCTAGATGACCCCAAACTTATTGGTGACTTAGTACTTGCTTCAGTTTCATGGAGTTAAATTATTTGCTCTAACGTTGCCAACAATGGCAATGACGATCCAGGCAGCAAAGCCAATCGTTAACAAAATAGAACTAAGCACATTGGTGTTTGAAAGGTGTTCGAGGCTGGCGATCTGACAAGACGATAGGTGTACCCCTCTATTCCCATCTCTGCCTCCCTAGCAACATGTCAAATCAATGGTTGCTACTTAATGCCGCCCCACGCGCCACTTGTCAAGACCAGCATGTGTCACGCGGGACGAGCCTGGGAAACAGCAGTTAGAACGTATCGACGCGTACGACACGAAAAGGTCACAGGGAGTGCGCTTCATACCGATGCAGTCCGTCCGAGAGACTTTTCATTTTACAAGCGAGCGTCGTCCTCCCACACGCCGAAAGCTCAAACAACAAAAGAAAAGAAAAGCGCCTACAAAGTGGACACAATAGAGCTCGCCATGGTTTATTTATAAGCCAGACTTGCTTTTCATTTTCTTACTTTGTTCACTATTGACTTTGCTTTTCAGGGGAGTCAAGCAAATAGGAGACCAAATAGTAGCAAACCTTCAAAGATTAAACATTTTTGCAGAAATACCTCGAAAGTCAAATAAAAGTTGAATTTTAAAGTTTCGTAACGTTTTAACTTTTGACCGAACATTGATGAACATCATATATAATTCTGCATTCATGCTGCTTAATGAGTCACGAGTAATGTAATTGATCCAAATAAAAACAAATGAATAAATGAAACCAAACTAATAAGTCGGGGTGTGACAATATATCGAAAAGCTGATATATCACGATATTTTGTAGCCCAAAAAATTATCAATCTGCTCCCACCACGAATAGATATTGTTTTAAAACGGTCTCACTGTTTAAAAAAAAAAAACAACAGAACCAACAGGTTGCTACTAAGCTTGAGAACGATAAACCGATACAACCGGATATCCGGTTTTACAGGTGAGAGATACAGCTGTATCGATAGTAAAGCTACCATTCGACAATAATTAGCCATTAAATAGTCAATGAACCGACAGTAGAGATAGAATTCGGCTATCGCGAGCACAAGAATCGGCTTCTAATGCCTCGTTCAATGCATTGCTTAATGGGATAATAATTTAGCTTTTACTTCACATGCTGCGCTTGTCATTCACCACACAGCGCACTTAGATTGAGACCGCACGCATGATATAATATGGACAAGCACAACTCACGGTCGTGGTTGCCTCAACTGCCCATGCATTACAGCAGAACCGCTACTTGTCGCCGTCATTGCCCGATCGTCCCGGGCGTGTCATAACAACGCGAGAGCTAACAAAACCACTGTAACGCACGCTCCGTAGCGTTTTCTTCACAGCCCAAAATGAAACTAGTAGTGGAGACGAAGCAAAATGCTAAAACAATGGACAGTTTGAGCACCGACGCCAGCGGCGTCCAGCGTTTGATTTTCAACGCACCCAGGAAAACAAAAGTTGGACTTTGAAGTGAGGAAGGCAGCCAGATCTGTTCACATGGGACAGAGCTAGTGTGACGTGTGGAGCAGTACAGAGATCGTGAGTTTTTAACCCTGAAAAATAACCCACTACAATGGTGGAAAGGGCAGCACGACCCTCAGGAGATTTTTTTTTTCCCACGAAACGCAGTCTACTTAAACATGAACATGTGGATTAGTTGATCTTCCTCATGAAATAATCTGCCCTTCAAAAAAGATATGGACAGTGATGAGGATTAAAAAATGTGGAAACACAGGCATAAGTGAAAGACTTTGCTGTGTATAAGGTTAAAGTAATGATTATTGACCTGTCTGTCTAAAATGCCATATTTTTATTCCCCCAATTATACCAGTGGTAAAGCATAATTTATTATTTATTTATAATAACATCGCAGGTTTAATTCGTTTTTTCTAGAGCTGCTGCATATAATTAATATTTTTTGTTTGTAAGGTGTTTACGTTGAAAGTTTGCACTTAAATTACTTACCTCTTGTGTTCAAAACACCAGGAAATACAGTAATTGAATTACTGCACTTTATTGTTGTCTGTCACTGGAGTTTTATTATCAATCCCATCCAACAAAATGACGGTCATATAGTAAGCCTTAATTTTTTTTTCATAGAAAAATAAAACATAACATTGGTATAAAATTTTGTTATTTAATTTTTCAATTAGAAATGTGGTCTTTTTTATATGTTTAAAATACTGTACGAACACATACAACAAATATTTACTATCGTATCATTTTCACTCTATTGAACCGTATCGTTCTTAAACTGTATCGAATCGTTCGGCCATAAAAATGTATCGTTTTTTAATCGAATCGTAACCTGTGTATCTAGATACATATCGAATCGGCTTCATGCCAGAGTTTCCCAACCCTAGTTGCTACCAAAATCTTCAATTTGAATAGTTCTTACGTTAGCTCACTGGGCGCCATTGACGGCGCTAGAAATCTTTGAAAGAATATTTTATTCATGCTTATAAAACACATAACTGCTGTGAAACTATATTCATTTGTGCTCTGACTGTATCTATTCATGTTCGTGTGCTCTATCTATTTCTTTGAACATAATACAAAGCGTTTCTGTGGACTTCCTTATCTGATTTTACTCCCTTTCGTGCCAGCTACAGCTAAGTTCCCAAGGTCGTAACTCAAGATGTTTTTCCGTGGAAAACCACCAGCGTTGAGCAGTAATAACTTTCACTTATGTTTTCCCAGCAGGTATCGTTTCGTAGTAAGCAACGCCCTTTCAACAGGCATAAAGACCCTTGACTTGTGTATTCTTATTGTACTTCTGGGTGATCACAGCACTAGACTGGATCACATCATTTTTGTACCCTTGATATATATATCTTGTTCATAAAGTCTTCGAAGCAGGCAATCCTTGGCGGGGTTTGATTCTTTCTCTTATCTGAGCTATTGATTGATATTTGTCTCGGAGTTCAAACTTGAACTTCCCTGACAAAATCCAATTCATTTTGACTGGACTGGACTGGACGTCTGGCGCCGACAACGGCAGTGAAACAAGGGCATTTACAGCCAGTCTTTTGTGGGCATTTTGCAGCATTTACAGTTTAATTCTTGTTGATTTTGAGTCACTTCCTTTTCATTTGTGGTCATTCTTGAGTCACTTTCTTATCAGCAGTGTTGATAATCTTACTTTAAAAACGTAATTAATCACAGTTACAAATTACTTCTCCCAAGAAGTAATTGAGTTAGTAATTCAGTTACCCGAATGTAAGAGTAATTAGTTACTTAGCAAAGTAACCGGTGTTACATTTAACTCATTTGCTCCCCAAAACGTATAAATACGTTCTATTTTTAATTGTTTCACTGTCCCAAAGACAAAGTATTTATACGTTTACGTTTTTTTGTTGTTGTTTTTTTTACAAGTGACATCTCGAGGTTCTGATTCAATTTAGCTCCAGCGCACAAAGCTGAAAATCCATTTTAAAGCAATAAAACTGGCCACTGGAGGGCAGTAGCGCATTTGGTAAGACCCGCAACCCAATTCAACAGCAACGAACGGCCGGGCCACACGGTCGGGGCGTCGGCGGAAGACGACCGAATGGCGTCTAGGATGCCAGGCAGCGGACGACAGAGCAAAACAACTTGGAGAAAGCGCGGGAAGCCAGGCGCTGGACGACCGAGCAGAACGACCGGGACCACCAGTGCAGTGGACGATGCCGTTGAGTCTGTGCTGCTCGCCGAGCAGAGACAGGCGGCGATGAGGGAGAGGTTTAACCCGGCTATCGCAGCCACAACAGCATCTCTCAGTTATGTGCAAATAAATTGTTACTTTGCTATCAAAAGCTCTATTTGTCTTGTTGTTTATGTTATTTTGTAAAATGAAAACATTATTCAGATGTTTGCCAGAAATAGCAACTTAAATGTCATGTGTACGGATAAAAAGTCCAACTTGGCTGCCGTCACAAAAGAAAGAGCTTTTTAAGTTGAAAATTTTTGTAAATAAATGATTAAATCGTGGAATTTCTATCGATAGGAACGTAAAACAGTATAAATTCTTGGTTAAAAGCAAAAAACGGGCAGTTATCATTCATTTTACGTAAATATTCCAAGCAAAAGTTATGCTATTGCATAATCCAACATGGCGGCCATCACGAAACAAAGAGATTTTTAAATTGAAAATTATTTTAAATAAATGCTTAAATCACGGAATTTCTATAGATATGAACGTAAATAGTCTAGATTCTTGGTTAAAAGCAAAAGACGGACAGTTATCATTCATTTTACATAAATATTTCAAGCCAAAGGTACACTGATTTCATCCCTTGATTTTTGTTCATGTTTCAAAGTGCATGCATGGTGCTATTTAATATAATAATTACCTTGAATCCCCGACCAAATCACTCTTGGGACTAGAGATGTCCCGATCCGATATTTGGATCGGATCGGACGCTGATATGGGCAAAAAAATGCGCATCGGTATCGGATTGGCCAACACGGAAAAATTCCGATCCAGACTTCCGATCCAGTTTTTTTTTTTAAAGTCCGGTCCGGATTTTCCAGCGCACCGATTTACATAATCCATTCCAGTTTTTGCTTCGGTTTCCCTAAAATCCGGTCGGCATTTTACGGCACACCTTCAACACACTACATTTACATTACCGTCTCCCAATTTACCGAGAGACTTTATCGGTAAAAATGTCAGCTGTGTGGGATCATTTCACCTTAAAGGACGGCAAAGACGAAGAGGCAGAGTGTAACATATGCCACAATAAAG
The DNA here is from genome assembly GCF_030265065.1 of Corythoichthys intestinalis. Lineage (NCBI taxonomy): Eukaryota > Metazoa > Chordata > Actinopteri > Syngnathiformes > Syngnathidae > Corythoichthys > Corythoichthys intestinalis. The sequence goes on along the minus strand of NC_080408.1, from coordinate 11,707,195 downwards.
TCAAGCACGGCGGCAAAGCTGTAAGAAGTTTTAATACAACCAACCTAATCAAGCATTTAGCGAAATACCACCACAAACAATATAAGAAGTATGTTAAGAAAACCGAAGACAAAAAGAAAGGTCCTACGCAACTAACACTGGCAGAAACTTTTGCTATGCGTGACAAACTGGCACTCAACAGTCCCAAAGCCCAGGGAATAACAAGAGTCATTGTAAGAATTCATTCTGGATGACGAGCCATTATCTCTCGTGAGTAAAGACCCACCATCCAACACATAGAACCACGGTACAACATGCCCAGCCGTCATTGCATCCTTGAGCGATTCGGCCGTGGAAGATTCATGATGAAACTAGTAGTGGAGACGAAGCAACATGCTAAAACAAGATTGAAATATGTAAAGTACAGCGGAACTAATACACAGCACGGTCTTCGGGACTCAATGAGAAACGGACTGCAATGCGTCCCGAGAGTAAACATCATGCTTCTCATAGACCCGTGTAATGCCAATGCTCAACTCACGGCTTTAGCTCAACTCATGCCGCTGGATAAAAAACACAAGAATACCTGACCGCTGCTGACAGCCGCTACAAACTACGTCAACATCGTTTTACTGTAGATAATAGATATCATATGTATATAGAACTAGATGCAAAATGACAGACTCGACGGCGTTGGCAAAATTGAAGTATTGAAAACTAGTTGCATTAGTAAACAGCCGCCATCTTAAAGCAGGAGACTTCCCTAGTAGGCTGTTGTGAACCTTCCAAGCGAACCTAATTAACTTTTGATCTAAAATACTCCTAAATCGGCAAAATCATGTCTTGAATCTATCTTCAAAACAGTTTTAAAACTTTCACACGTCGAAAGTAGACAGAAGGGAAATTATGGAATAACGGGAGCAATTTTAACAACTTTAACAGTTGATTCGCAAAATTAAATGAATTGAATTTAGTTTAAAGCTACTGATACAGAATGGAGACTTGAGTATTTTATTTACTGTTTTTTTTTAAATGTTAACTTGATTCTGAAATAGTCGTTTATTTAAACCTGAGAGGCTTTTTATACATTTTTTGTAACTAATGCACGAAACATTAAAAGCATCTAATAGCTTGGGGGGTTTGTGGGATTTTCCACTGAGGTTGTTTGTGTGTTTTGCTTTTTTAAGACAGTTTACAATATTATTTGCACGTTTTACTGACTGACTATGCCATTTCTGTTTGTTATTTATAATGTTTTGTGTTTGTCACTGAATAAACAGGTCAGTTTCTTGTTACCCACCGTTGTGTGTTATTTAAACTCACCTAATTCAGCTGGCTAGTTGTTATCAAGAGTACTAAAACCTTTTTCAACATGATTCTGACAACTAAGTAAGGAGGCTAAATAACTTTAAACTTTAACACATGCTCAGATAGGCCGGTATCGGCCAGTACTGGTATCGGATCGGAAGTGCAAAACAATATCGGTATCGGATCGGAAGTGCAAAAATCTCGAGCGGGACATCCTTACTTGTGACACTCCTGCCTGCTTTTATGCAGTAAAACCTTCGTCCTGTTTTCACCTAAATCCCACGTTAGAACGCAGCGTGTGTTTGAGTTTATCACAGTAAAAGCCAACTCAACTGCCTTGGTTGGACTCCTATGGGAAGGCGTGGCGCAATGTCTGTGGGAGCTGTCTTGTCAACTGATGGTGGAGTCTATGGCTGATGAAAAATACAAAGAATTGAAATCATAATTGACAAACAAAATTCAGATAAGATAACAAACTGTACCTCATTGGCCGCATAGACTCGACATGAGGTGTTAAATCTTCTACAGTACAACTTAGCTTCCAAGTCTAGCTCTTTGAGTTTTCACCACTTTACAAACATCATAGTGTATGACCTTAAACTTATTCCCTGGGTAACGCGAACATGCGGAACTTAAATATTTGTTCCCCTTGCCTCTACACTGTAATCAAATAAAAGAAAATATATTCAGAACTCATTGAACTCTGTGACTTACGATATGAATCTGAATTTAATACATTTTATTTAACTAATTCTAAACATTATGAACAAGTGTATTAGGGATGACTTGGATGACAGCTACAATAAATTTATCTTTAATGTGTCTTTGGCATCCTTAGAAGGTGAGTCATTTACTTAATTTTGGTTGTATTTTACTGCATTTTGGACAAGAACCTAATTGGACTACTTCCCAATAGCATGCTTATACATTCACCCAATTTGAAGTTTTTCTTATTAAGCAAGCATTTGTCACGTTCAACTTCTCATTAGCTCACGTAGGCTTCCATTCCAAATCTGCACATCTACTTTCCAATTAATCACAAGCAACCGTGGTTGTCAGATGTTGTGACTTATTCGATGATAAGCCTTAATTGCGCTCGCGGATGTGTGGAAGCTGCATGGCTAAATTTGGCATCAAGATTGGCTGACCTTGCGCCAGTAGTCGCAATGTTGCTTTTCAGCCAGGGAAGCAACAGGGGCAATGGACCAAAGCAGCCAAGAGGTCCACTAGCCAGACGAACCTGAGCGCAAACTCACCATTGATGATTAGAAGGTTACCCGTGTATTGCAATTAATTGACCTTCAAGCTGGGTCATCTAATGTATGATCCCAGGCAAATATTTTTCAGCACTGTTTTTCTAATTCTAATTTGAAAAAACGTTTCCTCCCCAGTCAATCTTTTTGTCCCACAATTGTTAAAAGAATTCTGCAAAGATTTTGATCCACGTGGCATGCGTAATTCAAAATTGTGTGGGGTAATTATGAGATTTTTGATATAATAGCTTCAGATGATAATGTAATTTGCTAACAGTAATCATTATAATTTACTGTATTTTTCAGACTATAAATCGTAGTTTTTGTTTTCATAGTTGGGCCGGGGGTGTGACTTATACTTTGGAGTGACTTATGTGTGAAATTATTCTCACATTATTATATTATTGTTGCTTGTTAGCATGTTCTTTATGCTACAAATATCATTGTTGCTTGTTAGCATGTTCTTTATGCTACAATTATCTGAATAACTCTTAGTAGCTATGTTACATTATACATATACTATATATATATATATATTAGGGCTGTGAAACGATTAAAATTTTTAATCGAGTTAATCACAGCTTAAAAATTAATTAATCGTAATTAATCGCAATTCAAACCATCTCTAAAATATGCCATATTTTTCTGTAAATTAATGTTGGAATGGAAAGATAAGACACAAGACGGATATATACATACAACATACTGTACATAAGTACTGTATATGTTTATTGTAACAATAAATCCACAAATGGCCTTATTAACATTCTTTCTGTTAAGTGATCCACGGATTGAAAGACTTACAAGTTATAGAAATTTTATATTAAAAACCCTCTTCATGTTTTCATTTTAATAAAATTTGTAAAAATTTCAATCAAACGTAGAGTTAATATAATAATAATAAGAAGAATAATATATATATATATTTATATATATATATATATATTCGTATATATGTGTGTGTGTGTGTATATATATGTATGTATATGTATATATATGTACAGTACTGTGCAAAAGTTTTGGGCAGGTGGCCTGCCCAAAACTGTAGCAGTACTGTATATATTTATATATATATGTGTGTGTGTGTGTGTGTGTATGTGTATATATGTGTGTATATGTGTGTGTATATATATATATATATATATATTTGGGCTGTCCCAAACGACAAATTTTCTCCCGATTAGTCAGCCGACTATTTTTACGATTAGTCGACTAATCTAAGAATTAATTATTTTTTTTTTTACTAATTTAGCAATGAAATTTTTGTTGACGCTTATCAATTCACAAAAAACATATTGGAACACTCAAATTATTTATTAAAGTACAAATAAACACGTAAATAACAATAATAAATCACAAATAAACAATGAGTTCAAATGCTGATAGAATTAACTAGTGTAGCATCCCGATTGAAAAGATGGTCTTTTAAACTGATGGTTTACAACTTTTATTCCATCCTTGATGTAAACACACCGTAAGAGCTACGGTGCACACAAATAAAGCAACACAGTTAGAAATTAACAAAAACTTTTCACCTTTTTCCTTTTAAACCTTATTTATATATCAATGAATTGCCTATATGAATTGCCTTTACCTTAATTTATTACCTTATCATTGACAATCTCTCCCTTGAGTGCAATCACTGTATATACTGTATATATTTATAACCTTTTAACCTTATATAATTTTCTATACCATAAAATAAACCATAACATGAAATAAACCTTTCAATTAGCATTAAGAACAATACTAATAGCACTTATAGACCCATTGTCAATGAAACATTATTATTTAGTAAGGCGACAGCACCCTCTGGTGTACAAAAAATGAAAAAATAAATAAATAAATTACAAACTGCATGAAGGCGCTTGAGGTGTTTATTCACGGCCGACGTGCAGCCAAGCTTGGCATTGAAGAGACAGGACAGAAGAGTGTACTCTCCTTTGTTTCTTTGAAATAAGGCAATGTTTTGGACACTCTGGTGCGCTTTTTTTGGCTTTGTGCCACTTTCCCCGCTTGCAAACAGAGCATCCGACATTCTAACTTTCCACGCATATATTTTTTTAACCCTTCATTAACCGTCGACGGGATGTTGTGCTCGTCGACGGATTTACGTCATCGATGACGTCGACTATGTCGACTAGTCGGGACAGCTCTAATATATATATATGTATATATATATATATATGTGTGTGTGTATATGTATGCATTATAGACAGGGGTGCACATATATTTTTTTTTGCCCAGGTTCTCAGAGGAGGACCTGGAGATGTGACTTGGTCCTCATTGAGCTTGAGAGCCGACCCGCCTGATGCGATAAAATTATGATACAGTAAGCTTTACTTAGAGCCAATTACCTTTAATTAGTTATGTTAACAATTAATGCTTGATTAATATCAACTGGCACAACAAAATTGCCATTACTTTGAAGTCAAATGTAAAGAAATAAATATAAAAGCACTCATTCAAAATAAAACTCCAAGCCTAAAAGTGGGATGTCCTCCTCATAAGAGTTCATTGAACGTGCATGTTTAGCTTTGTGAAATGCGAGCAAAAACACGTTTGTCAGTGAATGGCGCTGTTCTTCATTAACTTTATTCCGCCACTTGTCCATAGGGCGAGTGGGGTCCTGTCTGACATCGATAGTTTGCTTAATTGCCGCATGCTCTCTATTTTTTTCGTGCTTTTCAAAGTTTGGATGGCTGAAATTCTTTGACCCTACATAAAATGCGCTGCTCTTATCAGCGACATTGGGATTCTCACGGCAAATTTTGTACCACATTTCCGTGCGAGCATCATTTGCTTCTAGCCATGGTACCTCCTGCAGCCACTTTTCAGCAAAAGTCCTTTTTTGCTGTAGCTCCGGTGACATCTCTGTCATCTGTCTGTCTGTCTTTTGACGAGGGTGGGGGAACACAGAAATAATTACTCAGTGGGGCCTGCCTCTTTGACATTTTGAGAAGTGATTTTCTCGTGTCCGCCGCAAATACAGTGGTCAGCCATCGGTACACAAAAGCGTATGGAAGCTGTTGAGGGCCAGCGCGTTTGTCTACGTCCAGTCCGCATACGCTCATGCGGACCACTTATGTGCACCCCTGTATATAGATATACTGTATAATATATGGCGGAAAACACAGACAAGACTGAAAAAGCAGTTTCTGCTCTTGCACTCCTCTTTAAAATAAACTGCCGTATTTTAAGCCAAAACAACTGTTGTGTTTGATCGAACCATATGTCTATATGCTGTGATAGCAGATTCATGGCGCATTAAGCCCCCGAACTATTTTTAATTTGTTCGTTTTACCCTGAAAACCTCCGTTACAGACGTCGCGCAACCACTTTTCTTTCAACATAGCCATAAAATGAAGGTAAGTAATTATATTTATTATTCAAAATGTCTGTCATTTTTAGCTTAGAATCATTAATTGATGTCTAACATTTAGTTTAAAAAAAGAAAACGACTTAAAAAAATTATTCACTCGCATATTTTAAACTTTTAAACAAATTATGTCACAATGAAAAATTTGGTGTCTGTAAAAATGTCACGGATATCTACTTCATAACTATTGCTTAATTGTATTTTTTTTTTGTTACTGTTGCATTTTCCCCGATATGTTAGATGATAAATAATCGATCCAAACAAAGAAAAACTGAAAAATAATATTTAAGCGGGTAACCATATGAAAAAGAAAATCTCAACCACTCCTTGTTGTCTGCGATTTTTGCATCGCAACCCTTGTTATATCACCATGTTTAACCCATAAAATTCCCCAAAAATCCGGCTGTGGCCAATCACAGCTGTGTCTTGACACCCATTGATACATGCTACATGGAGTTTTTGGATCGAAACAAGGTAGGTACGCGATAATATCTTGTTAAAATCGTGGCGTCTTTAATTCTGCTCTCGCCTCAAGTTTGGGTTTTGCTGTTTAAAAAAAAATATTTTTCAAAAATGCCCTCCTGTTCAAAATTTTTCTTCCCCCAGAAAATTGAGATTTTAAACTTTCCAATGATGTATCACACATGCATATCGGACAATTTTGAAATTTGGCCAAATTGGGGGTCTCAGAGCGGAACTTCAAGTCACCTGAGTGCTTTCCGCCATATATATATATATATATATATATATATATATATATATATATATATATATATAAAAACCATGTCTTGTATGTATCTCTTTCCAATTCTATATCTGAAAAAAATACATTGAACACACACAAAAACAAAAAATAACTTTTTTTTTTTGTGTGTGCTACTTTTCACTTATCGCGCCAGATTCTTGTCCCCATTAACGGTGAAAAACGAGGGATCACTGTATATCAATATCGGTTTGATATCGTTATCAGATATTTGGAGTTGGACGATATCGGGACATCTGTTATTGGATAAAAAGCCATTATTGGACACCTCTATTCCATACCTATTTACATTAGATGATGTACGGATATATTGAAAAGTGAAATAACTATGAAGAACCCTTATATTCCAATACAATGATAATTGGGTCATTAATTACCCCACTTGGTTATATTGGTCGCTGAAATAGCTTAACCTCTTGAGGGTTACAAAGCATCAAGAAACAGATGAATGCAAATTTTCGTTTGACTTATTACTCTCCAATTCACCACTTGGCAAAAACTTTGGCAATTATCTACATGACTTTTACACGCAAACTGCATTTCTGCAAAATGTCAAATAAAGAGAACTGTGATTTCTTATCATTCTTTATTTTTTAATGTGTTAAGTCACTGTAGATTCTGAATGTGGGAAATATCTACAATGTGTGTGGAGGGTAGCACTAAATATGTTTTAATAAGGAGAAAATGTGAAAATGATCTTCTGACACATTTACATATTGCCATTTTAACTAACCATATATAGGAAAGGGTAATGTTTACCCTAATTGGATACTTCTCCAGTCCTGAAATTTTGGGTCAGCATCAAATTAGCATAAAGGCTAATGAGAATGTCCTTCGTAATCCTATTAATAGCAGCAATCCGTAGCAAATTTGGAAAGTGGGCGGATATTTTCTACTTGCTTGCTTTTAGCAGCCTTGCCTCGTGTAAAACATGATGAAAATGGAGAAGAAGGATTAAACAGGTTGTTTGATGGAACTCCGCATGACTCGTGAACATTGACTTCAATAGCTGTCTTGTATGTACACTTTTATTTAGAGACAAGCAGATCAAAGACCATGGTGCTGAGGCTGGGTTCAAACGGCAGTGATAGATGTCGGCATTCCACTTGGGGGGAAAAACATGCGGTTCACATGTCAGCATGGACGTGCACGGAGATCAGCAGGGAGTCGAAGCGTGGCTCGGCAGGCCGACTCGCAGTCGCGTTGCCTTTAATGAAGGCTGCTGTTTCGCTTAGGTAATCAACTGCACTCTACATATTTAATAAATTCAATTTAATTTGTATCATGAAAACAGAGAGTTCATGATGTTACCGTTTCGAGACCATTACACCTTTTGAAAGGTTCACATATATTTATAATGGAAAAAGAAAAGAAAAAAAGTTGTGTTTTTGATGATTTTCACACTCAGACTTGCATCATTTAAAATGTCCAAAGAATCCTAACGGACACATTTGACCAGGAGAAATTTTACATTTTGCGTTTTTGAAAATGTTTAAGTGCCCATATGGCATAAAGCCCACCTGTGGCACCTCTACTGTATTCATCTACTGAAACTACTGAGTTTTTCAGCTAAATTTGACAAAAATATTAGAGCGTTTGTGTAAGATCACTCAAATAATAGCAAACGTGTCATCAACTCCGGTTCTAGTAGCGTTTGACACTCTTATTGAATGGAAAACTACATCTCGCTAATCTGTAATATAAGCTAGGGATGTCCCCGATACCACCACATGATCGGAAATCGTGCCGATCGCGCCATTTTTCAAAGGATCGGAATCGGGTGAAAACCAAATAGCATAGTAATAGCATAGCAAATAGTAACCAAATAGCTCAGAAACACAATGGTATTGCCAAAATAAAACAAAAGTATATGGCGGAAAACAGACAAGGCTGAAAAAGCAGTTTCTGCTCTTGCAACCGTTTTTGAAATAAACTGCCATATTCTAAAGGGATCCTCTGTTTTTAAGACAAGTAATTCTTAAAAGATACATGTTAGTATGAGTAATAATAATTTGATATTAAAACCCCTCTTAAAGTGTTTGTTTTAATAAAGTTTGTAAAATTATTTTAAGTGATAGGTCGCCATTCTTGTTACGTCGCAGTGCGTGACGTCACTGGTCCCGTTGCGGAAATCCCAGCGCGTCACTCGTTAGCTTTCCCAACATATCGTCAGTTCTACCCTTCCTATTTGAACCAGATCTGAAAAGTGAAGAGCAGGACAGCACTGTCGGTCTTTCACAAGACGAGCTTCAGGGAAAAATGCGTGCAGCAAATACCTGATAAGACAAAAGTTGGGAAAAATGGTGATGCGAGAGAGTCCTGTTGGGAAGTCCGGTTGGGAGCGAGAGTGTATGCTGTCCGGTTTTATTAGCAGATATTCAAGGTAAGCATATTACGTTTTCAAACTTATCCCAATATAATTATGTAGATTGTTAGCATCCAGAGCTGTCGTGTGCTTACAGTACAGGCCAAAGAGCACACCTTGTGTAATCCATGTCTTGTACATTGTAACACGCGGTAGCTAGGATACGTGTATAAAAGTACCAAAAAAGGGGAGAAGCTTCCACTTATGCACATTTATACACAAAAAATAATATTTCCACCTTGACCACTTTTCACTTGGGAGCTCAGCAGTACGCAAACACGCGTTCCCTGACGAACTCCCAACATTGTTGTAAGGTCCACGTCAGAGTCACTGTCGTCACTGTAGCATGCCATAGTGCTTTAATTATTTAGTATGATTTGGGGAAAACTCCCACGAAGAATAGTGAACAAAAAAGATAGCAATAGTAATCCAAATCTGCGTTTTTTACTCACTCGAAGATCCAGGAATTAGACCGATACCATGGCAATGTCGCAGCCACGATTAGGCCGTCGATTCCATAAATAGACTAATCCGAAAAGCCGCTGTGGGACCGACAAATCAAAAAAATGGACGGATCCGAAACCAATATTGCAGACGCGGTGGGACCGTCGGATCCAGAAAATAGACGGATCCCTCACTGACTGAGGATCCAGGAAAAATGTTCGGCCGCTAGTTGTAACGCGTGGTGGGTAGGTTGCGTGCATAGAGGGACCAAAAAGGGGGAGAAGCTTCCTCTTGTGCACATTTATTCAGTAAAAATAATAATTCCATCTTGACCACTCACTTCACTCCCCTTGTTTCCATTTGACTGGAAATTGCATCCAAAAGCAGCACATCCTGGCATTTTACTTCGCGAGTTTACGCAGCAATAAGCAATTGTTGATCACGCTACACATTTGGAAAGATACCAAATACGTCATCACTGCGAGCCCGCAAACCATGGCGCCAACTAATGGTCAAAATATGGACTAAATATTATAAAATATTGCCATTGATGTAACTTTTTATGTGTTTCTAACAACATATTTTAGTACAAGAGAACAATTGTGGTTTATTAGAGCCTACATGTATTTAAGTTAGAGGACCACTTTAAGGCAAAAGAACTGTTGTGTTTGATAGAACAATATGTCTATATGCTGCCATAGCAGATTCATGGCGCAATAAGCCCCTCAACTATTTTTAAATTGTCCGTTTTACACTGGAAACCCCTGTTTACAGACCTTTCGCAACCTCTTTTGTTTGAACCTAGCCATAAAAAGAAGGTAGGTAATCATATTTATGATTCGAAATGTCTCATTTTTAGCTTTGAATCATTAATTGATGTTTAATATTTAGGTTAAAAAAAAAAAAAAAAACACTTTAAAAAATTGTTCACTCGCATATTTTAAACTTTTAAACAAATTACATCACAATGAAAAAAATTGGCGTCTGTAAAAAGGTCACGGATATCTACCTCATAACTATTGCTTAAATGTATTTTTTTCGTTACTGTCGCATTTTCCCCAATATTTTAGATGATAAATATTCGATCCGAACAAAGAAAATTTTTAAAATAACGTTTAAAAGGGTAAATATATGAAAAAGAAAATCTCGACCACTCCTTGATGTCTGCGATTTCTGCATCGCAACCCTTGTTATATCACCATGTTTCACCCATAAAATCCCCCCAAAAATCCGGCTTTGGCCATTCACAGCTGTGTCTTGACACTTGGTGATACATGCTACATGGAGTTTTTGGATCGAAACAAGGTAAGTACGCAATAATATCTGGTTAAAATCGTGGCGTCTTTAATTCTGCTCTCGCGTGCTCTCGCCTCCAGTTAGGGTTTTGCTGTTTAAGAATTTTTTTTTTTTTTTAAAAAGCCCTCCTGTTCCAAAATTTTTCTTCCCCCAGAAAATTGAGATTTTAAGCTTTCCAATGATGTATCGCTCATGCATATTGGACAATTTTGAAAGTTGGCCAGATTGGGGGTCTATATACTCTGTAACACTCCTGCAAAAAGCGCAAGACAAAGTACTGTAAACAGCCCCGAAAAGAGAATGTTCTGGAAGCTAATATGGGAACATAATGAGAAGCTGGTAGAGTGTTAATGTCTGCTGTTTGGAAATATTTTACTGTCGAACGGGGAGACGGCGACTTGCAATGTATGCAAGTGTATGTATAAGTGTAATGTATAGAGTGGTACCTATACTTACAACATTAATTGGTTCAGGAAGTAGTCTTGTAACCTGAAAATTTCGTAAATAAAGGTGCGTTTTACATATGAATGCCCTAATCCATTCTAAGCACTAATTACACGCCAAATTAAATTTCATAATTGGTTTTCAAAAAAGTGACACTTCAATAAAAATTTTTTAAAAATTCAAATAAAAATATATTTTCAAAAGTAAAATTATTTTTGCGAGTGATTTTTTTCTTTAATTAAAAATAGTTTTTTGATTGAAGCAACTTTTATTGGGATTGGATGATATAGACACAAATGTCCTAACCATAACATGGCTCAAACACAAAAAGGATTGCTTCATTAAAAGAAAACAGTTTCAATGAAAAATTAAGTGTTCAAATGCGAATTTCTGAGTCTCAAATAATTTTTCACATTCAAAAATTTTTTTCTACGATTGAATTTTTAAAATTTTTGATTGAAGTGATTTTTCTTTTGAATATACTGTATATATATTTATTTGTTTGAAGTAACTTATTTTTTGATTGAATAATAAAGACACAAATATCCTAGCCAAAATTTGGTCCAAATGTAAAACCACATTACATCAATCAAAAAAAGATGTTTCAATAAAAAAAAAAAAAATAAAAAAAAAAAATTCAATCAACGAAAAATAGGTTCCAAATACATTTTTTTTGGTTTCAAATTTATTTTTGCATTCAACCACATTTTTTTTTTGTTGAATGAAATTACTTTATCTTTGATTGAAAATAAATATTTCGATTAAAGCAACTTTTTAAAATTGAATAATAAAGACACAAATCTACCTCCATATATATACCTCCAACCAAACTTTTTAAAGAGACCCTGCCTCTAACTATTGACACTATCTTAAATATAATAAATACCTCATTAGTTACTGGCTACGTGCCGCAGTCCTTTAAATATGCAGTTATTAAACCGCTCTTGAAAAAATCTACTCTTGATCCTGATATTTTGGCCAATTATAGACCTATTTCTAACTTACCATTTCTCTCCAAAGTCCTTGAAAGAGTGGTAATTAAACAGCTCTGTCAGCACCTACAGGACAATAGTTTATTTGAACAGTTCCAGTCTGGCTTTCGAGCTCATCATAGCACTGAAACCGCATTAGTTAAAGTAACTAATGACTTGTTACTTGCCGCTGACGTTGGATTAGTCTCGATCCTGGTTCTGCTGGACCTGAGCGCAGCCTTTGACACAGTCGACCATAATATCTTATTGCAGAGATTAGAATGTGACATAGGCATTAGAGGAGCAGCCCTATGCTGGTTTAAATCATATTTATCTAATAGGTACCAGTTCGTCAATGTAAACCAGCAATCATCATCGTACTCTAGAGTTAGTTATGGTGTGCCGCAAGGATCTGTCCTCGGGCCCATCTTGTTTACGCTGTATATGCTTCCTCTAGGTAATATCATCAGAAAACATAGCATTAACTTTCACTGTTACGCTGACGACACACAACTGTATTTATCAATTAAACCTGAGCAGGTCAGGCAAGTAGAAAAACTAAGCGCCTGCGTCCGAGATATAAATACCTGAATGAGCACTAACTATCTTCTACTTAACCCTGAAAAGACAGAAGTCCTTATAATAGGCCCGAAAAGTGTTAGAGACTCTTTATCTGCCCAGATAGTCACTCTGGACAATGTAAGTGTAGCCTCCAGCGCCACAGTTAAAAACCTAGGAGTTTTATTTGACCCTGACTTATCGTTTAAAGCACACATTAAACAAACCTGTAGAACGGCTTTCTTTCACCTGCGCAACATTGCCAAAATTAGAAATATTTTATCTAAAAGTGATGCAGAAAAATTAATTCACGCGTTCGTTACATCGAGATTGGATTACTGTAACTCCCTACTTGCAGCTTGTCCTAAAAACTCTCTAAAAGGTCTTCAGCTAGTCCAAAACGCAGCAGCAAGACTTTTAACAGGAACCAATAGAAGAGAGCACATCACCCCTGTGCTCCAGGCACTTCACTGGCTTCCAGTCGAGTTTAGAATTAAATTTAAAATACTCCTTCTTACATTTAAGACCATTAATGGGTTGGGGCCATCTTATCTCACCGATGCTCTCGTCCCATACCGCCCCAACAGAACACTCCGATCTCAGAATGCAGGTCTACTGGTAGTTCCCACGGTTTATAAAAGTACTGTCGGAGCTAGAGCCTTTAGCCACCAAGCCCCTGTTTTATGGAATCAGCTTCCAGCTAGTATTAAAGAAGCCGAGACAGTTTGCACATTTAAGATTAGATTAAAAACGTTCCTATTCGACAAAGCTTATGGTTAGGCTAGTTGAAGTCGGAGTAGACTCACAGTTTAGTTTAAGCTGCACTAGAAGCTATAATGCTGGGGGCAGTACAGCCGCTGAGTTCTATCTCCTTTTCTTACTCTACCTACTATTTGTCTTACTTTATTTCTATTTTCCATTGTTAATATCTAGTTGTCTAGTCTCTTCATCACTAGTCACCCGGTGTCCCCTTTCCCCCCTCCCCTCTGGGGAGGGGCTATTTTTCAGCTGCAGCCTCCTGACTATCCGGACCCCTGGCTGGATTGACGTCCTCGCTGCTACCCCCGTCTCATCTGACCAGAGGGACCTCTTCTTGCTCCTTTACTCCACTGTATTTTTACGGACTACAATTTCGCTTGCTAATTCCCATTAGCCGTTCTGGGGTTCCTGTCTATCCGTCCTGGGAGTGGATCTCTCCTGACTGTGGTACTCCCCAAGGTTTCTCATTTTTCTCCCAATTGACTCTGGAGTTTTTGGAGTTTTTCCTTGCCGGCATGGAGGGTCTTAGGATAGGGGATACCCAGGACTTGAACTGTATCTATTCATCTTTGTTGCTTCATTTCTAATTGTGTATCATATTGCCTCTGTAAAGCCCTTTGAGACCTCTGTTGTGATTGTGGGCTATACAAATAAAATTGAATTGAATTGAATTGAATATATCCCTAATATAAAAATGAGGCTCAATTCCTACTGTAAAACTTGAACAGACGCCAAATACTTCACACAAGTCATTTCTGCATGGAAACCGACATGACCAACCTTCACCCAGAAAACTATGAAACTCCCCTGTGCAATTAGGCTCACAAATACCCACATATCTTAAAAATGCGGTGAGGTGTGCAATTGGTGGAAGGAGGAGGCACTATAAATCATCGTCCTGTACACTTGTGGATGAGCAGAACAAGTCTACAGGCAATTGAGCACGGTGGTGCTGCATGGTGGTGGATTAGAAGGTAAAACAGGGGAGGTAGAATCACGCCCATCTCACTAACAGACATTTTTCTCAATCTGACCTGTCAAGTGCTGCAGTGTTGTAAGCAAGATGAATCTGTGCTTGAGGACGCAGGTGAGCGCCTTGACATTTGTCACCGAGTAGCGGGAGGGAGGAGCCACGACGCCTGAACACACACACAAATGAAGAAATGGAATAGAAGACAATGAGACTGGATTTAATCCAATTTGTGTCGATTTTCAAGACATTCTTATCCACTATCACAGTTGACGCTGAACAACTAAAACGGCTCATATGAAGCACTGAACAATATTTTCAAACTAAAATCTAATATTTGTCTCATGATACTGTATAAATTCATTTCCAACCATCTATTCTCCATTTTGTAGTGGTTCTCTTTGACACACTGGACAAATATTCGATGCATATATAGATTTCACAGTACATATGTATGGATCAGGGGTCGCGTTAACCGAATATTTTCCGTCGTCGACCGATTTTTTAAAACGGTGACGGAAAAAACTGAAGTCCATCCGTCATTTTGACAGGTTGCAATTCACACCCCAGACCACAGGGTGGCGAGTGAGCATATTAATTAGCTATTGTCTCTTTTGATGCATGACGTCGTTGGCCTTACTCTGAAAATGTCAAGGCAACTGAGTGTCCGAAGTTTCTTCAAAAAGCCCCAAACCGACGATGGTGTTGATAAAAGAGGTGAAAAAACAGGGACTGCACAAGCGGGCACGCAATTCAAGTCCATGCGCACCAGGAGGAAAGTGTGAGACGACGTTCAGGCCACAGCAGGTGAACTGTTAATTTCATTGTTCCATATGCTACATATGGTAGGCTACCTACCTACTGGGGCCACGGTCAGCTGTTTTTGTCACTGCGGAGAAAAAGTTACATATTCATCTGCTTGATGTGTGATGACACGGTGTGGATTCTCTGTTAAACTTGTTCGGACAGAATATTAATTTAAAATGAATGAAAACTAAATACTATTGAATATGTTGAAGCGGTATGCAATGTTAAGAGTCTTGTTAGCTGTAGGTGCACTATCCTATTCCCCTCACTATCCGCTCGCGGGGGCCTGCGCTTGTCAGTGACGTTCCTTATTCTCGCTATATGATTATACAACTTTAACATTTGTTAATAATACGCTCTGTGTGTAGTATCATCCATCGCTTTTCCTTTTTAAATGGGCACTTATGAGCGAACGCAAGAAGTTTTTTAAAAAATTTTTAAATAGGCATTTCACGGGAGAGCATTTCGACTCTTCGGCCAATCATATAGCGAGAGCGAGTGGATAGTGAGGGGACCGCGCGCGGCTCTTAAGTGTCTCTGTCACGTGACTGTCGTAGCCGGTAACGCGCTCGGCCAAATGGACACACAAGTACGGAAGGTGAATTATGCCAAACAAAGGGTCACCACAATGTCATTATCATCATTTTAAAAATTTAAGTGACGGGTAAAAATAGATTATGACCGGATTTTTATGACCCTGTCAGTCAAAATGACAGACAACGAAAAAGTCTAGCGCAACCTCTGGTGTGGATGCTGGATTTTTTTCCCAGTCATCTTTAAGCCACTACAGTGGTATGAAAAATTATGTGAACCGTTTGGGATTTGTCACATTTCTGCAAAAAATCACCATCAAATATGATCTGATCTTTGTCAAAATCACACAGATAAAAAAAAAGAAGTGTCTGTTTTAACTGAAACCACCCAAACATTTATAAGTTTTCATATTTTAATGAGGATAGCATGCAAACAATGACAGAAGGGGGAAAAATAAGTAAGTGAACCCTCTGCATAAGGAGACTTAACTCATTCACTCCCAGCCATTTTCACCAGAGCAAGGCCCTTCGCTCCCGGCCGTTTTTCTGCATTTTGACTGATTTTGCAAGGCCCACAGAAAATTCTGTTCTATTGCTATATAAACATGGAACCCACCAAAAGAAAGATTAGACTCTTCTTTCAGCAGAAAAAAAAAAACGTAAGTTCATATCTTTTCCCATTCTTTAGAAATCAGCATTAGAAAATAGCTTAGTTTGAGCAATTTTTCAATTTCTGATGAAAAAACTGAGAAAATGAGCTTTTTGTAAACACATACATTTAAAAAATAACTTTGACTTTAACAAAGCTATTTTTTGCATTAGTTACATTCCAAACTAGAGCTGAAACGAATACTCGAGCAACTCGAGTAACTCGAGTTTAAAAACTGATCCGAGTAATTTTATTCACCTCGAGTAATCGTTTATTTTGACAGCTCTAAGCATCACGTTTTGCTCGGACTACTTTTAATGCGAGACAACGCGCTGATGTCACGTGCGTAGAGGAAGAAGCAAAAAAAAAAAAAAACTTACTGCAGCCGACAACCGCTACAAACGACGCCGACGTTGCTAAATACTAGCCCACACATGCTACGTTAGTTGCAGCTAGCGTCTGATGAGTCTTATAGAGATCACATGTATGTTGAACTAGATGCATATTGACAGACTAGGCCGCGTCTGGGCAGCGTTAGCAAACAGCCGCCATCTTAAAGCAGTACAGCGCTAAGCGCTAATAAAGAGCGCTAAGCGCTAATATATAAGATTAACGTTATTGTCACTACTAGCTCATCTTACGTTAGCCCTGCGGAGGGCTAGGTTTCAATTAATTAAGACCACTTTCGATGCGTGGCTAACGTGTCTTACATACAGGCTTTAACATAACATAGCATTGTGGAGTGATGAGGGTGTCAAACAAAAACTCAATAATGCTAACTATCAATTTTAGCTCAGTAGTCATTGCTGGATAAAACACCAAGTAACACTAGTCCCTAATGTGCTCCAATACAGCCTGTGTCATAAATATATTTTGAACAGTGCAAAAACTCAAAATCCTATCAGGACTTACAGTTTAGACCAACTTAAAACTTAACTAGAACTTAAAAATGGCTTGACACAAATAGAAATTCAATTGAAAAACGTAGGAAAAAAATCCTAACTTTTAAGTGATGTGTGTTATCAAGCGTAAAGGCATTTAGGTGTATATTTATATATTATATATATATATATATATATATATATATATATATATATATATATATATATATATATATATATATATATATATAAAATAAGATCTAAAGGTTTTTTGAGTGAAAGCAGTGAATGTCTTTTTTTTTTAAATTCTAGTTACATCTGAGATGCAATTGTTGGCTGTTTTCGACAATATACATAAAAAATAAAGACATTGATTGACTGAAAATGATGAAATGTCTTGTTTTCTCATGTATATCTATAATTGCTCTTCACCTAAAAATATATTTGTTTTATCCAATTACTCGATTAATCGATAGAATTTTCAGTCGACTACTCGATTACTAAAATATTCGATAGCTGCAGCCCTATTCCAAACATCTGAATAATGTTTTCCTTTTACATAATACCATGAACAACCAGACCAATAGAGCTTTTGATAGCAAAGTAACAATTTATTCACACATGACTACTGAGAGATGACGGCTGTCGCTGAGATGACGCCATTGTCGCCACGTCAGCCGAGTAAACTTTTCCCTCATTGTTGTCTGTCTTACAAAGATGGATTATTTTTGCGTTTCTGCGAGCCGCTGCACTGGGGTCTTACTCGTTTTGCTCTGTCGTCCAACGCCTGGCCTCACAGGCGTCCTCTCGGTTGTTTTGTTCGGTCGGAGCACCACCTGGCATCATGCCGCCAGCGCTCCGACCATGCTGCGCGGCTGTTCACTGCTGTTGAATCGAGTTGCCTGGTCTTACAAAATGCGCTACCGCCCTCCAGTGGCCAGTTTTATTGCTTTAAAATGGGTTTGGAGCGTTGTTCTTTGTTTTTCAGATAGAGCAGAAGCTATATATGCTTCTCATTTTTTTAAAAAAATGCAAAAGACGTATAAATACCTTTTTGGGACAGTGAAGCATTTAAAAATAGGACGTATTTATACGTTTCTGGGAGCAAATGAATTAAAGAGCAGTTGGAACCAATTTTTACCAAACAATTCAAGTCAGGTGTGTGCCCCAATCTTTAAAGCTGCCCTGCCCACTATAAAACACACACCTGGTAAGAAATGTCTTGATGAAAAGCATTGTCTGATGTGCATCATGGCTCGGTCAAAAGAGCTTTCTAAAGACCTGCGAGCAAGGATAGTTGATTTGTATGAAGGCAAGGCAAGGCAAATGTATTTATATAGCACAATTCAACACAAGGCAATTCAAAGTGCTTTACATCACATGAAGACCATTAAAAATCACATTTTAATCAATACAACGTAAAAAACATGACAAAAGATCGCATTTAATCACAAATAGAATAAAAATAAATAAATAAAAATAAAACAAATAAAAATAAAACAAAAACTACTACTACTAATAATGAGTGAAATCAGCAATGGAGATAAGCACAAGAGGAATAGAAAGCAGGTAGATTGAAATATATAGACAGTTATGGATATGCAGTGCTAAACAAAAGCGTTTTTAGCCCTGATTTAAAAGAGCTAACAGTTTGAGCATACTTCAGACGTTCGGGTAACTTGTTCCAGAGGTGAGGAGCATAACAACTATATGCTGCCTCACCCTGCTTGGTTCTTGTTCTTGGAACATGCAGGAGACCGGTTCCAGATTACCTTAGGGGTCTAGATGTCTCATAGGAATCTAACAAGTCGAGCATGTATTTTGGTCCAAGGCCATTAAGTGTTTTGTAGACGAGCAGTAGTATTTTATAGTCTATCCTTTGACTCACTGGAAGCCAATGTAGCGATTTCAAAACCGATGTAATGTGGTCCAGCTTCCTTGTATTTGTGAGGACTCTGGCTGCAGCATTCTGTACTAGCTGCAGCTTCCTGACTGATTTTTTATCAAGACCCGTAAATATACCGTTGCAATAGTCCAATCTGCTGAAAATGAATGCATGCATAAGTTTTTCCATGTCTTGTTGAGTCAGAAGCCCCTTAATTCTGGTTATATTTTTTAGGTGCTAATAAGCGGATTTAGTGACGGACTTTAGATGGCTATCAAATTTTAGGTCTGAGTCAATAATTATGCCAAGGTTTCTGACTTGATTTGTAGCTGTAAGTGACATTGTGCTAAGTTGCCTGCTTATCTTTGACCTTTCCATTTTTGGCCCAAAAATGATCACCTCTGTCTTCTCCACATTTAACTGGAGAAAATTCTTGCACATCCATTCATTGATTTGATGAATGCATTTACTCAGGGAGACTAAGGGACTATAATCATGTGGGGACACAGAAATGTACAGTTGTGTGTCATCTGCATAGGCGTGATAGGAGATGTCATACTGTTCTATTATCTGAGCTAACGGAAGCATATAGATGTTAAATAAGAGCGGTCCAAGAATTGACCCTTGAGGGACTCCACACGTGAATTTGGTTTGTTCTGACTGATAGTTTCCGATTGACACAAAGAAATCCCTATCATGTAAATAGGATGTGAACCACTGAAGAATAGTGTCAGTAAGCCCTACCCACTGAAGCTGGGAAAGGATACAAAACCATCTATCTGTCTGGATGTTCATCAATCGACAGTCAGAGTAGTTGTTTACAAATCGGGAGAATTTGGCACTGTTGCTTCTCTCCCAAGGAGTGGCCATATAGATGTTAAATAAGAGCGGTCCAAGAATTGACCCTTGAGGGACTCCACACGTGAATTTGGTTTGTTCTGACTGATAGTTTCCGATTGACACAAAGAAATCCCTATCATGTAAATAGGATGTGAACCACTGAAGAATAGTGTCAGTAAGCCCTACCCACTGAAGCTGGGAAAGGATACAAAACCATCTATCTGTCTGGATGTTCATCAATCGACAGTCAGAGTAGTTGTTTACAAATCGGGAGAATTTGGCACTGTTGCTTCTCTCCCAAGGAGTGGCCGTCCACCTTCTCCTTGTCCGTTGTGGAATAACACGTTGGTGCTCAACCATGCAAATGCTTCCATGTTGCGGATAACTACTTTTGTTTAGGAATCATTTTGCCAAGAATTCCGCGCAGAATACTCAGAGGTAAAAAAAATAACCCTAGAGTGTCTGCTAAAGACTTACAGAAATCACTGGCACTGTCCAATATCTCTGCACACACACATATGCAACACTATGGCCAAGAATGGTGTTCATGGGAGGACTCGTTTCATGTTCGCAAAAAGGCACTTGGACACTCTACAGAAGTTTTGGCAAAATATTTTGTGGACAGACGAAACCAAAATTGAATTGTTTCAGAGCAACACACAACATCATGTGTTGAGGAAACATGGAACAGCTCACCAACATCAACACCTCATCCTACTGTGAAGCATGGTGGAGGGAGCATCATGATTTGGAGCTGTTTTGCTGCCTCAGGGCCTGGACAACTTGCAATCATTAATGGAAGAATGAATTCAAAAGTTTATCAGGATTTTTTGCAGGAAAACCTGAGGCCGTCTGTCAGACAGTTAAAGCTAAAAAGAGGATGAATGCTGCAACAAGACAATGATCCAAAACACAGAAGTTTTTTCCCTTCTGTTATTGTTTGCATACTATCATTGGCGGAGTTTGACTTTTGGGGCAGGGGGGGCACAACATGTTGATGACCCCAAACGCAGTGTCAGCAATAAATTACCTTACAAGAATATTTATAATAATAAGTTGACAATGAGCGTTTTTTGTTTCCCATCATTCTTGAGGGGAATTCTAAATCAGGTTGCTTAGGCAATACTTTTCGCCAGGATCATCTTCCATTGAATATGGTACGCCCGCCGGTGTCATGCCAATGTAGTTACCAAAGTCAAAAATTGTATCCCCTAGGTGGAGCCATATGGAGGTAGATTTGTGTCTTTATTATTCAACCAAAAATAAAATTAATATTATATAAAATAAAATTATTCAATTTAAAAAAAAAGTGTTTGAATGCAAAAAAAATGCATGTGAAAGCTACTATTATTTATTTATTTATTTATTTATTTTAAATTAAAGTCAAGTTTTTTTTTGTTTTTTTTTATTGAAGTAATGTTGATTTGTTTTGGGTCACATTTTGGCTAGAACGTTTTTGTTTTTATTATTCAGTCAAAAAATGAGTTGCTTCAAAAAAATATCGATTTTCAAAAAGAAAATCACTGCAATCAAAAAAAAAAAAAAAGAACATTTTCAATCATAGAAAAAGTTTTTGAATGCGAAAAAATATTAGAGATTGAAAAAAATTGCATTTGAACACTTCATTTTTCATTGAAAAAGTTTTCTTTGATTGAAGCAATCCTTTTTGTGTTTGGGCCATATTATGATTAGGACATGTGTGTCTAAATCATTCAATCCCAAAAAAATGCTGCTTCAATCAAAAAAGTAAACACTTTCAATCAAAGAGAAAAATCATCTGAAAAATAAAATTGCCCTCCCCTAATTTTTGTTTTGTTTTGAAAATTATATGCAAAACAAATGAACATCTAAGTTGCTAGTCACATGATCTGTTCGAAAAATAATTTTGACTCATTATAAAAAAATTGTTTTTTTTTTTTCATTTCATTCATTTTTGTTGCCGTTTTATTGCTTTGCAACTTTTATATGTTTATAGGAAAGTCAATTACATGCAATGACACTTTTCGGACACACTTAAAATCCGCTTATGCATACTATCCTCATCAAAATACGAAAACCTATAAATGTTTGGGTGGTTTTAGTCAAAGCAGACACTGTTTTTAATCTGTGTGATTTTGATAAAGGCGATTTTAGGCAGAAATGTGAGAAACTCCAAAAGTTTCAGATACTTTTTCATACCACTGTATACACTGCTATATCGATGTAATTTAATCAAAGTCTTCAGAATCAGTGGTGGCAAACGTAAACACACTAGAATGGCAAAAGGACAGTTTCTTTGACCAATCAAATTGCCCTGACGTGCAGCTTTTTCATAAGGACTTTGACAACATTGATGGCCATTGGTTATATGAAACAAAATTGTTGAACATAAATTGCTAGTGTAATAAAAGTTTTGTCGAGTCTGATTAATACATTTTTCTTGTGGAGTCTGATTGATAAATTTTTCTTTAGCCATGTGAAATATTACCCTGAAATGAGGTACATGAAGGAAATCCTGTGGCCAAAGTGCACAAAAGACTGAAGAGTTTAATTAAATGAAGTTATTGCATTTCAGAGAGCTTTGGTGTTCTTTTCAGTGTCACCTATAGGTAGAGTGCTTCTGCCTTAGGAAATTCCAATCTGACAACCTTGCCCTGAATCATACGCCTTCTCTTTTCTGGCCTGCAAAACAAATTAATTCATCGATTCATCTAAAAAGACAAACAAACAAACAAAATAAACAAATGTTAGCCTGATCCTGAAGGTGAGTTGCAAACAATTAGCTGCATCTCCACATGAGACAAGGGATAACGAGTGGGTCAGCTAACAAGCCTCCAACTCACATGCTGATGAAAGAAGCACTCGTACATGTGAGACACCTTCACATAATTAGATGTCCAGAAAAAGATAAGTACTCCTTCACAAAGGCTACGCTCTGAATGTCGCTGATAAAAATCACGACAGTATAAAGACATGGAAGTAATTTCACACATCACCGACAGTGTGTAACACAGCATCATAACATGCTTGCATATATTTTATTTTAATTGGAAGATAAAATGAATAAAACGGTTGAGACTGATTGTGATGTCTTCACTTGCAAATGACAATGTCTACGTTCCATCTTCCCTTCTTAAGTGCTATAACGGATTGAAATGTAACAAAAGTGTGTTTAAGAATACCCAATGAGAATGAGTTGAATATCAGGTGACAGTTTGTTGATCACGACTTGGACAATATCTGCTTACCATATTGTTTGCCTGCTTTGGTGAATTCAACTCAAAGTCTCTTCTCGTAAGTGATATAACTAGGGCCCGAGCGCCAAGTGGTGCGACACTACTATTGGAATGCAAGGGATTTTTTTTTTTTTCATGACAAATGAAAATGGCCAATTTGGAGGTCTTTAACATGCTCAAAAACTCACCAAACTCACGCATGCATATGCGTTGATTTCGATAATTTTGCAACCTTGCGAAAAACTTAAACAAAACGGCACAGTGGCGCCCCCTTGAATTGTTAAAAAATGCCTATCCTATTAGAGCGATGAAATTTGGGGAGTCGATATGTTTTGCAAAATTGCTCCAAAAAGGCTCTTGCACCCACATTACAAACCCAACAGGAAATCAGGTATTTTGGATTGAATGTGAAATTTAGATCGAGTTACACGGTGCATATCTTAGCTATTGGCACCTTGGGAATTTGTTGGATCCTCGTCACAAATAGTGAGACAGTTCATGAGACACATGAGATGTTAAGTTAGCAAATGTGAGTTTTCTTTCACGGACCTGACCTGGGCGGGGTGCCAGAGTCGACCATTTTTTTGGCTAACACGCCAAATTCAGTAAATGACTAATAACTCCCTGATCCAAGGTGTGTCCTTTTTCGTATCTGGCGTGTATGAAAGGTATCCCAGCCTGAACAAGACTGCATTGAAATATTACCCATTAGGCCTGGCGCCCCCTACTGGAATAAGAAAAGCCCTTTTTAACGAAACAAGCTCCTCCTTCAAGGGACAAAAAAACAATTGACCTCAAACCTGCACCAGGGGAGCCTTAAGATATGTGTTCAGGTCACCAACATATTAATAGTTAGTGTAGGATATGTGTTCGGGTGCCTAATGAAAGATATTGAGGTTTGGTTGAAGCAGAGGGTTTCAAACAATTGAAGTGAAAATGATCGTAGCCATTTTGTCGAGCCACAAATTTTGAACAGTCATAAGTTGGAAGATATTCAACATATTTGCGCCAAACGTTCCGTGCTTGGTGAGAGTTGTACCCTTAAGGGACCTGTAAGGGTCATCTGCATCAACTCTGCAGTGCCAGCTAGTGGTAACAGAAAGTCACTCATTTTACGTATACACGTCCAGTTCTTTTCAGGTTGGTCATTGTAGTCGCAAGACCTTTTATAATACTACATTTGAAGGCCCATGTCCACATATCTGTCTGTTGCCGTGACGACCCTTTGCTAGCCATGAAAAGGAAGTATTTTTTAAAGGGATTTTGGCAGTTTATAGAGCCACGAAATTTGGCACACTTGGTCGAATTGACACCACTGGAAGTCCCGTGGAACGGCGTCAGATGACCCCGATATCAAACTGACTACTTGGCTTTGTCAAACAATAGACCACTCAAACAAGCAATCAAGCAGACAACCCCCCTACACACTCCTGTGGAGTCGCTGCCTAGGTGTGAAGAGGGGGGTTTCACTCTGGATAGCTTCAATAAGCATTTTGAATATTTGCAAATCCAGGGCTCCCTTGGCTTTGTCAAACACGGTGGAACACGGAGATGGCCAGTCGCCGTGCTCTACAATACAGTATGATTGACATGGCAGCACTGAATGTATATGTGTTGTATCAGGCATGCACCGGCAGGCAAGAGAGACGGGTGGACTTCTTGGTGGGTCTTGCAAAGGAATTGGCTCACTCTCATGTGGGCGCAAAGAAGGCGCCGAAGGAAAAATTGCTTGGGCAACAACCTCCAACACCTAGCCCCAGGAAAAGGGCGAAGTGTCATATGTCACCACATAAAAAATATTTGTTTTTTTATTACACCATCCCTTGTATATAATTTCTTCAATGGATAAAAAGCTTTTTTGTGCAAAAAATGACTTGTGGTGTGCCTCATCAGCCATTCATTATCAGCAATATGACAATCATAGCTTCATACATACAAGAAACAGTGCCACTAAATATTCAGAGAGATTGAGACAGCTGTTCTTCCTCAATGCTGTAATGTCAGACACGTCCACAAAAAATCCCCAGCAAAAAGAGTGCTCCGATACCTTCCCGATTTTGTCAAATCGTGCACAACTCGATCACATTAGACAATCATACTGAGCAGTTACCAAACACTAAAACATACTGTAAAAAGGTTGTCCAGGCCGATTGCCTGCCTGAACAGTCCACTGTCCGACAAATCCAAGGTCACTAATGCTAATTGGAGCAATCCAACCCTGTGGTTTTGCGAATGTCAATGGGAATGACTAATGAGGACCTTACTGCTTACAAAAGATAGGCTGATTAGAGTCAGATGACCATTCTCTGGATACAAAAGTTATTTGTATCAACTGATCCACCTTTGTTAGTTTTAGTGCCTCCTTCTTTTGTAGGACCCTTTTCAATAGGTTTTTTCCCATAGGTGTGTGAATGTACAGTGGGGCAAATACGTATTTAGTCAACCACTAATTGTGCAAGTTCTCCCACTTGAAAATATTAGAGAGGGCTGTAATTGTCAACATGGGTAAACCTCAACCACGAGAGACAGAATGTGGAAGAAAAAAAAACAGACAATCAAATTGTTTGATTTTAAGGAATTTATTTGCAAATCATGGTGGAAAATAAGTATTTGGTCAATACCAAAAGTTCATCTCAATACTTTGTTATATACCCTTTGTTGGAAATAACGGAGGCCAAACGTTTTCTGTAACTCTTCACAAGCTTTTCACACACTGTTGCTGGTATTTTGGCCCATTCCTCCATGCAGATCTCCTCTAGAGCAGTAATGTTTTGGGGCTGTCGTTGGGCAACACGGACTTTCAACTCCCTCCACAGATTTTCTATGTGGTTGAGATCTGGAGACTGGCT
This sequence comes from Corythoichthys intestinalis, assembly GCF_030265065.1. Taxonomy (NCBI): domain Eukaryota; kingdom Metazoa; phylum Chordata; class Actinopteri; order Syngnathiformes; family Syngnathidae; genus Corythoichthys; species Corythoichthys intestinalis. Next base: position 11,681,047 of record NC_080408.1, on the reverse strand, counting down.
AGGCCACTCCAGGACCTTGAAATGCTTCTTACGAAGCCACTCCTTTGTCGCCCTGGCTGTGTGCTTGGGATCATCGTCATGCTGAAAGACCCAGCCACATCTCATCTTCAATGCCCTTGCTGATGGAATGTGATTTTCACTCAAAATCTCTCGATACATGGCCCCCATTCATTCTTTCCTTTACACCAGTGGTCTCAAACCGGTCCTCAAAGGGCCGCAGGGGGTACTGGATTTCATTCCAACCAAACGAGACAAATACCTTTTCACCAATCTGGTTTCTTACAAGTGTAATCAGTTGATTGCAATCAGGTGCTGCTTATGTTAGTAGAAACCTCATTGGTTGAACTGTTTGTGCTGGATCTGTTGGAACAAAAACCAGGACCCACTGCGGCCCTTTGTGGAGTCGGTTTGAGACCGCTGCTTTACACAGATCAGTCGCCCTGGTCCCTTTGCAGAAGAACAGCCCCAAAGCATGATGTTTCCAACCCTATGCTTCACAATGGGTCTGGTGTTCTTTGGATTGAATTCAGTATTCTTTCTCCTCCGAACACGAGAACCTGTGCATCGACCAAAAAGTTCTATTTTGGTTTCATCTGACCATAACACATTCTCCCAGTCCTCTTCTGGATCATCCAAATGCTCTCTAGCGAACTGCAGACGGGCCTGGATGTGTACTTTCTTCAGCAGGGGGACATGTCTGGCAGTGAAGGATTTGAGTCCCTGGCGGCACATTGTGTTACTGATAGTAGCCTTTGTTACTGTGGTCCCAGCTATCTGTAGGTCATTCACTAGGTCCTCCCGTGTGGTTCTGGGATTTTTGCTCACCGTTCTTGCTATCATTTTGACGCCACGGGGTGAGATCTTGCATGGAGCCCCAGATCGAGGGAGATTATTAGTGGTCTTGTATGTCTTCCATTTTCTAATAATTGCTCCCACAGTTGATTTCTTTACACCAAGCGTTTTACCTATTGCAGATTCAGTCTTCCCAGCCTGGTGCAGGTCTACAATTTTGTCTCTGGTGTCCTTCGACAGCTCTTTGGTCTTGGCCATAGTGGAGTGTGACTGACTGAGATTTTGGACAGGTGTCTTTTATACTGATAATGAGTGAAAACAGGTGCCATTAATACAGGTAACCTCGTTAGAAGAAGTTAGACCTCTTTGACAGCCAGAAATCTTGCTTGTTTGTAGGTGACCAAATACTTATTTTCCCCTCTAATTTGGAAATAAGTTCTTTAAAAATCAAACAATGTGATTTCCTGGGCGGGGGTTCCACATTCTGTCCCTCATGGTTCAGGTTTACCCATGTTGACAATTACAGGCCTCTCTAATCTTTTCAAGTAGGAGAACTTGCACAATTGGTGTTTGACCAAATACTTTTTAGCCCCACTGTATTTCTAATCCCCAAAAAAGAGGCAGGTTTCGATTAAGTTAGGTTCTCATGAGATGATGATGAGGGGGACGTTCTGCAACCACCCTGACCTGCGTGCCATCCAAGTTGCTTGCAGGCCTTGTTTTAATTCTATTTCTTAATCTAATTTCGAAATGTCATGACACACTGTTGTTCCGCATTTTCAGTTTGGCTCATGAATGAAAAATGACAGAAACCATTAATTGCACAAGTAGAATTCTTTTAAAATTCTTGTTTACTGGCACGGCTATTTGACATAATTTCACCACATATTTCAAACTTCTGCACAAACGTAAAACCGCATCCTATGACTCTGACTGAATTTGCTGTCAATGACGGTGCAAGCCGACCCATTTCAAATTGATGATGAATGAGGGAATCAAATAACATTTTTACAGTAATGTATGTTTGAATAATGTGAATAAGAATGTGAACATCATAACAATAAATACAAAATAGTCAACCTTTGAAAACGCCTGATGACAACAACTCTATCATCTTGTGGCATTTTGCAGGCATTACTGGTATTAATAGGTAAAAAGAAACGTTTATTCGGTTCAGGTCAATAAATGTTGCCAAAATATGGCACACTGATATCTGCTATCATTAAATCTAAATGCCACCATAGCAGAAAAATGTTGTATTCTTTATTAAAGGATTTAGTGGTGTTAATTAGCTTTCGAGACCTGTAAGTAATGAGACAGCCCTCTAGTTTAGTTGTTTTTTGTGGCATTTGGGATGTCCTCAAATAACTGGCATTTCTGTAGATGACAGATCCGCAGTCTCCCTTGAGTTTTGATTTCACCATCATAGCCACCCCTGCCACAAAAAAGTGTCAAATGTTCACACATCTTTGAAGAAATCTTTCTCACCTCTAGCTCGACTGATGTGTGATTAAGTTTTTTTTCTTTTCTTTTGGAGGAGTTCACAGATAACGACAGTGACTTGATGAAAGTCTTTTTTCCCCCTCCGGTAAGTAGACATACAGTGGGGCAAATAAGTATTTAGTCAACCACCAATTGTGTAAGTTCTCCTACTTGAAAAGATTAGAGAGGCCTGTAATTGTCAACATGGGTAAACCTCAACCATGAGAGACAGAATGTGGGGGGAAAAAAACAGAAAATCAAATTGTTTGATTTTTAAAGAATTTATTTCCAAATTAGAGTGGAAAATAAGTATTTGGTCACCTACAAACAAGCAAGATTTCTGGCTGTCAAAGAGGTTGAACTTCTCGAACGAGGTCTAACGAGGCTCCACTCCTTACCTGTATTAATGGCACCTGTTTTAACTCATTATCAGTATAAAAGACACCTGTCCACAATCTCAGTCAGTCACACTCCAAACTCCACTATGGCCAAGACCAAAGTGCTGTCCAAGAATAACCAGAGACATAAATTGTAGACCTGCACCAGGCTGGGAAGACCGAATCTGCAATAGGTAAAACGCTTGGTGGAAAGAAATCAACTGTGGGAGCAATTATTAGAAAATGGAAGACATACAAGACCACTGATAAATCTCCCTCGATCGGCGGCTCCATGTAAGATCTCACCCCGTGGCGTCAAAATTATACCAAGAATGGTGAGCAAAAATCCCGGAACCACACGGGGGGACCTAGTGAATGACCTACAGATAGCTGGGACCACAGTAACAAAGGCTACTATCAGTAACACGATGCGCCGCCAGGGGACTCAAATCCTGCACTACCAGACGTGTCCCTCTGCTGAAGAAAGTACACGTCCAGGCCCGTTTGTGGTTCGCTAGAGAGCATTTGGATGATCCAGAAGAGGACTGGGAGAATGTGTAATGGTCAGATGAAACCAAAATAGAACGTTTTGGTAGTAACACAGGTTTGCGTGTTTGGGGGAGAAAGAATACTGAATTGCATCCGAAGAACTCCATGCCCACTGTGAAAAAGGGGGTGGAAACATCATGCTTTGGGGCTGATTTTCTGCAAAGGGACCAGGACGACTGATCTGTGTAAAGGAAAGAATGAATGGGGCCATGTATCCAGAGATTTTGAGTGAAAATCTCCTTCCATTAGTAAGGGCATTGAAGATGAAACGTAGCTGGGTCTTTCGGCATGACAATGACAAGCACACAGCCAGGGCGACAAAGGAGTGGCTTCGTAAGAAGCATTTCAAGGTCCTGGAGTGGCCTAGCCAGTCTCCAGATCTCAACCCCATAGAAAATCTGTGGAGGGAGTTGAAAGTCCGTGTTGCTCAACGACAGCCCCAAAACATCACTGCTCTAGAACAGATCTGCATGGGGGAATGGGCCAAAATACCAGCAACAGTGTGTGAAAGCTTGTGAAGAGTTACAGAAAACGTTTGGCCTCCGTTATTGCCAACAAAGGGTACATAACAAAGTATTGCGATGAACTTTTGGTATTGACCAAATACTTATTTTCCACCATGATTTGCAAATAAATTCTTTAAAAATCAAAAAATGTGATTTTCTGTTTTTTTTTTTTTTTTCCTCATTCTGTCTCTCATGGTTGAGGTTTCCCCATGTTGACAAGTACAGGCCTCTCTAATATTTTCAAGTGGGAGAACTTGCACAATTAGTGGTTGACTAAATACTTATTTGCCCCACTGTTTCACTATTGGGGGCCGTTTACATGGTGACTCTCCGAGAAGACGAAAAATTTCATGTTTGCATTTATATGGTTCCTTCTCCATTCGAACAATGTCGCAATTCCGTATGAAAACGATGTAGTATTCATGCCAGGCCCAAGGGGGCAGTGCAGATTTACAAGGCGACAGTGAATGATGCACTTTGACCTTCTCAGCCCGGAAGACAATATGCCCGCTCACTCCAAGCAATGGCATTTTCTTTTCTTCAAAAAGGCACAAAAATGGAAACATTCAACATATTTGAAATTAAAATATTATTAAAAACAGTAAATTAAAGCCGACGTTCCGCCATATTTGCTGTTTTTAATGTTTAGTAGCACCGCTGCACACGCCCAATGTGACGTGTACGAGTGCTGATGTTAACGGCGCGGTCCAGCGCCGCGGGAGCTTATGATATGCATGTGGAGCAAGCCCCCCTCAAGGCCCCGTGATCGAATTCTTCCACTTTGGAGGCAGGATTCCAAGGTTTGCATCTATGCCTTCCGTCTTCGCCGACACCATATGAACGCGAGGCCACTCCGCAACACTGTCATTGCGTCTTCATGTCGCAATGTCGGCATGTAAACTGGCCCCTTATTCACACTCTAGGTCAATTCCAGTTTTTTTCTACCCATATACAGTTGTGGTCAAAAGTTTACATACACTTGTGAAGAACATAAAGTCATGGCTCTCTTGAGTTTCCAGTTATTTCTACAACTCTGATTTTTCTCTGATAGAGTGATTGGAACAGATACTTCTTTGTCACAAAAAACAGTCATGAAGTTTTGTTCTTTTATGACTTTATTATGAGTGAACAGAAAAAAGTGATCAAATCTGCTGGGTCAAAAATATACATACAGCAGCGCTAATATTTGGTAACATGTCCCTTGGCCATTTTCACTTCAATTAGGCAATTTTGGTAGCCATCCACAAGCTTCTGGCAAGCTTCTGGTTGAATCTTTGACCACTCCTCTTGACAGAATTGGTGCAGTTCAGTTAAATTTGATGGCTTTCTGACATGGACTTGTTTCTTCAGCATCGTCCACAAGTTCTCAATGAGGTTTAAGTCAGGACTTTGGCAAGGCCATTCGAAAACCTTAATTCTAGCCTGACTTAGCCATTCCATTACCACTTTTGATGTGTGTTTGGGGTCATTGTCCTGTTGGAATACCCAGCTGCGCCCAAGACCCAATCTTCGGGCTGATGACGTTAGGTTATCTTGAAGAATTTGAAGGTAATCCTCCTTCTTCATTATCCCATTTACTCTCTCTAAAGCACCAATACCATTGGCAGCCAAACAGCCCCACAGCATAATACTACCACCACCGTGCTTGACGGTAGGCATGGTGTACTTGGGTTAAAGACCTCACCTTTTCTCCTCCAAACATATTGCTGGGCATTGTGGCCAAACAGCTTGATTTTTGTTTCGTCTGACTACAGAACTTTCCTCCAGAAGGTCTTATCTTTGTCCATGTGATCAGCAGCAAACTTCAGTGGAGCCTTAAGGTGCGGCTTTTGGAGCAAGGGCTTCCTTCTTGCACAGCAGCCTCTCAGTCCATGGAGATGCAAAACACGCTTGACTGTGGACACTGACACCTGTGTTCCAGCAGCTTCTAATTCTTGGCAGATCTGCTTTTTGGTGATTCTCGGTTGAATCTTCACCCTCCTGACCAATTTTCTCTCAGCAGCAGGTGATAGCTTGCGTTTTCTTCCTGATCGTGGCAGTGACAAAACAGTGCCAAGCACTTTATACTTACAAACAATTGTTTGCACTGTTGCTCTTGGGACCTGCAGCTGCTTTGAAATGGCTCCAAGTGACTTTCCTGACTTGTTCAAGTCAATTATTCGCTTTTTCAGATCCATGTATATATATTTTTGACCCAACAGATTTGATCACTTTTTCTGTTAACCCATAATAAAGTCATAAAAGAACCAAACTTCATGAATGTTTTTTGTGACAAAGAAGTATCTGTTCCGATCACTCTATCGGAGAAAAATCAGAGTTGTAGAAATAACTGGAAACTCAAGAGAGCCATGACATTATGTTCTTCACAAGTGTATGTAAAGTTTTGACCACAACTGTATAACCAGATATAACATATATACTGTAACTATATTTTTTTCTTGCAATGTGAACAGCACTATCTCTTTTATTCATTTTCATATCCGACTATTGCCTTGCTCTATGTTGATATAAATTAGCTGAGTACGCACAGTTCGTCCAAATTAGATCTCGTATTAGTTTTTGTAATTTGAATGATTGGGATTTAACTAAAAATTACAATTGAATGCCCTGCAGTGTGAACGTTTTGTTTCATCTTATGCAGATGCTACAGTTAGCCTTAGAACAAGCAATCTGCTGTCTCTTCTTAAAAGGGATAATAGGCCTTTTTTCCCTTAGCGACAGCTTTATAAATTGATAAATGCACCATTGCCAGGACAGCTTAAAGTTGTATGAGGATGCTTGCACATTAACTCTGATGGACGATAACTGCGGAATGATGCGCTTTTAGCGGATTGAATTTACAATCCAAATTCTTGCTAAACAGCCATTCAGTTGAAAAATAGGACGAAGATAAAAACATTGCCCTAACAGGCAAGTACAAGAAGGGAAGTCAGAAAAATCTAGATGATTTTTATTTTCAACCGCAAAAAACATTGGAGGCTTGGCGAGGTTAGCTCTGCAATAGCGTACCACACGAATGCTATTTTTAGACCGTGACGACGCCATCGTAACGCGGACGTGGGACATTATTGACACGCCATCACATACAATCCATGTTATTTCTGTTTGTTTTCTCCAGTAATCTTTCAAAAAAAGAAAAAGCCAATCAAACACTGCTGCTATGGAACTTGTAGAAACGGCTCTAGACATTACGACATATGAAGGATGTTTTCCTCATATATTTTCCGAAACCAAAAACTTGGAGGAAAAAATGTAAAGAATGGATCGTCAAAAAGACCAGTTTAAGGCCAGCAAGGTGAAGCCATTCACATTTCATATGTAGCAAACATTTTGTTGGGGGGCCATGGTACGACAGAGGACGAATAGGTAAGCCATTTTGATATTTGTACTTATGTTTTAGGGTGGCGTTTTGCCGTGCTGCTTCTGTCTGACAATGAGTGACCTGAAAAAAAGTGTTCGTTGACTGTCACTGAGTAGCATTTGCGATCGCTACACAAAAATCGCAATGTACAGTGGGGCAAATAAGTATTTAGTCGGCCACCAATTTTGCAAGTTCTCCTACTTGAAAAGATTAGAGAGGCCTGAAATTGTCAACATGGTTAAACCTCAACCATGAGAGACAGAATGTGGAAAAAAAACAGAAAATCACATTGTTTGATTTTTAAAGAAAATATTTCCTATTTAGAGTGGAAAATATGGATTTGGTCACTTACAAGAGAGCGAGATTTCTGGCTGTCAAAGAGGTTTAAATTCTTCTAACGAGGTCTAACGACGCTCCACTCATTGCCTGTATTAATGGCACCCGTTTTAACTCACTATTGGTATAAAAGACACCTGTCCACAACCTCAGTCAGTCACAATCCAAACTCCACTATGGCCAAGACCAAAGAGCTGTCCAAGGACACCAGAGGCAAGGCAAGGCAAGGCAAATTTATTTATATAGCACAATTCAACACAAGGCAATTCAAAGTGCTTTACATAACATGAAGACCATAAAAATCACATTTAAATCAACACAACGTAAAAACCAAGACAAAAGATCGCATTTAATCACAGAATAAAAATAAATAAATACAATTAAAACAAAAACTACTACTACTAATAATAATTGAAATCAGCAATGGAGATAAGCACAAGAGGAATAGAAAGCAGATAGATTGAATTATATAGACAGTTATGGATATGCAGTGCTAAACAAAAGCGTTTTTAGCCCTGATTTAAAGGAGCTAACAGTTTGAGCATACTTCAGACGTTTGGGTAACTTGTTCCAGAGGTGAGGAGCATAATAACTAATTGCTGCCTCACCCTGCTTGGTTCTTGTTCTTGGAACATGGAGAAGACCGGTTCCAGACGACCTTAGGGGTCTAGATGACTCATAGGAATCTAACAAGTCAAGCATGTATTTTGGTCCAAGGCCATTAAGTGTTTTGTAGACGAGCAGTAGTATTTTATAGTCTATCCTTTGACTCACTGGAAGCCAGTGTAGCGATTTCAAAACCGGTGTAATGTGGTCCAGCTTCCTTGTATTTGTGAGGACTCTGGCTGCAGCATTCTGTACTAGCTGCAGCTTCCTGACTGATTTTTTATCAAGACCTGTAAATATACCGTTGCAGTAGTCCAATCTGCTGAAAATGAATGCATGCATAAGTTTTTCCATGTCTTGTTGAGTCAGAAGCCCCTTAATTCTGGTTATATTTTTTAGGTGGTAATAAGTGGATTTAGTGACGGACTTTAGATGGCTATCAAATTTTAGGTCTGAGTCAACAATTACGCCAAGGTTTCTGACTTGAGAGACAAAATTGTAGACCTGCACCAGGCTGGGAAGACTGAATCTGCAATAGGTAAAACGCTTGGTGTAAAGAAATCAACTGTGGGAGCAATTATTAGAAAATGGAAGACATACAAGACCACTGATAATCTCCCTCGATCTGGGGCTCCATGCAAGATCTCACCCCGTTGCGTCAAAATTATAACAAGAACGGTGAGCAAAAATCCCAGAACCAGGGAGTGGGGTGGCTTGGCTCAGTGGTAGAGTAGTTGTCCCCCAACCCAGAGGCTGTGGGTTCAATTCTCCGCCCTGATGAACTCGTCTAAGTCTAACTTACAGTAGACGAGTCCTTGAGCAAGATACTGAACCCCACGTTGCTCCTGGTGCTGCGCCCACCAGTAGGTGGATGGCGAGATAGTGTAAAGCGATTTGAGCGCCTTGAAAGGTGGAAAAGCGCTATATAGGTATAACACCATTTACCACAAAAGGGGGACCTTAGTGAATGACCTACAGAGAGCTGGGACCACAGTAACAAAGGCTACTATCAGTAACACAATGGGCCGCTAGGAACTCAAATCCTGCACTTCCAGACGTGTCCCCCTACTGAAGCCAGTACACGTCCAGGTCCGTCTGCGGTTCGCTAGAGAGCATTTGGATAATCCAGAAGAGGACAGGGAGAACATGTTATCGTCAGACGAGCCAGCGGATGAGCCTCCAGCCTCGAAGAAAACAAAATCTGTGATACTTCCCAATCACTAAAGACCCAAGAACTGCGAAGGAGTCTCAACAAAAACAAGCTCAGACCTCCCACTGATTCAGGGGTGAGTTGTATTTTCCGTGCACTTAACACGGCGGAGCTAAAAACAAATGTTATTTTATATTTGCTGTATTTTTCTGCCACGCATTGCCGATGTTCAGACAAATTTAGCATGCGCGTAATGTTAAAAATGACCGTGAATGCAGCGATTTCAAAGTTCACACTACAAACTTTCTTTAAAGAAAGGAATATTAACTTAGGTTTGCCATGTTAGCTACACAAAAACTGCACGCAGCTCTCCTACTTAATGACTTCACCGTGTCGTTAAGCATTAAAGTGATCCTCTACCTTAAATACATGTAGGCTCTAATAAACCACAATTGTTCTCTTGTACTAAAATATGTTGTTAGAAACACATAAAATGTTAAATCAAAGGCAATATTTTATAATATTTACTACTTATTTTGTCCGTTAATTGGCGCCATGGTTTGCGGGCTCGCAGTGATGACGTCATTGGGATCTTTCCAAATGTGTAGCGTGTTTAACAATTGCTTATTGCTGCCTAAACTCGCGAAGTACAATGCCACAATGTGCTGCTTTTGAATGCAATTTCCAGTCAAATGGAAACAATGGGAGTGAAGTGAGTGGTCAAGATGGAATTATTATTTTTAGTGAATAAATGTGCATAAGTGGAAGCTTCTCCCCCTTTTTGGTCCCTGTATGCACGTATCCTACCCACCACGCGTTACAACTGGCGCCCGAACATTTTTCCTGGATCCTCAGTCAAGTAAGGGATCCATCTATTTTCTGGATCCGACAGTCTCACCGCGTCTGCAAAATTGGTTTCGGATTTGTCCATTTTTTTGATCGTCGGTCCCACAGCGGCTTTTCGTCTATTTTGTGGAATCGATGGCCTGGTCGCGGCTGCAACATTGCCATTGGATCGGTCTAATTCTTGGATCTTTGAGTGAGTAAAAAACGCGGATTTGGATTACTATTGCTATCTTTTTGTTGACTATTCTTCGTGGGAGTTTTCCCCAAATCATATCAAATAATCAAAGCACTATGGCACGCTATAGTGACGACAGGGACTCTGACATGGACCTTACAACAATGTTGGAGTTCGTCAGGGAACGCGTATTAGCGTACTGCTGAACTCCCGAGTAAAGAGTGGTCAAGGTGGAAATATTTTTTGTGAATAAAATTTGCATAGGTGGAAGCTTCTCCCCTTTTTGGTACTTTTATACACGCATCCTACCTACCACACGTTACAATGTACAAGACATGGATTACACAAGGTGTGCTCTTTGGCCTATACTGTATGTAAAGCACACGACAGCTCTGGATGCTAACAATCTACATAATTATATTGGGATAAGTTTGAAAACGCAATATGCTTACCTTGAATATCTGCTACTAAAACCGGAGTTTCCAACAGCATACACTCTCGCTCCCAACCGGAGTTCCCAACAGCATACGCTCTCTCGCTCTGTTGTCATTGAGACTTTTGCCCAACTTTTGTCTTATCAGGTATTTGCTGGACGCATTTTTCTCTGAAGCTCGTCTTGTGAACGACCTACAGTGTTGTCCTGCTCCTCACTTTTCAGATATGGTTCAAATAGCAAGGGTAGAACCGACGACATGTTGGGAAAGCTAACGAGTGACACGCTGGAATTTCGGCAACGGGCACTGCGACGTAACAAGAATGGCGACCTATCACTTATAATACTTTTACAAACTTTATTAAAACAAAAACATTAAGAGGGGTTTTAATATCAAATTATTATAACTCATACTAACATTTATCTTTTATGAATTACTTGTCTTAAAAATAGAGGATCCCTTTAATTTACGCCATTTTCATGTTGCACATGTATGTTAAAGGGTATGACAACACCTGGGGAAATGCTAATATTCCATCATTTATCCATCAACGCATGCCTTTTGAATTCATATCATGCCACTTCGGGTAATTACACACATCGCAACACCAAGAAAATGATAGAAATTAGGTCGATTGTCAAGCTAAAAGGACCCGCCCCCGAGAAAACGGAAATCTAGCATATTGAGTGCGTGACGTCACTGTAGGGAAACAACCCGCTCAGTGCTTAGCACTGAATTGCGGCGATGGTGGAGGACAATTTTGTTTCTATTTGCAGCGACGAATCCGACGTAACGAACATTCTTCTAATGGTGACGAGGAGAGTTATGAACCTTTCTTTGGTGTTTTGGGTTATCAATTTGAGCCCAAACGAAAGCCAATGCAGCCTAACTAAAGGATCATTGAGGGGAGCAATCACACTGATGAAACACCAGCCGCAACAGAATCACCGAATGGTTTGTTTTGCATTTCTTTTTGTGAAGCTGATACACCGTGACCGCAAAATAAAGTAATGTATAGAAAAATGATCATTTAATATGCTATCATCGGTTTCGCTCTGCCAACCGACACAAATATGAATGGGATTAGAGCAGGGGTCCCCAACCTTTTTTGCACCACGGACCGGTGTGATTTGGGTGTTTTTTTCACGGACCGGTGTCTTGTCAAATCTTGCACCCTTATAAAATTTTGCTCCCAAAGCTTTTGTGGCGGTGAAAAAGGCTCTCTTTTATATTCAGTTGGACTCTCAATGTTATCCAATGGTGCTAAAAAACTATTTACATCACAAACATACATGTGCAACACGGAAATGGCGTAAATGAACGCTTAATGACATGGCGAAGTCGTTAAGTGAGAGGGCTACGTGCAGTTGTTGTGTGCGCCAAACATGGCAAACGTAAGTTAATATTCCTTTCTTTAAAGAAAGTCTGTAGTGTGTACTTAGGAATCGCTGCATTCGCGGTCCTTTTTAACGTTACGCGCATGCCTACTTTGTCAGAACACCGGCAATGTGCGGCAGAAAAATACAGCAAATATAAAATAGCATTTGTTTTTAGCCCTGCGTGTTAAGTGCAGGGAAAAAATACAACTCACCCGCTGAATCAGTGGGAGGGCTGAGTTTGTTTCGTTGAGACGAGATGGTCCCGAGATGGGAGAGTGAGAGAAGCTAGCATCACAAATACACGATGTTGGAAATTGTAGCAGTTTTCAGTTCGCTCCTAGCGATGTCGGGATATTCCGAAATGACTTTAATCCAGAACTTCGGTAGAGTTGTTGTCTCAAATGTACGTTTAAGTCGCCGTGATTTGCGATCTCTACAAGCTGATATTCCTGTTCCACAGACATGCTCAAATCACTCGATTTATTCACATACGGGTCACGAATTCACTCCTTCGCAGTTCGTGGGTCTTTAGTGATTGGGAAGTAGCATAAATTTTGTTTTCTTTGAGGTTGTAGGCAAATCTTCTGGCTCATCAGGTTCCCTTTTCCCCGTGAAATTGCAAAATTTGCCTTCTTAGCACTGACGAACTTTAATCATTGTCTGCGTAGTCCAGCTCTTTTTCTCGCGTTCGGGAACTCATGGGTACTACATTGCGACAAATGGCTATTTGTAAACCACATAGCATGACAGGTTTGAACCATTTTAGCGATTTTTTTGATAAAACAAGAATGCAACTCTCTCGTCGATAAACAACGATGGCACCTGCCTCGACCTTTTGTTTCCTTGTTATGACGTCTCCCCCCATTCGGCTGTTTCTGGAACACTTTCGGAAATGTTCGTCATTTTCGATCTATTTTCGATAATTGCTCATTAATGTCACTGATTTTTTTGTTAACTTTATCAATATTTGTTATGTTGGCACATAACGGTTCTATTGATGTCTCACACCCCCTTTGCGTTTTCATACCCTTTAATGATGACAATAGTTTTTTAGCACCGTTGGATAACATTGAGAGTCCAACAGAATATAAAAGAAGGCTTTTTTCACCACCACAAAAGCTTTGGGAGCAAAATTTTATCAGGGTGCAAAATTTGACAGAACACCGGTCCGTGAAAAAAAAAGACCCAAATCACACCGGTCCGTGGTGCAAAAAACATTGGGGACCCCTGCCATAGAACACCTGTGGAGAGATCTGAAAATGGCTGTTTAGAGAAGGCACCCTTCAAATCTCAGAGACCTGGAGCCAGGCCATTTGGGGGCCCTAAGCAAAATAATGCCAAGGGGCACTTATTTTTTGCCCACCATTTCGTCACAGTGTACTGTGAAACCCATACATGCAATCCAACCCATACGTCCATATTTTGTATATTAATCCGATTTTGTTGCACTGCATACTTCAAACTTCTCACCCAAAATGATTGTCAGTACGTACAGTAGATGGCGCCAACCTTTTTTCTAAAAGAGGAAGAGAAGTTAAGGAAGAACTTTTACATTTTTAAGCTTGTAACCAAGTATCAAAACTCACAAAAGTCAAATAAAGCAAACTGTAGTAAACAAAATGGAATATAAATTAAACAATTTTACAGTCTCACAATATACTGTACTGTCACAACCAGTACAACAGTACACAACTGTTGTATAAAGTGAAAGTCAAATATCACTACAACAAATAAAGTATATACTGTTTAAAGCAGGTTCAACGTCACTCCCCAGGTTGCCAGATTTTAATGACAAGAAAATGGATGTTTGCATAGATAAACGGCAATGCGCGCCTCATTATTCACGATGCTCTGTTAACAACGTATAAAATGAGGTTGCCATATTGGGGGGCCCCTAGTGGTTAGGGGCCTTAAGCAGCTGCATAGTCTGCGTATAGGCTGGGCTGGCCTTGCCTGGAGCAGTTGGCCAAAGAAGAATGGTCTAAAATTCCAGCAGAGAATTGTAAGAAACTCATTGATGGATACAGGAAGCGGTTGTTCGCAGTTATTTCGTCTAAAGGTTGTGCTATCAAGTCTTAGGCTGGGGGTGCCAATACTTTTGTTTGGTCCATTTTTGGAGTTTTGTGTAAAATGATAATGATTTTTTTTTTTTTTCAAATTCTCTTTTGTTTTTTTTATTGCAAGCAAAATAAATGAAGATTTTACTACCAAAGTATTTGTAATTGCAATCAATTTCTGGGAGGAATTGAGCATTATCTGACAAATTGCAGGGGTGCCAATACTTTTGGCCAGCAGAGTAGAACACATATGAGTATTTCTATCAACATGCCTTTCGATTAAATTCTCAAAGAAACCAATGACAGAAGTACAAGTATGGGAGGGCAGAATGCTTCCTCTTTTTAACACTGAATTATGAGTCATCCCCAGCGCAATCCCTGGGTTACAAAACAATTAGATTAGAAGGTTGTCCCGGCATGGTGAGAAGCGCAGGAGTAGGTGGTGTGGGGAGGGGGGGGGGTCCTAGGATGGGGAGGGGTGGGTTGCGGAATGATGACTCACTGATCAACACGCTCACGTTGCAGAAAGATGAAAGAGGAGGAAAAAACTTTGTGTTTACATTCATTAGCGCAGCCCAGACATCTCTGCTCTAAGGTGAAATTAATTGCATTACCCCGGTTGCTTCTTCACCAACCCCCCACCCCCCAACACTTGCGCTCCATAATATGAGAGGAATCGACGGCTTTTGGACAGGAACCAACTAGTGCGTTCTTGATGAAATATGGATCATTTGCATCCCTCCAGTGAATCTCCCCCACTCCCAAAGCCTCTTAAAAATCATCACTCGATAATGAAGCTCATTCGTTATCAGTCCGTTTTTTTTTGCCCCTCTTAAGCTTACTTTAGCAGCACTAACAAGTAGATGATCGCATTGATTTTTAAAAATTATTATTCACACGCGAGTAAAAACATCAAGGCAGGGCTTCTCAAGAGGAATTTTAACAGATTATTCTTTGGATTTATAAATTGTACAGTAAGATGACTCATTTGAATACAAACTTATCAAGTGTGAAGGGAAAACCAAGTAGAGCAATTTTAATAATTCTACAGGTGTGCTTTAATTTTGGATGCCTTACATATGGCAGCATGTTATGCTGATACTGTATTGCCCCATCTTTTCCGAGTTTTCCCGAGCAGAGAGGCTTGCTATTGTAATAAATTGTTAATAAAAACTGGCATTATTGAATGCAGCTTGCCGACTGCTGTATTCTTGTAACAGTAGAGGTAGATTCTGTCCTTTAAGAAATGAACAATGCAAATAACTGTAACAATACATTGTGATTTGCTTCATTTTGTTAGCGTATTTTTCAGACGGACAATGAACGAGTTTATTTTCATACATGACCGGAATAGTATCTTTTCTCGTATTTACTGTTTGACTGTTTGTATTACCCAAACACACTTAAGATAATCAATCAGGGAATAGTATTTTTTCTTGTACAATGGGGCAAATAAGTATTTAGTCAACAACCAATTGTGCAAGTTCTCCTACTTGAAAAGATTAGAGGCCTGTAATTGTCAACATGGGTAAACCTCAACCTTGAGAGACAGAATGTGGGAAAAAAAACAGAAAATCACATTCTTTGATTTTTAAAGAATTTATTTCGAAATTAGAGTGGAAAATAAGTATTTAGTCACCTACAAACAAGCAAGATTTCTGGCTGTCAAAGAGGTCTAACTTCTTCTAACGAGGTCTAACGAGGCTCCACTCCTTACCTGTATTAATGGCACCTGTTTTAACTCATTATCGGTATAGAAGACACCTGTCCACAATCTCAGTCAGTCACACTCCAAACTCCACTATGGCCAAGACCAAAGAGCTGTCGAAGGACACTGGAGACAAAATTGTAGCTGCACCAGGCTGGGAAGACTGAATCTGCAATGGGTAAAACGCTTGGTGTAAAGAAATCAACTGTGGGAGCAATTATTAGAAAATGGAAGACGTACAAGACCACTGATAATCTCCCTCGATCTGGGGCTGCATGCAAGATCTCACCCCGTGGCGTCAAAATGATAACAAGAACGGTGAGCAAAAATCACAGAACCACATGGGGGGACCTAGTGAATGACCTGCAGTGAGCTGGGACCACAGTAACAAAGGCTACTATCAGTAACACAATGCGCCACAAGGGACTCAAATCCTGCACTGCCAGACATGTCCCCCTGCTGAAGAAAGTACACATCCAGGCCCGTCTGCAGTTCGCTAGAGAGCATTTGGATGATCCAGAAGAGGACTGGGAGAATGTGTTATGGTCAGATGAAACCAAAATAGAACTTTTTGGTCGATGCACAGGTTCTCGTGTTCGGAGGAGAAAGAATACTGAATTCAATCCGAAGAACACCAGACCCATTGTGAAGCATAGGGTTGGAAACATCATGCTTTGGGGCTGTTCTTCTGCAAATGGGCCAGGGCGACTGATCTGTGTAAAGGAAAGATCGAATGGGGCCATGTATCGAGAGATTTTGAGTGAAAACCTCCTTCCATCAGCAAGGGCATTGAAGATGAGACGTGGTTGGGTCTTTCAGCATGGCAATGACCCCAAACCCACAGCCAGGGCAACAAAGGAGTGGCTTCGTAAGAAGCATTTCAAGGTCCTGGAGTGGCCTAGCCAGTCTCCAGGTCTCAACCCCATAGAAAATCTGCGGAGGGAGTTGAAAGTCCGTGTTGCCCAAAGACAGCCCCAAAATATCACTGCTGTAGAGGAGATCTGCATGGAGGAATGGGCCAAAATACCAGCAACAGTTTGTGAAAAGCTTGTGAAGAGTTACAGAAAACGTTTGGCCTCCGTTATTGCCAACAAAGGGTACATATCAAAGTATTGAGATGAACTTTTGGTATTGACCAAATTCTTATTTTCCACCATGATTTGCAAATAAATTCTTTAAAAATCAAACAATGTGATTTTCTGTTTTTTTCTTTTCACATTCTGTCTCTCATGGTGGAGGTTTACCTATGTTGACAATTACAGCCCTGTCTAATAATTACAGGCCTCTCTAATATTTTCAAGTGGGAGAGCTTGCATAATTAGTGGTTGACTAAATACTTATTTACCCCACTGTATATCCTTAGGTTTAAATCACGTCCTTAACTTTTTGTCTGCAGCTGGTTTCGATTCAAGGCGTATGGCGAGGTAGATCTACACTGGCGCTTTGAAGCTGGACGCTGTTCAAAACATTCCACTTCAAACCATACATATAGGCGCATCAAGGAGTTCACGCACAACACAGAAACTCTCGGAGTCTCATCTACGTCTTGCTGAATGCATTTTGGGAGATTATGTGGGTTCCTCTGTTTTGATTTTGCAGTTTTAACTTTGTCAACACACTGCTTACTTCAACCGCAATTCGTGTTGTTCTTTCTAAACCGGAAGTTCGGAGCAGAAATTTTCCAAGATGGTGCCGCCTATGGAAACTCAATATGTGCTACACTATGTGCTCGTCTGTGTTTGTTCATTCAAAATTTTTGGAAACCTTTATTTTTGGACTACAACTTTTGAATTTTACAGATGAAAACATTTTGAGTATTGACTAAAACTAGACGAAATTTATGACATTTCGTTGACTAAAACTAGACGAACACTAGTACAGCCTAATAAGTCTAATAAGTATTTTCGTCCAAAAGACAAAGACAAAAATTAAAAGAGCTGCCACAAACAACACTGGGACCAGATCAGGACCTGAAAGTGCTCTTGGAGTGATGTAGTGCCTTTATTTCCTTCATTTTGAGTAACTTTCAACAAAAACTAAATGAAATTAGTATGCGATTTCGTAGACTAAAACTAGATGAAGACAAACACATTTTAAGATGACTAAAATATGACTAAGACTAACAAGTATTTCCGTCCAATAGACTAAGACAGAAATTAGAAGCTGCCAAAAACAACACTGTTTAACGTGTTATAAAGTTTGACATACTGATACTATCAAGAGGATAGCAATCGTTATGAAGCAAATTCTGCTTACTACTCAATCCTGTACTTTGGCAAAAAGCTTTTCAATATCTTAATCCAAACTATTACAATTTACTAAAAACTGTGAAAGAACACCTTTTATCTGAAAGTTGTTCTTTTGCGTTTCACTACCGGGTGACTAATTCCAGCCACTTTCACTCCAAATAAACACCTCTCAGCTTGCTAGTGAAACACGTAGAATTATGTTCGCAATATTGCAGCTTATACAACCTATGGATTTCGCCTTAAAGTGTACAGAGAGACCGCCATTATTTTGATTGGTCTTTCTCTTCCCCTATTATTAAATTTCCTTTCAGGTTTTATTCCCTCCATATTCTCTGCTGTCTTAATACCTGACATTTGTCTGCAGTAATACTATCACGACAACTCAATGGCAGCCACAATCGAGTTTGGGCCTTTTTTCATTTTTAGTAAAAGAAAAGCATGGTAACCAATCAGCGGCAGCGTCGTCTAATGACATTTCACAGCTGCAATTATGTCATAGTTTAGAAGATAACATGCTGAACGTGAAGCGAGGTAATATAAACCCATCACTTCAGGCTTTCTCATCTTTCTCTCTCTGTCCAGCCGAAACTTGCTTTTACCAACATGTTCTTGAAATTAGGGCTGCAGCTATCGATTATTTTAGTAGTCGATTAATCGATGAACTACTTAGTTCGAATAATCGAGTAATCGGATAAGGAACATGACAAATTAAAATACCTGAGCTGAGCCTCAAACGGTATAAAAAAAAATTAGGGCTGTCAAAATTGTCGCGTTAACGGGCGTTAAAATATTTGACGCAATTAACGCGTGCACTGAATGAGCCGCTCTCGCATTGCCTCAAACAGATTTCAATGAGGCCGTTTATGGACATTAAGAGTGAAGAGCATGCCACCAGCCGCTTGGGGGCAGCGCAGCGCCGTTCCATACTAATGTTATTCCTTCTAATAGTGGGAGAATTAGTAGTAATGAGACGTTTATGCTGTTGCTTTGTGCTCCACACATATTTCGGTAAGTTTGCTTTCTTTTAGTGGCAATTATTTGTCTCTTGTTGTATTTTGGGTAAGATATGCACAGAGATATATCTTTTATAAAGGCGAGTGGACACAGGCGTTCTTTGGTCTCCGCCGTTTATTGGCATACGCTTCTGCAACTCCTTCACAACAAACAGAAGTATCATTTAGTGAAAGCACAACAAAAATAATATTGCTATCTCTCAAAAAAAATAATGTTCACAAAAAGAAAAGCACTTCAGTCTGTAGTAATGAGGCCCTATTCTCACACAGCTAAACAACAATGCAAAGTGAACTACTCAGAGTTTGGTCACTCAATTCTTATTATTGTTATTTTTATTCTTATTATTATTATATTAACCCTACTTTTGATTGAAAATTGTACAAATTTTATTAAAACGAAAATATGAAGAGGGGTTTTAATATAAAATTACTATAACTTGTAACTATAACATTTATCTTTTATGAACTACAAGTCTTACTATCCATGGATCACTTAAACAGAAAGAATGTTAATAATGCCATTTGCGGATTTATTGTTATAATAAACAAATACATATATCATTTGTATATATCCGTCTTGTGTCTTATCTTTCCATTCCAACAATAATTTACAGAAAAATATGGCATACTTTAGAGATGGTTTGAATTGCGATTAATTGCGATTAATTACGATTAATTAATTTTTAAGCTGTAATTAACTCGATTAAAAATTTTAATCGTTTGACACCCCTAAAAAAAATAAGAATCTATGTACAACTATAGAACAACTTATGTAGCCTAAGTCCGCTAGCTGAAATGCTATAAACAGGCATGAAAATGGGTCAGGGGTTAAAAAGGTGAGAAAGGTGTGGAGGAAATATGTTCCGGCGTTCTGCCAAAATGTCTGCCGTCGGCAAAACGTCCTACATGTGGCGAATTTGACCATTTTAATTTTTCACATAAGGCTTAATATTCGAGTTAACGGGGGTTTAATTAGTTGAAGGAGTTGATTTCAACCACCATTGACTCGCGCTAGCTTAGCCACTCCGGAGCCCTGAAACTAACAAATAACTGTCAAACTGCACAGAATTTGTTCAAATCATTTCCAACGACTAATTAAACCCCGGCTAACTCAAAGATTAAGCCTAATGTAAAAAATTCTGAACTTCCCCTTTAAAATAAAGCCCATTGAATATGGCCCTTAAAATGTTGTCTATAAAAGTTTTAGAGCAATAAAACAAACAACACAAATGAATAAAATGAACAGGAATCCTTCAAAGTATTTCATAATGGGTCCAAATTATTTTTCGAACAGATCATGTGACTATATAACCTTAGAGACAGCCGTTTGCATTGCTTAGCCAAAACTACAGCTGAGGAGGCAAAATGGATATTTAGAATTTCTTTAAACCTAAGCTTTCAAAACCCTCAACAACAACTGAGCTTGAACCGAGGATTGAGCACGAGCAGTATCAAAAAGTCCTGGCTGTCGTGTTACCTGTTGTGCTGTAATTCCAAGTGGTGCTTGAAATGGATGCTTATAGCGGTGGACAGTCTTTTTGAGCCAGCGCAAAGTTTGCAGCGCACGGGGATGTTTTTGTTATCTTTACTGGACAAAAATGTGAAGTAATGGCTGTGTTTCCAGTGTGCAAATGCAGCCGTTTGTAGTATATCTCCTGCCTATTTCATTGCATCCTGGCGAGGTAGCAAGGCTATGTTGTTTTGGCCGCAAACTCCCAGCGCTCACGCATCATGGTAATACACGAGACCCTTTTTGTTCCATCCCCGATTAAAAAATGTGACATGTGATGTCACTCCCATGACTACAGTATTCTTCATTCTACACACATTATGGGGCAATAACAAAATAGTAACGCACAGGCATCAAGGAAAGTAATTTTACTCAGATTACTGATTTAGAAAAATGAACGCGTTAGATTGTTCTTTAATGAAAGAAAGTAATCAGATTAGTTACGCATTACGATACCGAGTTATTGACAACACTGCTTTTATATTACCGTTAAATACACAAGCTTGACGCTACCTTAACGGGAGCTATTTTTTTACCGGACGCTCCGGCAGTGTTCAACGCAAGCTGCAACGAACGGCAGTAACTTTGTCATACCACAAAATATGAAAACGAAAACCATTACTCACTAAATTCAATATGCTGGCAAATGCATTCATCTAAAAACAATTGGGAGTGATACTTTACCTCCTCCAGCGAATGTGAATTTGTGCTTAGTACAAGATCATCTGTCGCAATTAGCGATCTTTGACGCTCTTTTTTTTTTTTTTTTTTTTCCTCCCCGCATACAAACTTGTTTCTCTCTCAGCGGCTGTGATTAACCTCAATGAAGTTGCTGTCCTAGCTAAGCCTTGCCTATCATTCGTCTTTGTAAGTTTTTAGTAACTTTGTGTATTGAATTTGAAAGGAAAATGTGTGTTTTGTTTTTGACGAACTTTTTCATGAAGCTAAACTGTTGAAGCTACTCACATGTGGAAAAATACGAGTGTACAACGTTTTAAATGTATTCATTTGGTATATTTCAGTTACCACGATTTGAGAGATCAATAAATTGAAGAATTTACGCCTTGCGTTTGGAGTGCTTGTTTTTGGGTTTGCTGGAATAGCGTCACTGACACACGCAGCATCAAACAGGGGAAGGGGTAAGCGCTGCCGCGCCAAGCTAATTCTGGCTGCATTTTCGACACATGAAAAATAACGAATACGTACTACTGTATGACGGAAAATTTTAGTGGTTTTGTAACCGCGACGTTTTCATAGCATGGTAATCCGTGAAGGTAACTGGCACATGCCTACAAACGACCCCCCCCCCTTTAAAAATTTTTCTCCTCGGATCTACACGATTCACGTAGGTCATCCTTTTTTACTTCAAAACGGCGAATTTCGCCGAAAGGTGAGAGATTTTCATGCCTGTATAAAACGCAAACTTTTTTTTTTTCAATGCTCTTAACAAATGGTTCCATAGACACATAGTCCCACAATAAATGGCCAATTTTACCTGTAAACTAAATTGAGAATGCATAAAAAAAAAACTATTCTTATGTTGGTCTGAACATGGAGCAGCTGAATTCAGCCATGTAAAATGAGGCAGTGTATCCATCCAAATCAATAAAAATAAATGCAAACACTTTCAAAATAAACCATTGCAACGCCACTTTAATTAACCCTTTAAGGTCTGGGCCTATTTTGTCTGCTTTTGCATGCCTTTGAAGTTGCCTTTATATTTCAAAGAAAGAATTGTTTACGATGGCCTGGTTTGGTCCCTTTTTTTGTGACACCTTGAACTTCATGTCCAAACTGTTGTTTCCTTCACTGACCAATTATAAATCATCAATTTGGGCCCAAAAAGACCAAAAATTCCAAAATCGTTTTGTCAAAATTTTTAATATTGATGTCCAATTGACAGACAAACATGCGTAACGAACCGTTTTGAAACTTTGTAATATTTATTCAACATGTTAGGATGAACATTCAACCAAAAAAATTTAGAATAAATAGTCTTATATTTGACAATTCAACATAAACAACAGGTATAGCCATAGGCGTTTTTTGCCTTTATACATGCTCTAATGAGTTTAGGTATTGCGGCCCATCACCTGATGAAAACTATGTACACACAATCAAGCTTCTTGAACACACATTTATATCCACAAATTGAGAAGACTGATTGTGGGGGGTAAAAAAACATATATAACAATTTTTTTCAGGCATGCCACTCCGAAAAGCAGTTTCGTCCTGGAATTAGACACAGGGCTAAATCACACAGCCCACACTTCCATGGGGTGTCGGTCCTCTTTCCACCCTTCCATTTTCATTTCACTTTACTTTCATTGTCACTATAAATGTACATGAAAAAAAGTCAGTATTTATGAAAATAATAAACTATAAAATAAAAATATATACAGCAATAAATAATAATGGAAATCTATATGTATGACAATAGAAAGAATACCATAGCTGAATATGTGCTACATCCCTAATCTTCATATAGAAAGAAGAACACCACAAATTATAAATTCCTACCTGGGATACACACAGTGCACGTACGACTTTGATCTGATATGCACATTTTATTATTATATACACAAACACACACTTATATTGCATCAAAATTAACTTTGTATTGCAATATCAAAAGAAACTTTCATAAGAAACTTTTTCATCATAAAAAAAAAAAAAAAAAAAAAAAAGTGAGTTGGCTTACCTCTGCTCGTCGATGGTGTCATCTACGTGTTCAAATCCATCACTTTCTTCACTCGAGGACTCTTCCGAAGAAGACGATGACGACGAATTTGGACCATCCTCTTCCTCAAGTTGATCAAAAAGCACAATTGCTTGCGCTAAATTTAGTTTTCCGTTCATTCTCAAAGTCACACAAAGTCGCTGCTCGATCCAAACGGCCGTCGCTCGCCACCTCGCTGCTTCAGAACACTCCTCCCTCTCGTTCGGTGGAACCTCGCACGGCAGTTATATTAATAAAAAAAAAAAAAAAACGCATTCTGTGCTTCCACTGTGACTTCGAAAGGGTTCGTTTGATTTGTGTTTTTTTCATGGAGCTTCTGTTTTGAAAAAGGACAAGAAATGATGGAAATATAGACATAAACAAATGATCCATGCAGCGTTTTAATGTTTTTTTGAGAGGACAATAAAACTATAAAACTTAAATGACAATATCTCACGTTTTAGTTTGTCGATTGACTTCAAATAATAACGAGAGTAAACCGCAACTTCCGCACTTTAAAACGAGACTAACCAACAGACTGTGGGTGACGTAATTAAAACGTGAGGGCGCTTCAAAGACGACGTGCGCTGAGGACGCGCCGGCGCGTCCTTCGACTCTCAAGGGTTAAACGAATACTCAAAGTAGCATAATTTAATTCGAATGTTTTTTTCTAATCAAATACTCGAGTTAATCGATTAATCATTGCAGCCCTACTTGAAATTAACTTTTCTTAATGCTTTCTCTATTGAGAGCCAAAAAATGGAGTCAAGATAAAACACGTGTTTTATATACAGTCCCTGACAAAAGTCTTGTCGCTTATCCATTTTGTAGAAACAATTGCTAATAACCTGACTTTTAATTATTCAATTGGTTTCAGAAATGGCTCATATGAAAGATGAGACCCTCCCAAATGATGTTGAATGTACAAAAATAGATTTGTTTCACTGAAAAAAGATTTAGCATTTAATGAGGACATAAAGGTCAAATTTTGGCAAGACAAAAGTTTTGTCGCCTACAGAAAGTAGTGTGAAAATTGAACAAAAAATGTACTTCAAATACAAAAATACGTTACATAACATAAGCGAATTAAGTAATGGTGCTGTGAGATCCAAATTTAATATTTTGTATGACTTGCATGGGCTTGAAGGACTGCATCCACTTAAATCAAAATCTGTTGCTCTCTGCCCGAAAGCTGAAGATGGGTCGTCACTGGGTCTTTCAGCAAGACAATGACCCTAAACATATGGCCAAATCTACAAAGAAATGGTTCACCAGACACAAAATCAAGCTCCTCCCATGGCCATCTCAGTCCCAAGACCTGGTTTTGTTGGCAAAAGGGGGTTGTAGAAAGAATTAACACCAGGGGTGCTAATAATTGTGACACACATTATTTGATGTCAAATAAGTTTTTCTTTATGTGGGATCTTTTTCCCACTGAATGAATGCACTTGTATTGAAGGGTGGATTTTTCCCTTTTTTTCATTAAGGTCCCATATTATTTGAATTAAAAAAAATATATATATTACAAGCAAAAAAACCACATCTTTTTCAGGGGTGTCAATAATTATGGAGGGCACTGTACATATACGGAAGGTTTTCTGCAGTTGGATTTAAAAAAAAAATTTTTTTTTTCAATTATACATTGGGGGAAAAAATGTCTTCCAGGTATCACTTCCAATGCTGTTATATCGGTATTAATAAAAATTTATTTTAAAAAAAGTTTAACTTTTTAAGATGTAAATAAGCTCCGCCACTACTTAGCGGGTTTTTTATTTTCGCGGAGGATGGGAGGGGGGCTTGGGGTGGTACTGTATATATGTTCAATTTGATTACCCATTGATTTCACCTGTCGTGGCCTGCTCTTTGTGTGTTGACCAATCCGCTGCCTCTTGTGTCACCCACCTGTGTGTCATTGTCTCGTTACCCCATGTGTGTATTTAAGTTCCCCATGTGCTGTCTGTTCTTCTTGGGTCAGTCTTTCCGAGTGTCGATATCATTGTCCGAGCTCTTGTGTTGATTCTTGCTCAAGTTTTTTTATTCCTGATATTTTTGTTTGATCCCCGCTGCTTTTGCTTGTACTTTCTTTTTCAGTCTTTGATTATTAAAGTATTTTTCAGTTCCCCGACACCCAGCCTTGCCTTTGCGTTTTGCTTCGCATTTGTTTCCCTGCTTTTGGGTCCTCCATCACCCCCTGCTGTGACAACAACTAAGAAAAAAAGATACCCCAATGTTTCCCATTTTTGAGAAGCTTCAGTTGCTAAAGGCAGTTGTCAGGTTGATGCTGCTAATTTTCAACAAATGATATAGTTAAGTACTTTTGAAAAGCAAATGCAAAACTCATTTGTTATTTAAGGAGTGGGTATCAAACTGGTAGCACATCACAAGTACCTTTCAGTTTAAAAAAATGTCAGTGACCCCTGGTTTAGGTGATTCTAGGTGTCAAGTTTTTATACCGTGTCTGTAAAACTGCTAGTCAACATTTCTCATTGATAATAGAGTTTAGGAAAATCACAATTTTGTCCAGGTGGCACCTAACCTCATAAATTCATGTTTCCCCCATCATCCCTCTCGATCTTGGTGAAACTTGCTTTCATAAACGTTTTTCTTTGAGTTAACTTTCCTGATGCAATTCACACACACGCACGCACACAAGCACATATTTTTCCCGCCTGCCAAACTTTCCCTTAATTGCCTTTTCTTCTGACACAAATCCTGCAGTATAAAAGGTGTACAGGAAGAAGACCTGCAGCAGGAAAGCTATTTATAGAGCATCTGTTTGTGCCTTACTGCAGCGTGTGGGAGTGCAGAGTGACAAGCGCGTGCGCTGCAACTCATCTTTAATGTTATATGAACCCTGGCGCTTACTGAATATGCAATTTAGACAAACGAAACATATTTGTCTTTAACGATAACAAAAGGAATACAGTGGTAACTCGACATACGATCGCTTTGACACACGATCCGACGTAAAATTCGACTTGCTATTTGTTTCTACTGACATGCTTGAAATACGACGATTTATGACGGTGATTTAAAGTGCGTACGACAGGTGAAAAAAAAGTCTTAAATAGCATTACTATATGAATTAAAATCATATTTTGAGACGATTCGACTCCATACAACAATTTAGCAAAGTGCAGTTGACGAGAAATTAGTCTTTTAATCTGCCGTTTAGCCACGCCTATCATTATAGGGCTGTAGCGTCCCCAACAGGTGAATGACGTCAGCGGAGTCACGTTTTCATCTGATTTAGTATGCCGCCCATTACTCAGAACGAGGAAAACGCGACAAAGAGAGCCGCAAAATGTCATTGTTTCAGTCTCTCTACTCCAATAATTTTACAAGATATTCTTTTTATGCAAGTATTTTTCACAATAGCTAAATAAATGGCACGGTCATGGCAAATAACAGTCTTGTGCGAAATGGAATACGAAATAATAAAAATGCATTTATTCAGGACGACATGGCAAAATTACTCCATAATGATCAAAACTGTCGACTTCACCTTTACTGTCGCACCTCCCCAACGATATTTTATGCCACTTAAGTCAGGCTTATGTCATTTCCCTTCCCCGGCCTCGGAGAATGTAAACAAACCAAGAGGTGTGACAGCTAGCCGACACGCTAAACCGAACAGAGTGATGTTTCAAAGTCTTCAAAGCGGGAAATCACACATACAGTGGGGCAAATAAGTATTTAGTCAACCACTAATTGTGCAAGTCTCCCACTTGAAAATTTAGAGAGGCCTGTAATTGTCAACATGGTTAAACCTCAATCATGAGAGACAATGTGGAAAAAAAAAAGAAAATCACATCGTTTGATTTTTAAAGAATTTATTTGCAAACCATGGTGTAAAATAAGTATTTGGTCAATACCAAAAGTTCATCTCAATACTTTGTTATGTACCCTTTGTTGGCAATAACGGAGGCCAAACGTTTTCTGTAGCTCTTCACAAGCTTTTCACACAATGTTGCTGGTATTTTGGCCCATTCCTCCATGCAGATCTCCTCTAGAGCAGTGATGTTTTGGGGCTGTCATTGGGCAACACGGACTTTCAACTCCCTCTGAAGATTTTCTATGGGGTTGAGACCTGGAGACTGGCTAGGCCACTTCAGGACCTTGAAATGCTTCTTACGAAGCCACTCCTTTGTTGCCCTGGCTGTGTGTTTGGGATCATTGTCATGCTGAAAGACCCAGCCACGTCTCATCTTCAATGCCCTTGCTGATGGAAGGAGATTTTCACTCAAAATCTCTCGATACATGGCCCCATTCATTCTTTCCTTTACACAGACCAGTCTTCCTGGTCCCTTTGCAGAAAAACAGCCCCAAAGCATGATGTTTCCACCCCTATGCTTCACAGTGGGTATGGTGCAATTCAGTATTCTTTTTCCTCCAAACAAGAGAACCTGTGTTTCTACCAAAACGTTCTATTTTGGTTTATCTGACCATCACACATTCTCCCAGTCTTCTTCTGGATCATCCAAATGCTCTCTAGCTAACCGCAGACGGGCCTGGACGTGTACTTTCTTCAGCAGGGGGACACGTCTGGCAGTGCAGGATTTGAGTCCTGGGTGGCGCATTGTGTTACTGATAGTAGCCTTTGTTACTGTGGTCCCAGCTCTCTGTAGGTCATTCACTAGGTCCCCCCGTGTGGTTCTGGGATTTTTGCTCACCGTTCTTGTTGTCATTTTGACGCCACGGGGTGAGGAGGGAGTTGAAAGTCCGTGTTGCCCAACGACAGCCTCAAAACATCACTGCTCTAGAGAAGATCTGCATGGAGGAATGGGCCAAAATACCAGCAACAGTGTGTGAAAAGCTTGTGAAGAGTTACAGAAAACGTTTGGCCTCCGTTATTGCCAACAAAGGGTACGTAACAAAGTATTGAGATGAACTTTTGGTATAAACCAAATACTTATTTTCCACCATGATTTGCAAATAAATTCTTTAAAAATCAAACAATGTGATTTTCTGTTTGTTTTTTTCCACATTCTGTCTCTCATGGTTGAGGTTTACCCATGTTGACAATTACAGGCCTCTCTAATATTTTCAAGTGGGAGAACTTGCACAATTAGTGGTTGACTAAATACTTATTTGCCCTACTGTAACTAGCCCACTGTAACGATCATTTCACATGACAACAGGTTTGTCGATTGTCGGTTGTCCCCTGCTGAGGGCAGAGGGCTCGTTTGCGGGTAAGCAGCTGGACAATGACTGCCGGACAAACCGGCCGACGTCGGAGGAGCGCGTAACTGCCAAATGGTTAACACAAATATGGCAAAATAATGCTTTACTACACAGCGAAGTCGTAAACAGCGAGAGACTCATAGGAGGGTGGCTGCAGTTGATATGCAGCTAACATGACAATTTGTGTATGAGGAGAGCTTTTTAGAAGCCCATCCATGATCATACGTAGGTAGTCCTTTATTTAAAGACCAAATGTGAAGTAAGGTTGGCCAACCATGTTTTTGAGTAATATCAATGGCTAAACAATTATATTTTCGTTATTTTTTTAACGCAACCCTTCCAGATTCTTTGTTTAACCCATAGCAACGCCCTTGACAACGAAAATGCTTTTCTTCGACAATCTTCAGAAATCTTCGGAAATTACGTCACACAGAGAACTGCGAGGGAAGTCCGCCATAGAACAGTATTGTTGCATTGCTTCTCGGTAAGATGCCACGGCAGTGTGCGGTGATGTATTGTTCTCAATCTAAAGAAAAGTTGTATGAGTGGCCAAAGGCTAGCAGGGCATGTAAATGGACATCTTTCGTTCGCACGAAGCGAATGACTTTCACACCATCATCGAGTAGTGTTCTCTGCCACAAACACTTCGAAGATGCCTGCTTCCTCAACCGGTCTGCTTATAATCAAGGATTTGCAAAAAATGTAAGTGTGATTTTTGGATAGATGACTGATGACTTTGTCAAAGCAGAGCTGCCAACTGTTGTGGAATGAACAGTAGAAGGTAGCGACGTTAGCCGAAAGGTAACTCGAGGCAAAACCCCGATCGTGTTGTGGAATGAACAGTAGAACCTAGAGACGTTAGCCGAAAGCTAACTCGTGGCAATCCCCAATCATAGCTGTATTGAGTTCATTTTACCTACACTTATAAATTCGTCAAAACATTTCTTTTATCTCAGGCAATAGTAGGTGGTTTATTTACCTGACGTTTCGGCGAACACTTCCGCCTTCGTCAGAGGGTCCGAAGGCAGAGGTGTTCGCCGAAACATGTCAGCCAAATAAAAGCTAACGTCGCTAGCTTCTACTGTTCATTCCACAACATGATCGGGGATTCGTCAAAACTTTTCTTTTATCCCAGGCAATAGTAGGTGGTTTATATACCTGACATGCTTCAAATCATAAAAATAATAACAGCCTATATCTTACCAATCTTGTAATCTCGATGGGTCTTGTCTCCATTCCATGTCAGGTAGTCTGGGCACATTGTTTGCATCCTGATTAGCGTCTGTACGTGTACGGTCCAACATAAAATTCCAACCTCCTCCTCTTCCTCCAACTCTTCAAAAACTTGGATCTCGTCACTTGCGCTCGATCTATCGCTGTTTGAATCATTGTTTGAAGGGCTTTGTATGGCGGCCGCATGGAGCGCTGCCATCGCTGTTCTCGGTGAGACGTATCACTTCCGGGTTCGTCCCCTTTCAGGCTCGAACTTCGGAAACGTGATTATTTTGTCAAATACACAACATAAAAATTATTTTTTCATGCTTTATTTGTAGGACAATGTTTAATTACTTTACTTGTGAGCCTATTTGGCATTTCATGAAATTACTTCACATTTGGTCTCTAAAGAAAGTTTGTAGTGTTTACTTTGTAATCGCCATAATCGCGGCTATTTTTAACACAAAGTTGGAAAATTTGACAGAACACCGGGCCCACGAATAGGGTAATAAGCCGAGTATAGTGCTCTCCCGGCGGGGGGGATGTGCGATAAGCCGCCGGTCGTCGGCCGAGGGGACAAGGAGCATGTCAGCCACAAAACGCAAGCCACCTACAAAATGATCCCAGTATTTGACATAATACAAAACACGATGTTTACTCACTTCCTCGTAAGTCCAATGGTCCCACAGTAGTAGGACTTGTTTTGGCCAATATCCACTGGTGAATGGGAACCTTTTGAAACCCCAGAAAGGCTCACACGCCTCTCCCTCGTACAGCAAGATTTTTCTGCAGCTGTTTAGCTGGTGTGATGCGAAAAATAAACAAATTAATCCGCAAAATCAGCTGAATCCTTAGTCCTTCTCATACAACAGTACGGCTGTATAGTGAAGAGGACGCCTTCTCCCGTACACGTCACAGCGCCCTCTTCCTCAATGCAAGACCGAGGCTGGAAGTCTGTCATATTCGTAGCGCGGGATTAAAAAAATTTAATAAATATATTGATCGCTTCTTCACACATCCAAGTGGTCCATTTCATTCAGGAGCATAAAATACCGTGTGTATTATGAAATAAACATGCTTTTTCGTGTCACAGGCACTTTAAGACGGACGCAAGGCGGATTCTCTTGTGAGAGAAATCAACATGGGTTAGTGCAGGTGCTGAAAATAGGAAAAAGGTGACGCTTACCATTGAAATTGTCAGGAAAACCGGGCAGGCAGGTGGTGTGGACCCAAATGCAGGGAAACGAAAGGCAGCAAGGCAGGTGGCGGTGAACTAAAAAAAAAACGTTTTAATAATAACTAACAAAAGCACAAAGTAGAACCAAAAGTGCTGGGGATCAAAAATGCAAGGTTCAAACAAAACTTACTTTATCGGAGGAACTAATACACGAGGGCTTGGACAGGACTTCGACATCGACATAGACAATGACGCAACAAGGAGTGAAAAGAAACTGGGAGCTTATATACACACAAAGACGAGGGGTAACGACACAACGAGGAACATGTGAGCACAGGAGGATGCAGGTTGGAGGATACACTAGGAGTGAAATCAGGTGAAATCAATGGGCAATCACAGGGACAAGTCACACTAGGAGAAAACCAACACAAAACCTAACAGAAATAAAGATAGAAATGATAGAAAATATGAGCGTGGTGTGCGCATCCGTGAACTGGCTCAACAATACAGCCGTAGAATATCTACGATCTCGACGGTCCTCCTCCGACCTCAGTTCGCCAGTCTTTATAAGTTAAGGTGACAATTATTATTGTGGTAACATCACCAAAGAAATCGCCAGCTTCGTCAGGTTTTTAATCATTTATTTCAGAACTTGTGCAACACAACACGCCTACTGTCCGCCGCAGTTGACGCTAACAACAACACATTAAAAAAGAGAAAATCTCTACCGAACCTTTCTCTTTCTGTCAAGTTAACCACATGGTGCGTTCAGGTACAGCGCGCAAAATACGACCGCCACATTAGAACCTGATTCGTTTCATTATTACAGGGATTAAATTATTCGTATCTTTATTTATAATTTAATTATTTTACTTAGGGCTGTCAAAATTATCGCGTTAACGGGCGGTAAATTTTTTTTAATTAATCACGTTAAAATATTTGACGCAATTAACGCACATGCCCCCCTCAAACAGATTAAAATGACAACACAGTGCAATGCCAACTTGTTACTTGTGTTTTTGGGAGTTTTGCTGCCCTCTGCTGGCGCTTGGGTGCGACTGATTTTATGGGCTTAAGCACCCATGAGCATTGTGTAATTAACTACATCAACATTGGCGGGCTACTCGTTTATTTTTTGATTGAAAATTTACAAATTTTATTAAAACGAAAACTTTAAGAGGGGTTTTAATATAAAATTTCTATAACTTGTACTAACATTTATCTTTTAAGAACTACAAGTCTTTCTATCCATGAATCGCTTTAACAGAATGTTAAAATGCCATCTTGTTGATTTATTGTTATAATAAACAAATACAGTACTTATGTACCGTATGTTGAATGTATGTATCCATCTTGTGTCTTATCTTTCCATTCCAACAATAATTTACAGAAAAATATGGCATTTTTTTAATAGATGGTTTGAATTGCGATTAATTACGATTAATTAATTTTTAAGCTGTAATTAACTCGATTAAAATTTTTAATCGTTTGACAGCCCTAATTTTACTATGTGTAACTGCCATTTGTAATAGTAACAGCAGTATTTATTAAGGATTTAGTTTAAGTTTTCGGGCTGTGAAAAGAATTATAATGTATTCTTATGAGAAAATCCTGTTCGACATACGACCATTTTGATTTACAAACAAGGTCCTGGAAGAAATTAACTTCGTAGCGGTACCACTATACTGGGTATGTACAGTATTTTCTAACTTACAGAAATCAAGAAATACTGCTGGACATTGAAAATTGCTTGAATCATAGTAACTTTCAAGCAGAGAGCAACAAAATAGCAAAAGCCTAAAAAAATGTTTGAACATTTAATAATTTTTTTAAAAAATTGCTTCAGTGTAAAGACGAATTAAAGAGAAAAAAATTGTCAGGAAAAAAAAAGATTAATATGAAAGTCTCTTCCCTTTGTGGATGTTTTGTTCAATGATAATAAAGTGTCAAAGATCAATCTGTCTTTGTGGGTTATTATAAAAGATCTTTGCACTGAGTTGTAAGTCTGGTCAGAGCAAGGTCACAATTCTGAGGGATTATTTTCAAAGATACAACAATTCCTTCTGTGGCACAAAGGGAGAGATTCAACCACTAACTCAAAGGCTCATTGTTGACTAAAATGGGGATATGTGTGTTTAGGAATTGGCTTGAGGTATTCGAATGACCTTAAAGATGTGGCGAAACTGTGGCTGATAGTAATTTTCTTTCTCAGCTGTAACAGGAGATAGCCTATAGAATGTTTTCATTTACACATTTTACACAGAAACCTCTAAAACCAAAAGTTGTTTTGATATGGAGAAATCTAAACTTGCATATAAATGGAATTGTCTGTGTCCGTGTGTGTTAGTTCCCTAAGGACTCAAACAGCTCAACCGATTTTCTTGAAAACTTACCCATTTGTATTATTCGCGGCTGCGAGTGTTCTTAGGTAGGTTTTGTATCGAATTACCAGCGATAAGTATCGTAAATACACTGCTGGCCAAAAGTATAGACCCCAATAACCAACGTCACACAATAACGTGTCGCTGTATTGTGCCGCCATATTGTCCGTCATTGTGTGTCCGTATTCTCAATGGTCTCAATTTATCGTGCAATTTATAGTGCAATTCATGGAAGCCCCAGTGCTTTCAGACGCTGTAAACTCATTGGATGTGTTGCATAAAAGGCGTTATGTGGAAAAGCTTCGGTCGATCCATTCGCCAGATCCATACTTGATGCCTAAATCGATATTATTCGACCCGCTGTCTTCGCCGTCTCTGCCTGACATCTGCTACCCTGATATCTACAACTATCTTGTCCACAGAAACTCAGCCTATTCTCACGAAACTTTGAAAAACTTTAAGAGCAGCACTCTAAGCAACATTACCCCGTGTGACCCTTTACTTCCAATTTTCTAAAATGGCGATAATCAATTAAAAAAAAAGTTGACTGCGATGGCCGACGCTTCAAGGATAGGTGGATATTGGACTATTTCTTCAATAAAATATGCAACAACTGTGTCCGCCTCATTTGCAAAGAGACAGTCGCTGTTTTCAAAGAGTTCGATGTGACGCGATATTACCAAACAAGACACGCTGACATGTACGACATTACAGGGAAGATACTCAGCGAGAAATTAAAGCAACTTAGAGCTAGTTTAATTTCACAGCAGCAGTATTTCGCAAGAGCAAAGGCGAGATTGTTGAAATTATGAATTAGAAAAATAATAATAATAAAGCAAATGTGACAAACAGAAGGGCTTGCTAAAATTTGTTTAAATATAGTGTTCTACGTAAATCAGCCAAGGTAGCCCCCCACATTTTTACCACACCAAATCTGGCCCCCTTTGCAAAAAGTTTGGACACCCCTGTTTAACTGATGATCCGTAGACAAGGCCAGCTTCTTTCACTTGGTACCAGCTAAATATTATTCGAAAAATAATGATGGTGGAAGAAATAAACATCTTGAATTTGAAACTGTATGTTGTCGGCGATTAGCCTCGCAATGATCTTAATTGTGGTTGTCAGCCCAAAACCCTCTAAATATATATTAAATGCATCTTACCAGGTATAAAATGACTACTACATAGTCTGTGATGATCGTTTGGTGCCCAGTTTTCTCGTCGAATTGCAGCAGTCCATCTCGCTCTCCTCTTCGGGTCTCTCGGAATACGGTAGAACTTCAAGTCCAACCGCCACACACGCCTTCACCATTTTGATTATTAATGTTAACGAGCAGAAAAACACGCCGCAATAGGAGGCATGTACGTAGCGGTAATGTGTAAACACGACGAGCTGACGGCCAATATGGCGGCTCCAGTCAGGGGGGCGGAGTTGTGACGTCAAGTGATTGGGTTCTATTGGCACTCCTGCAATTCTGTCAGATAATGCTCAATTTCTCCCAGAAAATGATTGCAATTACAAATGCTTTGGTAGTAATATCTTCATAGATTTTCTTAAGACTAAAAGACTAGAATGGACAAAAAAAAGTATTATCATTATACACAAAACTCAAAATAATGTGCCGGAAAAAAGTATTGGCACCCTTTGAAAAATCATGTGATGCTTCTCTAATTTGTGTGATTAATTGCACCTGTTACTGACCTGTGGGGCATAACAGGTGGTGGCACTAACTAAAATACACTTCCAGCCAGTTAAAATAGATTAAAGTTGACTCAACCTCTGTGTCCTTGTGTGTACCACATTGAGCATGGATGAAAAAACAGAAGCCCAAAGGCGGAAGTTCCCTGATGCTTTTGGGTTGCTTTGCTACCTCTGGCACTGGACTGCTTGACCGTGTGCATGGCATTATGAAGTATGAAGACTACCAACAAATGTTGCAGCATGATGTAGGGCCCAGTGTGAGAATGCTGGGTCTCTCTCAGTGGGGGTCTTCCAGCAGGACAATGAACCAAAACACACTTCAAAAAGTACTACAAAAGTGTTTGAGTGAAAGCACTGGAAACTTTTAAAGTGGCCAGCAATGAGTCCTGACCTAAATCCCATCGAACACCTTTGGAGAGATCTGAAAATGGCAGTTTGAAGAAGGCACCCATCAAATCTCAAGAGACCTGGAGCAGTTGGCCAAAGAACAATGGCCTTGAATTCCAGTAGAGCATTTTAAGAAACTCACTGATGGATACCGGAAGCGGTTGTTCGCAGTTATTTTGTCTAAAGGTTGTACCACCAAGTATTAGGCTGAGGGTGCCAATACTTTTGTCCGGCCCATTTTTGGAGTTTTGTGTACAATGATAATGTTTTTTTTGTTGTTGTTGTTGTTTTTTGGGGGGTTTTCATTCTCTTTTGAGTTTTTTCATTGCAAGCAAAATAAATGAAGATATTACTGCCAAAATATTTGTAATTTGCAATCGTTTTCTGGGAGAAATTGAGCATTATCTGACAGAATTTTCAACTAGTCATTTGCAAGTGTTACTGCGAGGTAGCTCTCCAACCGGACCCTGGTCCTCTTGGTCTAGTGTGAAAGCACCCTGTTTTTCCCAATACCTTTCACACAGAACCCAACGAAGACATTGCAACTGCATTTAATGAAGAGGTTTTGGCCTGAACTTAAATAGTAGAAACGATTGAAGGCTATTGAAAATGTTGACTAAGCAGTGATAAAGTCCGAAATGAGCAGTTTTTGGCGCCCATCAAAGTTTAACTACTCATTACATTGTAAATAATATTTAACACTAAGTTTGTGTTTGTCAAAGTTGTATCAGAAAAACAGGAATGTTTCTGCTCATTTCTTTTGCACACAACCCAGAGAAAGTAGCATAATGCCACACCTTTGTGTGTTACACGTTACAACAAAAGAAAAATACTGTACAATCTGGTGTTAATCCTCAAATCTAAAATGACTTGTATTAGAATAATGATAATCTACGGGTGTTAGTCACAGTGGGCAACTGTCATTTCTCCTCTCCATGCTAATATTTACCTGCATCAAATCCCTCCTGTAATCTCTGCAGCTGTCAAAAGATGACACGGACATATGTGTTGCCACGGCAATGGCGCGTTTGCCAGCTCTTTGTTGTCTGGGTATGAAATATCTCTGAATGTGAGGATTGTTAGCGCATACACAATTGTCAAATTGGCAAAGGAGAATTTAACAAAAACATGCAAATGTAGCGCCGTGGTCACTCGGGGACGGTCAAGTCGATATGCCAGTTATCCCTTTTTTGCTTAAATCAAAACACTTTTTCGATTCAACTGTGTCAGCGTCTGTGAAATGCCAATTTTTTTCAGGTTTTTTTCTCCTTTGGCGCATCGTCTCCCGGGGTTACCACCAAAGTCTGGATCTCCCAACTGCGTAACGGATAATGAGGATTTTCTTCGTGGGAGGGGGAGGGAATTTACACCACTGCCAGCTTTAGAGCTATTTTGGCTGACAAACTCTATCGAGGAAGTCAGATGAAAACCAATGTTCCCTGAGATTCATTATGGCATCTTTAAGTTTTTCACAAAACACTTTTCTGGTTCCTCAAAGGGGGTACACAGTGTTGTTGAAGATTTACCTTTCAATAGTCAATGAAAAGTTATAAGTGTTAGATTTCTAGATTTGTCTGACTATGTTGAATGAAGTGTGGGTTCAATTTCCACACAGTGAAAGAGGAAAATAATGTTTTGTAATTTGGGATGCTTGTTATTGAACTTGGTGGGTTTTTTTTTTTTTTTTTTTGGCGTGATCAGGCTGGAGACTGTCTTCCTGATCTGGTCACCCTGGAGACAGCTGCTACCAAAACCATTTTTGCATTTTTAACTGTTTCAACAGCATTGACAGTGGGTACGTTTTAGAGCTGAAACGAATACTCGAGCAACTCGAGTAACTCGAGTTTAAAAACTGATCCGAGTAGTTTTATTCACCTCGAGTAATCGTTTATTTTGACAGCTCTAAGCATCACGTTTTGCTCGGACTACTTTTAATGCGGGACAACGCGCTGATGTCACGTGCGTAGAGGAAGAAGCAAAAAAAAAAACTTACTGCAGCCGACAACCGCTACAAACGACGCCGACGTTGCTAAATA
Source organism: Corythoichthys intestinalis (assembly GCF_030265065.1). NCBI lineage: Eukaryota > Metazoa > Chordata > Actinopteri > Syngnathiformes > Syngnathidae > Corythoichthys > Corythoichthys intestinalis. The sequence goes on along the minus strand of NC_080408.1, from coordinate 11,643,717 downwards.
CTAGCCCGCACATGCTACATTAGTTGCAGCTAGCGTCTGGTAAGTCTCATAGAGATCACATGTATGTTGAACTAGATGCGCAATCACAGACTAGGCCGCGTCTGGGCAGCGTTAGCAAACAGCCGCCATCTTAAAGCAGTAGAGCGCTAAGCGCTAATAAAAAGCGCTAAGCGCTAATATATAAGGTTAACGTTACTGTCACTACTAGCTCATCTTACGTTAGCCCTGCGGAGGGCTAGGTTTCAATCAATTAAAACCACTTTCGATGCGTGGCTAACGTGTCTTACATACAGGCTTTAACATAACATAGCGTTGTGGAGTGATAAGGGTGTCAAATAAAAACTCAATAATGCTAACTATCAATTTTAGCTCAGTAGTCATTGCTGGATAAAACACCAAGTAGCACTAGTCCCTAATGTGCTCCAATACAGCCTGTATCATACATTTATTTTGAACAGTGCAAAAACTCAAAATCCTATCAGGACCTTAACTAGAACTTAAAAATGGCTTGACACAAATAGAAATTCAATTGAAAAACGTGGGGGAAAATCCTAACTTTTAAGTGATGTGTGTTATCAAGCGTAAAGGCATTTTTAGGTGTGTGTATATATATATACATACTGGACTGTCTCAGAAAATTAGAATACACAATATTCTAATTTTTTGAGACAGTCCTGTGTATATATACAGGACTGTCTCAGGAAATTAGAATACACAATATTCTAATTTCCTGACTGTCTCAGGAAATTAGAATATTGTCTAATTTTCTGAGACAGTCCAGTATATATATATATATTGTAAATAAGATCCAAAGGTTTTTTGAGTGAAAGCAGTGAATTAGTCTTTTTTTTTTTTTTAATTCTAGTTACATCTGAGATGCAATTGTTCGCTGTTTTCAACAATATACATAAAAAATAAAGACATTGATTGACTGAAAATGATAAAATGTCTTGTTTTCTCATGTAAATCTATAATTGCTCTTCACCTAAAAATATATTTGTTTTATCCGATTACTCGATTAATCGATAGAATTTTCAGTCGATTACTCGATTACTAAAATATTCGATAGCTGCAGCCCTAGTACGTTTACATGGGTAGTTTTCCTCCATCGATTGAAATCAATCATTTTAAGTGAATAGGATTTGATCTCTATACATGAAGTTTGAGTAAAGAGATTCATGTTCAATCCACATTCACATGGCCCCAACTGAATCAGATAGGGATGGGCTGATCGATACCAAAATATCGATGTATCGATCCCCAAGCAAAAGTATCGATATTTGGAATTAGATTTTCTTTGTCTATTTTTTGGGTATATTTTTGTGTACACTTTTTGTACTACTTTTCCCTTTTGCGTTCTACACGCACGTAAGCAGTGCACGCACATAAGCAGTGCACCTGCGTCTGCTCCCGCCCCCATTTATGTCCCTATCCTGTGTTGATCAGCATGCTTTTCCTCCGCCCCTCTCACGAGGCACCAACACAGTCACACATGTTACAATTAAATTCTTGATTTCTTATGTTTTGTTGCTATTTATTTTTATTTTGTTAAAGGTCTGTTTTAATTATTTCAAAATCTGTTTATAAATTGTGTTAGTAAAATAACATTCAAAAACGGCAAGTGACTATTGTTTGATTTGTTTTTAGTGATCTACCATTAGGGGCTGTAACATGCTACTATTAATTTGTTCTTTAAGTCAGAAACCTTGGCGTAATTATTGACTCAGACCTAAAATTTGATAGCCATCTAAAGTCCGTCACTAAATCCGCTTATTACCACCTAAAAAAATATAACCAGAATTAAGGGGCTTCTGACTCAACAAGACATGGAAAAACTTATGCATGCATTCATTTTTAGCAGATTGGACTATTGCAACGGTATATTTACAGGTCTTGATAAAAAAATCAGTCAGGAAGCTGCAGCTAGTACAGAATACTGCAGCCAGAGTCCTCACAAATACAAGGAAGCTGGACCACATTACACCGGTTTTGAAATCGCTACACTGGCTTCCAGAGAGTCTAAGGATAGACTATAAAATACTACTGCTCGTCTACAAAACACTTAATGGCCTTAGACCAAAATACATGCTTGACTTGTTAGATTCCTATGAGACATCTAGACCCCAAAGGTCGTCTGGAACCGGTCTTCTGCATGTTCCAAGAACAAGAACCAAGCACGGTGAGGCAGCATTTAGTTATTATGCTCCTCACCTCTGGAACAAGTTACCCGAACGTCTGAAGTATGCTCAAACTGTTAGCTCCTTTAAATCAGGGCTAGGTTTTGTGTTGGTTCCCTCCTAGTGTGTTCATGTGATCGCCCATTGATTTCACCTGTTGTTCCTGCTCCTAGTGTATCGCCACCCTGCATCCTTCTGTGTCGCCCATCTGTTCCTCGTTGTCTCGTTACCCCTCATCTCTGTGTGTATATAAGTTCCCAGTTTCTTTTCACTCCTTGTTGCGTCATTGTCTATGTCAATGTCGATGTCGAAGTCTTGTCCAAGCCCTCGTGTATTAGCCCCTCCGATAAAGTAAATTTTGTTTGAACCTTGCATTTTTGATCCCCAGTACTTTTGGTTGTACTTTGTGCTTTTGTTAGTTATTATTAAAACGTTTTTTGAGTTCACCGCCACCTGCCTTGCTGTCTTTTGTTTCCCTGCATTTGGGTCTACACCACCTGCCTGCCCGGTTTGCCTGACAGAGACTGACTAATCAGATTTTGTTGTTGATGGATTGGTTTGTGAGTTTGTAGGGAAACTGCTTTGCTAGTTATCAAAAGCAGCAGTTTTTCCATTGCAATGCATATTTGACACAAAGAGACTTTTAATAATTTTTGAGTGCTTGCTTTAGTTGTACATTACATTTCATTAGAATGGCTGAGAACTCTGCAGGGTTGTATATGTGTGTGTGTATATATATATATATACTGTATATATGTATATATATATTAGGTCTGCAGCTATCGAATATTTTAGTAATCAACTGAAAATTCTATCAAGTAATCGGATAAAACATTTTTTTTTTTTTTTAGGTAAAGAGCAATTATAAATAAAGATGAGATAACAAGACATTTCATCTAATATTGAACCATTTTCAGTCAATCAATGACTTTATTTTCGATGTACATTGTTGAAAACAGCCAACAATTGCGTCTCAAATGTGACAAAAAAAAAAAAAAAAAAGACTAATTCACTGCTTTCACTCCAAAAACTTTTAGATCTTATAAAAAATATATTTCTTACCTAAAAATGTAATTACGCTTGATAACACACATCACTTAAAAGTTTTTCCCACGAGTTTCAATTAAATTTCAGCTTGTGTTAAGCTATAAGTTCTAGTTAAGTTTTAAATTATTCTAAACTTTAAGTCATGATAGGATTTTGAGTTTTTGCAGTAAAAAATATATGTTGTGCTGTATTGGAGCACATTAGGCACCAGTGCTACTTGGTGGTAACCCTGCTTATTTAAATTTTGGGACATGCGAATTCATCATGTCCTTTGTTTAAAAAAAAAAAAAAATAACTCTTGAAATGTTTTCAGTACTTTTGTTTTTTTTTTAATTCTTTTTTGTGTAAACAACAAGTGATTTATGTACAAGAATTTGAGGGAAAAAAACAATACATTATTAATAATAAAAACTTTCTAATGTATTTTCAAAGACAATTATGTTCTGAAATCTGCTGTATCTGGTCCCAGCTGGGTGTTATTGTATATCAAACCCACTGTTGCGGAACCTCGCCCGCCATGATCGACGAGTTACTTTCAGTAGTCTGTCCTCCAAGGCAGATCTTGATCGAGACCCGACCGCTGGATAAGCCCCGGGCGACCTGTCGCGCCTCGCCTCCCGCTGCTCAATTACGACCTCGCCGAGAAAGGAACGCGGCGACAGCTGACAAACAAACTGCCACCCACACAGACGATTCTATTGAAGCCGTCTGTGAACAAAGGCTCCGAATGAACGGCAACAATCTCTCTGTGGCTTTGATGCATCGTCCCGTTGATGCCTCCTGACACTCAGGACCGCCGTCATTTGTGATCCCCTCAAGGTAGCCGGAATGACTTCAGGGCGACAAACCTAATATCGGCGCTCCGTCTGTCGTACAGGTGAGTTAATGGAGAGTAATGCGCCAGTCGCTCTGTAACTTGTTATTGACTCCAGGAATTAATGCCATTAAAAAGTTGAAATGAGCGACATATGAACTACCTCCAGGGGAAATTAGCATCCGCGCCGGTCTTCGAAGGAGAAGCGCCGAGCGAGGTTATTTGTTCAAACTGAGACGATCGATGGCAATTAGATGCACGCTTACTTCTCAGCCGACTGCTATTGATGGAATATGACGTTAGACTAGCACAGAGATTCTCACTTCCTGTTTGGCTGGAAGCCATCTTGTCGGATGACAAATAGTTCTGAGCGTCAGCAAACACGTCCGCACAGTAAGCATTGAAGGAATGGACTTAAAAATGATTGGAACTGTAGTTGACAAACAAGGTTTTGGGTTTAAATTAGGGTTTCCTTGGAGGGTTGGGGTTTTAAATTAGCATTACAAGAAAGGGTTGGGGCTGGGTTCTCCAAACTATTCCACATGGGCTACAGTGGGTGCAAGATTTCACTCCAACCAAACAAGACAAAACCCCTTTCACCAATGTGCATAGGTGGAGTTTGACTTTTGGGGCAGGGGGTGCACAACATGTTGATGACCCCAAAATGCAGTGTCAGCAATAAAATTAAATTACCTGAATATTTATAATAATAAGTTGAAAGTGAGCGTTTTTTTGTTTCCCATTATTCTTGCGGAGAATTCTAAATCAGGCTGCTTAGGACAGCGATACTCTTGGCCAAAATTGTCATCCATTGAAAATGGTACGCCCGCCGGTGTCGTGCCAATGTAGTTACCCCAGTCAAAAATTGTATCCCCTGGGCGGAGCCATATGGAGGTAGATTGCTTCAATCAAAATATATATTTTCAACCAAAAAAAGTCGCTTCAATCAAAAAAAAAAGTTTTTGAATGCAAAAATAAATTTGAAACTCAAAAGACAAAAATAAATAAATAAATGCATGTCAAAACTATTTTTCTCTGATTGATTTTTATTTTATTTTGTTTGATTGAAGCAACTTTTTGATTGAAATACCCTAATTTTCGCACGATAAGGCGCACCTGACTATAAGCCGCAGCCCACCAAATTTAGCACGAGAACGGCATTTGTTCGTAGAGAAGCCGCACTGGACTATAAGCCGCAGCTGTCCTCACTGTATCATGGGATATTTATACCAAAAGATATTAACCGGTACAACCTTATTTGACAGCGGCATCATACGACCGACTGTTATAAAACCAAATGAACCATCATTAAACTTTGGGCCAATTAGTGCAAAGCTTTATTGCTTCAAGAAGCTTCATTTGGCCATCACTGCTCCCTTGGGGGAGACCGTCAACCTCTGCTGCCACCTGCTGTTGACATCCAACATGCCTCTTAGCATGCATTGCAGAGCTGCAGATGTAAATAACAATCAAAAATCATGTTCTGTGCTAAATATTTCTTCAGTTACTGTTCGAATTGTTTCATCAATTGCTCGTTATGGTATTTGCTAACACTTTATTTGACAGTGGTGCCATAGGACTGTAATTACACAATCATAATAGTGACATGTCTCTGTCCTGAGCATTCATGAATGCTTATAACAGATGTCATTAAGTGTTATCCGGCAAATGATCTCACTTTTGAATGGATGCAAAAGATCCAAGATGGACAAAAATTGAGTTAGTGACATAATTTGCCAAATGACAATGACATAAGCATTCAGTAATGTCCATGATAGTGTCATGTCATAATTTTGATGATCTTATGACAGTCTTATGACACCGCTGTCAAATAAAGTGTTACCTAAAAAAAAAAAAAAAAAAAAAAAAAAATCAACAAATAAGCCGCACTGGACTATAAGCCACAGGTATCAAAATGTAGGAAAAAAGTAGCGGCTTATAGTCCGAAAATTACGGTAACGTTGATTTGTGTCTGGGCCACATTTGGCTAGGACGTTTTTCTCTTTATTATTCAAACCAAAAATAAGTTGCTTAAAAAAATATATACATTTTCAAAAAGAAAAATTAAAATTGAAAAAGAAAAATTTCAATCATAGAAAAAAGCGAAAAAATATTTGAGATTGAAAAATTTGCATTTGAACACTTAAATTTTCATTGAAAATTTTTCTTTGATTGAAGCAATCCTTTTTGCGTTCGGGCCACATTATGATTAGGACAAGAGAAATAGAAATATTTTTTTCTCTAAAAAAAAAAATATATATATATATATATATATATATATATATGGAGGCAGATTTGTGTCTTCATTATTCCATCCCCAAAAAAGTTGCTTCAATCAAAATATATATTTTCAATTAAAAAAGTCACTTCAATTTAAAAAAAATGTGTTTGAATGCAAAAATACATTTGAAACTCAAAAAAAAAAAAAAAAAAATTGAAGTCAGTTTTTTTTTTTTTTGGGTTGAAGCAACTAATTTATTGAAGTAATGTTATATCAAAATATATTTTCATAAGAAAAATCGCTTCAATCAAAAAAAAAAGAAAAATTTTAATAATATAAAAAAAGTATTTGAACGGAAAAAATATTTGACACTCAAATATTCGCATTTGAACACTTAATTTTTCATTTAAAAAGTTTTCATTGATTCATTCATTTTTATTTATTTATTTATTTATTTTTAAATAAAATGCAAAGCAAATGACCGTCTAAGGTGCTCGTCACATGATCTGTTCGAAAAATCATTTTGACCCATAATAAAAATATTGTTTTTTGTTCATTTCATACATTTTTGTTGTTTGTTTTATTGCTTAACAACTTTTATATAGATAGGAAAGTCAATGCAATTACAATTTTTGGCCACCAGGGGGGCCTGGACCACATGGGCCCCCCTTAAACTCCGCTTATAACTATGTGGTGATTTACAAGTGTAATTAGTCAATTGCAGTCAGGTGCCGGTTTTATTTGTTTTGAGCAGAAACCTTGTTGGTTCAACTGTATGTGCAGGATCGGTACAAACAAAAACCAGGACCCACAGCAGCTCTTGAGGACCGGTTTGGAGACCCCTGGGTCAGGGTTTCAAATTAGGGTAGATTTACAAATTAGTCTAACTGCAACTGTAGTCTTTAAACAAATCTGAATAAGGAAAAATACTGCAATAAAATAATGCAAACTGGTTAAACTTGAGAGTAGCTGAGATCTGTCATGACAGAACATCGCTTCAATGATATCTGGCGCCATCTAGCGTCGTGAATGGGAATAATGTCTAAACCGTGAATATAAGACGACCCCCTCTTTTTCAGTCTTATTTCAATGCAAAAAACACCGTCTTATATTCGGGCCAATACGGTACTTGATGTACTGCAAACCACAGACTGTGATACTAACCAAACAACATTTCCTTGCCACCAAAGCCTGTTACGTGCAAAAAGGTATGTGATTTTAGCTATAGTCCGGACCACAGTGAGGTTGCTTTCACACCTATAGCGAACCGCACCACAGTCTGCTTGGAAGCGAACCGAGACCACCTCTCTAAAGAGGTCTCGGACCAGATTTTTGACCCGCACCAGAATTCGCTGGTTTGTATTCAAACCTGCCCAAAAGGTGCATAGTAAGGGTGTAACGGTACATGTATTTGTATGGAACCGTTTCGGTACGTGGTGCTCGGTTCGGAACGGATGCGTACCGAACGAGTTTCTGACGTAATGTAACCCTTACTTTTCGAGGCTGTGAGTCGATCGGGTTACAGTTTCTTTGTGTAGATTATATTTACTCCGTCTTCTCTACTATAATGAGGACCAACACGGTAGGACAGTATAACCCAGAAACCTCAACGGCGCGACAACGTGAGAACGCGGTGAAACGCGAGCGTTAAAGTCAATCAGCCAATGCACACCAGTCGCAATGTGGCCGCGTGTTAGACACGTCCCAGAAGTAGCTCAACACGACGCACGCGAAAAGAACGGCAGAATTTATTATTTGACGCGAGACGCGACCCTCCTGAGTCAATACTACTACGTACTACAGGTAGCTAGGATCGGGCAGACCGGAAGTCACTCGTGTAAAAATATGGTGGATCCGGTCGATTTTTAAACTAATATGCAATCGTAACCCACTTTTTGAGTCCATCAGATCTCTTGAGTGGTAGATCGGGGCACAGTTGACTTGTCTATGTTGATTTACTGCTGTCTTCTCTGCTGTAATAATAACCAACACGGCCCCGTGTTCAATACAAAACCCTCCTACCACAACAAAACAAGTAGGAACTAATATTCACATAGGAACTAAAGTTATACAACATAAAATATACAATATAAATGAATACTAAAACACATTTGTAAAATATAAACACATAATAAAATAAATAATAGCTCATTTAAATAAAATAAAATGAGCTAAAACACATGTAATTAAATAATAAGAATAATACACAGATCCTGCTTACACAATTAGATTTATTAATTTCTGTGTGGCGCTTTAACTTGAGAAAATCCACCAATCAAGCTTTTGAAAACCGTTCATAAGGGAAAAAATGATTCATTGAGGCATTTCATTTGTAAAATACATATTAAAATCTTTGTCATTGGGATTTCTTTTCTCTTTAGCACAGGACTTCTTTTTTCGTCTTTCTTTCAGAAAGAAAGCTGATCAATACGCGGGGTCTGAAAGGCAAATGGTTGTTGGATTATCTTTAAATACCCGCTACTTTTTGAGCAGAATTCTAGCTTTGTATAGGCTAATGTTCCTATTGTTGAAAGCACAAAGGTGTGTAATAAACAACTAGCACATTTATATTTTGCATTTTGTTTTCTTACTCTACCGAAAATGAACCGAACCATGACCTAAAAACCGAGGTACATACCGAACCGAGATTTTTGTGTACCGTTACACCCCTCGTGCATAGCATTAACTTTTTTTGTTTGGTGTGGACCAAGCAGGGCATGTGTGAATACGCCGTAAATTAGAGTTCTCTACTACAAATAGGAAGTCATCCTGTGCAGCATTTCGAATTTCCTGGAATACTATGCTGACTGGTGCTGATTAGATAAAAAAGACTCGGTTAGATGAAAGGAGAAAAAGCTGTTTCCTACTGTTGCTCCTGTTCCGTCCCTGCTGGCTTTCCTTGACTCTGAGTGTTGAAGGAGCTTCTTTTATGATTTCATTTTTGGGATCATTCCTAGCCTCAAGCATGAGGAAGCGAGAAAGCCAAGTGACAGTGTAAACACTCCATTACACTTGACTTGTTCTAAACTTTCGATCAATGACGGAGCACAAAACATTGGGCTTTGCATTGACGCCTCCTCACAAATCCCCACTGACATGGTACAATACACCTGTCAACACTCAGGGTTTCAAGACAGGATTAGGGTTTCAAATGTATATTTTAAACCTGGGTTTCTGGTTTCAAACACAGATACTGTCCTTGTAATGTAGTTTTTGAAGCATAACTGAGGTTTTGAAATTATAGTTATGAGCTCATAGTAGAGTTTCAAGACAAGATTAGTTTTAAAAATATGGTTTTGAAGCCTGAGTTAGGGTTTCAATACAGGTTCAAGGTTGGATTTTATGTCCTAAATGTATGTTTTATTTACTTATTTATTTATTTATTTATTTTCCCTTCAGGCATGACAAATCCAAACAGCATTTATATGTGTTTTCAACCCGAAAAGAAAAGGGCTGACGGGAGAAGCTGAAGCTTATTGAAACCCGTCCCCAGTATACCATATAGGACGCAGAAAATATTGAATATCAATTTTTGACATTCAGATTTCGTACGGAGCTCAGGAAAATGCGTCCTTCGCCTTCGAGTGTCTAAGTAGGCTTACGTTACATACTTTGCCCAAAAAAAATAAAAATAAAAAATCTGATTGAAGAAATTGGGTTTTAAGTCAGGGTTGGTGGTTGGGGAGGTTGGCATTTCAGGTTGTGTTGCAGGACAGGGCTTGGGACTAAAACTAAAGACTGACCCCAAATAAGGGTTTTTCGGCTAGTTTAAGTAGTTGAAAACTCTTAGGTTTGGTGTTGGTTCCCTCCTAGTGTGTCCCTGTGATTGCCCATTGATTTCACCTTTCGTGCCTGTTCCTTGTGTATCCTCCAACCTACATCCTCCTGTGTCACCCATCTGTTCCTCCTTGTCTTGTTACCCCTTGTCTCTGTGTGCATATAAACTCCAAGTTTCTGTTCAATCCTTGTTGCGTCATTGTCAATGTCAATGTCAAGTCCTGTCCAAGCCCTCGTGTAGCAGTCCCACGGATTAAGTTAGTTTTATTTTAACATTGTCTTTTTGATCCCCAGTCCTTTTGGGTTGTACTTTGTGTTTTTGTTAGTTATTATTAAAACGTTTTTTGAGTTCACCGTCACCTGCCTTGTTGCGTTTTGTTTCCCTGCATTTGGGTCCACACCACCTGCCTGCCCGCAATCCCTGACAGAAAACATAGAATTCCTATTCAACTTCATTCAATGCCAAATATGAACATTTATTTATTAACTTATTATAACCTTTCCTGTTCAGCTGCTTGACACGGATAATGGGAATCTGAGTGTTGTATTGGTCTGAACAACTTAAATGTACCACATGGGAGTATAATATACTCCCATTGTGAAGATTATTCATTGTGTTTCATTTATTAGGAGAAAGCAGTGAGCAGGAAGGGGTTATGGAGGGGACAGAAAGGGAAATAGGACAGGAGAGAAGAGAAGAACAAACAACAACAAGAAATACATTCATACCCGTCAAGTTGTACAGTTTTGGCGTAAATTGTACAAGTGAGCACTGATTTTTAAATGTGTACACCGTACGTTCAAAATCTGTACGTTTTTCGTGCATTACGGGGTTTTTTTCTCCGGATTTTGTCACCGTTTCGGCAACGAGACAATGTTGATTACTACGTTGGTTGAATGACATGAGAAAAGTCAGACACGGAGAGGGAAGAACGGGAGTGGGAAGGAAGGAAGAGTGTTGTGACGCTGTTGCAAACGCGATGCTAGGCTAGGTGGCGCCAATATTTCCTGACTGTAGCCGACAGCCTAAAATCTACACCCACTTGATGCTACACTAGATATCATATAGAACTACATGCGAAATGACAGACTCAGCGGCGTTAGTAAACAATCACCATTTTAAAGCAGTAGACTTCTCAGAGAGGCTCTGTTGTAGTGAACCTAACTTTTTATCTAAAATACTCCTAAATCGGTAAAATCTTGACTTGAATCTTTTGAAAATATTTAAAGGATGAAACAGTTTTAAAACTTTCACATGTCGAAAGTAGATGGAAGGGAACTAATGCAAAAACGGGAGCAATTTTAACAACTCTAACAGTCAATTCACAACATTAAATGACTTCCAAACATAGCAAAGGTTACTATGTTTTGTTTCTTTCTTTGTTTTTTTGTTTGTTTTTTTTTTAAATGAAAAACGTAACACCAGTTACTTTGCCAAGGACTAATTACTCTTACATTCAGGTTACTGAGTTACTAACTCAATTACTTTTTAGGAGAAATAATTTGTAACTGTAATTAATTACTTTTTTAAAGTAAGATTAACAACACTGGTCAGAAAGATGAGGTCTGCAGAATGAAAAGTGACGAAAGCGGAGATTTCATTCTGCCAATTTGTTGCCGTACACAATTTGCCTGCAACTATGGCTGATCTCTTCTCAGAATTAGCAAAAGAAATGTTCCCTGACTAAAAGATTGCATTGGTTAATTAATAAATAATCAAGTTGATTTTATCAATTGACCTTTTTAATTTATAATTGGACACACTAACGAACTACATTCCAGTCAAACTGAATTGCGAGCTGAAATGCAGCCATCAAGACATAGAAATTGCCAAAAGTGCTACATACAATTAATTATAACACAAGTCACTGTTAAATTGTAGTAATCATGATGTAGCTGAAGATATTGATTGTTCTTTGATTGCACCAGGTTATATGTGACAATACTACCAACAAATTTGTTTTATTTTTGTTTCATATTGCACGCGATATAAAACATTGTAATATTAGTCACCAATTTGTAAGGGTATAAATCATTATTTGTAAGATTGCCAACGGCCTCGGGTTGACAGGTATGTACATTCAACGCCTACACTAACTATGAATATAGTAGCGCTTTCGTTAGCAAATTGTATTTAAGGTTGACACCATGTGGGGGGCCTGATGTCCGAAGATAGAAAAAGGAGGGGGGGTCAGAAAGAGATGCGATTAGGTCGGGTGGAGTGTACACAAATCGACAATGTGAGGTGTAGAACCTACTTTTACAGTATGTGAATCACTTTTAAGTGTGGATATGTTGACATCCTATTCTATGCTGCCTGATCGCTAATCCTGGCATCGATAGTTTCTCTACTTGAGTGTGTCTAATTGCACCCAGTCATGTGTAAATCCCATCAGACGTGTGATAGTCCAGTAGACAAGTCGAAATGCTGCGCAGGGGCTGCCCCAGGGCCACGGCCCCTCCCCAGCCAATCAGGCCAGCGCAGCCCGTCCCCCCTCCCGCAGCTCCAGCAAGGGGGCCGCCATCATCCCCCCGGGATACAGGGATCCATTAACCGGCCTTTCGAAAGGGATGAGGGGATGTGCCACCGCCACAACCCCCCCCCAAGCGACACGGCATACTACGGGAGCCCCACAGCCAACTAGGCCCAGGGCAAGACAGGGTCCCCACCCAGAGTTGCTGACACTCCGCCAAAACACCGGAACCCGGCCAGTGACCCGTGCCGGAGCCCAAGGAGGATACCCAGGTAGAAAAGAAGCCAAGAAGCCCCCGCTGGGCGGCGCAGGACTGGAGCCCCGATCCCCCCATATCCCCGCAACTAGCAGCCAGGCAACGAGGGGGCCACGCCCCAGGAGCCATGACATAGAGAAAAAGTGTGGGACGCACCTACCACCATATTATTTAGGCTATCCGGTCCCCGACTGGTAGCCATTACCCAGCACCGTGATGGGATTGTGTGGGGATAGTAGTGTATCAACATTTAAATTTGAACAAATTACATGAGTACACACTAAGCCTGAATGATACTGTATATCATTTAAACATCGCCATCGCGATGTGCGCGTGCGCGATAGTCCCATCCCAAGCACGTGCGATAGTTTTTTTTTTTTTTTAATCCACATTCGCCTTGCTTTCTGCTCTGCGCACAACCTCACACCCTCCCTCTCCCAGCCCTTTGTTCCTCTCAGTCACTCCGGCACTTGCTTATTAAAGTTAACGATGGCTTTGATCTGGCCAAAGAAGCCGGGCAGCAATCTGTCAATCATCGTTTAACTTGTTAAACAGTTTCTGCAAGGAAGCCGCGCTGGAATGAATGTGTGTGTGGAGACGTTGGAGACATAAAAATGCCAGAAGTGATCATGAGGAGTTTGAAATTTCTACATGTCACTCCAACTGTCACAGCTAAGGTAGATAAACAGAAGCATTTAATAAAGCCAAGCATTTATCTACTACAACAGTACTTTATTCTTGTTCAAAAATGATTGGTTGGACTGTTATGTTTAAAACTGATCATAATTATGACATTTGAAGTGCTTAAAAAACATTTATTTATATACATTTTTTAAATCACTTTGGGGGAAAAGTGAGGAAAAAAACATGGCTTATATGTATCTCTTTCCAATGCTAAATCTGAATAAATATATTAAGCAAAGAAAAAAAAAAATGGGAGGGGAGGGCGCTACTTCGCGGTTTTTCACTTAGGCGGGTTCTGGTCCCCATTAATCACGAAGTGATGATGAGTCATCCAGTGAAAATTTCTTTAAAAAAATATATATATACATTTTTTTTTAATATCACAATATAATATCGCAATATAGTGCAAACCCCCCAAAAATCGCAACAGTACCGTATTTTTCGAACTACAAGTCGCTCCTGAGTATAAGTCGATCCAGCCATAAAATGCCCAACGAAGAGAAAAAAAACATATACAAGTCGCACCGGAGTATAAGTCGATTTTTGGGGGGAAATTTACTTGATAAAATCCAACACATAGAACAGACATGTCATCTTGAAAGGCAATTTAATATTAAAATACAATAGAGAACAACATGCTAAATAAATGTAGAGTGTACAGTGTATGAACAACGAAATGTGAATATACTGTCCTACGTTAAAGCTCGGTCGTGGCTATACAGCGAACTCCCAAAAGACAATGCTGGACGTCCGTATAATTTGCTGAATCAATTTGGTCCTCGATAGAAAACAGGTTCGCATCAACGTAAATAAATGATAATTAGGTACTATTAGTAATAAGTAACAGGTTAGCATGCGTTCGCTATCATTAGCACATAGCACATCGTTCAAAAAAACCACACAACTGGCTCTAAGTGTCCGATCGCGGGTGGAAAACACACAACAACAACAGAAAAGATGATACACGCAGGCGTTGCCTCTGTAGAGATGATTTAAAAGCATAAACAATGAAAGTAGGTTCGCAGCCGTCTATTCTCTCTAGCTAACTCGCCCACTCAACTCACTCAGAGCTACGTAGCTGTCCATCTTCTTCTGGCGTGTCACGTAAACAAGCGCGAGTGCGCCCTCACGTGGGCGTGAAAGCGCCACAAACTAAATGCAGCCATTTCAAGATAAAAAAGTCAATAATACAATTGAACATACACAGCCAAAGGCAGAACACGAACGTGGCCATAGCTATAAAGACTTATTTAGATAACTATAGCATAAGAACATGCTAACAACTTTACAAAACCATCAGTGTCACTGCAAAACACCAAAATAACATGTGAAATTATATCATAATGTGTTAATAATTCCACACATAAGTCGCTCCTGAGTATAAGTTGCACCCCCAGCCAAAATATGAAAAAAAAACGCGACTTATAGTCCGAAAAATACGGTAGTTTTTTCCAATATCGTTCAGGCCTAGTACACACATATCTAGCATTTTCTTATTTCATGGTAAGCATCAGTCAGTTGATTTGAGAATCTTTCATTTCTCTGAGAATTGAGTGTTTGCACTCCTGTGCCCAATGTGAACCCATGCGACACCTTGCAATCGAGGTATGAAAGCTTTCCTTCGTCTATTTTTAGCGTGACGTCTCGGAGGTTGCGTGAACTAAACTTTACCCCCGAGCGGAACACCTTGCTTCTTTTTAATCATCGCTTAGTGGTGAAATTCACACACGGTAAAATGCATTTTTTTCACTCATCATCCTTTTTATTGTATACAGTCACCTTTTGTTCTTCCTCTGCAACTGCAAAAAGAAAAAAAAAGATGGTAGGAGTTTCTTTCAAGTCGGTGGCCTCGCAGTTATGTTCTTTTCTATTAATATGCAGCGGATGCCAACACCAAAATGAATTGTCGGGCACTAGGAGAATATCATTAAGGTTGCTACGGGGGTGTGGGAACCTTCTATGCAGGGAGATGGATATTCTCTGCATTTCAGGAACTGCGGGCGGGAGTTGGATGACGCTTTTATGGCGGCAGCTTCTTGTACTTTACACTCAGAGTACATATCCTAACTAAAGCATCCATTAACAGCAAAACACTTTTCTTTTTATGTCAGCAACCTGACTTGCAAATTAGCTGAGGAAAAGCATGAGGTTTCAAGTCAGGATTGGAAATTTAACACATTGGCTGCCATTGGAGGTGATAGACAGCCAATCAATTTGAATTTAAAGGGCTGGCAGTGCCGATGAGTTGCGTTTCAAGCAATGGATTGGGTTTCAAATTAGGTCTTCAACCCCAAATTGGAGTTTCATATAAGAGTTGAACTTGTTTTATGCTTCTGCAGCTGGCCGACAGCATAGCTACGGCAGTTTTACGGATTCAAAATGGACGTTACATGACTGCTTGAGTTTTGAAATTTATACTTAAAGCAATGTTAGGGATTTTAAATTGGGCTTTCACTGCACGAAACCAAGTGTTCAAGAAAATCTCACGCACACAATTCTTCAACATCCCAAGGCGAGCGCCACTCCCTAATATTTCATCAAAGCATCAACAAATCTGCCCGCACAAGAAAAAAAAATTGCCCACACGCAACGCTATAAATAGCATCAACAGCCGCGTCGTCAGAGAGTGTGGGAATCCTCCTTCCCGCCGTCCAAAAATGGCGACTAAACGCCACAAAACCAGTGCTGTTTTATATAACAATGCTCATTATTAGATGTATCTTTCCATGATTCATATGTCCAGTAGTTACTATTTTCTATAGCATGTACATTTTATGTGCAGAATTTGAATACCTACCCATTAGTCATTTTTATACACTCAGTTGTTTCACTACTAATGCACAATCTGCTGTTTTCCACTAAAACAATGATCGTTGTATTTTATTTACAGGCGGCCATCTTCTAAATAATCAATTTTACTTGACAAATGGAATAGATTTGCAAAAGCAATAAACAGACATAATCTGCATTAAAGCACTCTATGATGGAGACAAATAGGCAAAGGTGAAAGTGGTTAGATTTCATCTCCTCACATCTAAATGCAAAACCAAGTTTAACAACTTTAGAACATAATTTAAGAACAAAAGATGTACATATAAATTGAAGATAATGAAAACATTGACTTATTGTTTTAAATAATCAACATACAACATTAACATATTTGTATATGAAAAAATACCACCTTACTATATTTCCAATTTCCTCCGATTGGGTTTTTTTTAGACATAGAAAAGACACAATATTTTGTAACTCAACTCTACAGGAAAACGTGTCTATCTCATAGCCGTTAGCATAGTAGCATACAGCATAGCAACTCACCGGAGTCTTGTATCACACAGAATAACTCAAAATAATTCGCCCATTAGAGCAGTCTGGAACTCGTCTGCAACAAAAATCAACCTTATATGGTTTCACGTACATAAAATTGAACAATTAAAAAAATTTTTTTTTAACTATTACCAGTTTCTCTTTAGTCTGAGTCTCACGCGCTAGCATTAGCAGTTTCTCCATTAGCATTCATAGCATCTCCATTTCCCAAAATGCAATGCTCATACCCCCACTTTTAGTGCAATGCCGAATCATGTAGTGCCATCTAGTGGACATTTCAACTCAGAACAGTCATCTAAAATGCAGTTCTTAATAAAAACCATGACCTGTACTTTTATCAGTTTTACACTTATAAATAATTAGCCGAACAAAAATGAAATCCAAATGTTCCCATTTAAATGGAAGATGTTCTGAACCTCCCATCAGCGCAAATAAAATAAAATTCAATTAAAATAAGGCTCTTCAACTTTCTCCTTTCTCATAAAGATCTGATCAAATCTGTAAGGAGTCCAGTTTGATTTCGAGTGAGGAAAACACCGACTTAAGTTCCGTCGCAGCTATGGATGGTCAATGCTCAATGTCAAGCTAGTCAAAGCCGACATGCTAATATGGCTAGCAGTGGATGGATCCTCCTTTCTGGCATCTTTTTCCTTTTCAAACAAAAATAAATAGAAAACAACAGTGGCTGGCTGAGCAAAAAAACAAAACACAGTGGCTGGCTGAGCAAAAAAACAAAACATACTTCCTCAGCCACTTACAACCCCACTAGAGATCCCCAAAGCCAACAACCAATCACAGTGCACATCACTCGAACGGTTCACCTACCGCACTTCCCGTGTGCCGCGATCGCCCATATACATGCGAAATGCAACAAACTCTCCCCTCTAAAAAGCATGGAGCCAAAAAAAATGCATTTTAATTTCCCGTTATAGGTACAAATACAAAGTTTCCCCTGATTACACATTCAACACTACTTACGCTTTACCGCTGTTTCAAATATTGCGCACTGCGGCCATCCTTGAAAGCATGTCGAACACCATCACTGTGCAAGCATTGTCACAATAAAACACCATCAATAAAATAGACCATTCCTAATGTTTAACTGTTCATTGGTTTACCTGTATTACCAGTGCTGTCAGTAACGTGTTAGTTACTGTAATCTGATTACTTTTTTCAGTAACGAGTAATCTAACGCGTTCATTTCTCTACACCAGTAATCTGATTAGTTTCCTTAGTGTCTCTGCGTTACTATTTTTTCATTGCCTCATAACGTATGTAGAATGAAGAATATTGTAGTCATGTACGAAGAGCATTTTGAATAGAAAATGCTAAAATAAAAGGTTCCCGGTACGTGTTTTCATGACAACCTCTTAGCTATTTCCTGTTTTGGTCTCGTGTCACGTGTTGTGGGACTGAGGCGGGTGGACATTCGCGCCGAGTATTGAGACGTTGCGAGGGAATGTTGATCTGTGGATATCCGTGAATGAAGGTGAGTATTTTTCCTTCATTCTTGAGGGTATCAGCAAAAGGTTGGACTCCCTACATGCGCGGCCGTTCCGTAGCTTTGCCGTAGCAACGACGGGCAGTCATCGCTCCAAGTTGGCAAGCTTTGTTTACATAATATGCGTGTTGGACATTCATGCCGTGAGGTGATGTGTTTGTTTAGCATCTGTGGGATGTGTTGTAAGTCCGACTGAGTGTAAAGTGCTTAGTTGCTGCCACGTTTTGTGGCCAAATTGACCGCGTGTGTGTCGAGAGGAGTACTTCCCGGTTGTTAATGTGCACGGCTGCACACGCATCCACGCCCGCCACCACCTTTGTGTTTATTGCACTGTACAATCCACTTGTGTGTTGTTGATTATTGTGCCGTCAGTTTGCATTGTTTTACATTGGCACTCATATGCTGTTAACCATAACCCGAAAATCAGAAGTTTTGACATTAGGCTTAATCTTAGAGTTAGCAGGGTTTAATTGGTCGGTGGAGTTGATTTCAACAAATTCCAAGCAGTTTGTCAAATACTTGTTAGTTTCAGGGCTCCGGAGTGACTAAGCTAGCGCAAAATTCTGATATTCCCCTTTAAATTCAATCATCGGAAAGTCAATTACATGTGATGACATTCTTCTGTTGTCATTCTTATGTTGAGGCGGCAAAGGGAGAAAAATGGGTAAAAAGTAACTGATAGATTACTTTTAAAGTAGCTTAGTTACTTTGATAATGATGTAATCAGTAATCAGTAATCAAATTACTTTTTCAAGTAATCTGTGACAACACTGTGTATTACACTGTATTTTGTGTCACCATAAGGCTTCTCAGCGTATTTATTGACAACTGTCCTCATGCAACACTCCTCACAACTGCCAGTAATCACGGCTTCTTTTTTTTCACTTCCATATTAACACCCGACCCCTGCGCTGCCATCTCCTACGGGACCAGCGCGATTCTCAAAGTGGCAGCGCTACAATTTGTGAGCAGGCAACTCCCACTACTTATCATTATGCAGTTCACCCGGTTACAGGTGCATCTGAACGAATCAGAGTTAATTATCCATGCTGATCACATGTCAGTCAGCAGTGTTGGGAATAACGCCGTTATAAATAACGCCGTTACATAACAGCTTTATTTTTTTCAGTAACGGGGTAATCTAACTAATTATTTTTTCCGCCGTTACCGTTACTAATGGTCAAAAGCGGTGCGTTACTTACTCTGAATAAATTGAAGAAACTACCAGCCGTAGCGATTCTACTCTGCTCTGTTTATTTGTCATCCAAGACTTGGGGTGCGTTCAGGTTCGAGAATAGCGCACGTGTTTTGTTTTGTGCTTTTTCTTAGCAAAGATATACCACACAGGATGTGCTGGCACTCTGTTTCTTTAATAGCACATATAACTTCAACATTAACACAAACGTACGGCTCTCGGCAGGCTGTGTCTCTAACTCACTCCCGCATCACGTGAGCAAAACAGTATTGGGGCCGTGTGCACTTTAGGGTGCCTCAGATAATTCTGTATCAGAATATTACAGCACGTACTTCTTATGACTCCAGGCTGTTTGTCCCTGCTCATTCAATTAGGCAATGCTTTCCGAAGCTTGCTAACGTTTCTGTTTGTGCTACACCTGAATGCTAGCCTCGTTCCATCATCCACTGTCAGCCAGCAAGAATGCTGCTTCCATCTTGAGGACGGCAGACGCTTTCAGGGTGACGGGAGGAGTAGGGGGATGAGGCTACCTGAATGCACCACCTGGATAGATGCGATGGAAGTGATTGTGATTGGCTGAGGGTTAGAGTCATGTCTCATGGTAAGCCAATCAGAGCCAGTGTTTTCACACACAAACCGGAACAGCGCGTGCGGCAAACACACACACGCAAAACAGATGCAGAGGGATATGATGGCAAAGCATTCAGAGGAAAATTTGTCCTTTACGAGGTGGCGATATAAACACTATTTCAAATCAAAATACTTGAAGTACAGTAGGCTATGTCTACTTGACCAGTTGTCTCAGGTTGTGAGAGTTAGATTCCATTTATTAAACTCACTTTATATTGTTTACTGCTGATTGTTATTTTATTATATTGTTTACTGTTTATTTTTGTTGCACTTCGAGTGTAGGATGAATCTGTTGCTGGTGAGGTGCAATAAATATTACAAGGTTCTATAACACAACTACCTGTCTGTTCTTCTCTATTCAACTGACTCGAATACTGCTCAGAAAATTTCAAATTCTTTGACATACAACAACTTCTTTTTAAAGTAACGGAAATAATTACTTTCCCTGGTAACTACCGTAATTTTCGCACTATAGGGCGCACCTGACTATAAGCCGCTACCCACTGAATTTGGCACAAAAAGGGAATTTGTTCATAGATAAGCCGCACTGGACTATAAGCATTAGCTGTCCTCACTGTATTATGGGAAATTTACAGCAAAAGATATTAACCGGTAACACTTTATTTGACAGCGGCATCATACGACTGCTATAAGACCAAATAAACCACCATGAGGCTTTGAACTAATTGGCTGCAAAGCGTCATTGCTTCAAGAAGCTTCATTTGGCCACCAGTGCTCCCTTTTGGGAGACAGTCAACCTCTGCTGCCACCTGCTGTCAACACTGTTGTTGTCCAACATGCCTCCTAGCATGCATTGCAGCGCTACAGAATTACAATTATTTTATGTGCTAATTATTCCTTCAGTTTCTTTTCCAGTTGTTTTATTACTTGCTAGTAATGGTATTTGGAAACACTGTATTTGAAAGTGGTGCCATAAGACTGTCATAAGACAATCATAATTATGACATGACACTGTCCTGGGCATTAATGAATGATTATAACATATGTCATTTAGTGTTATCCGGCAAATTATCTCATTTTTGAATGAATGTAAAAGATCCAAGCTGGACATAAATGGAGTTAGTGACATAATGTCGGATGACACTTTCTATTCTATTCTATTCTATTCTATTCTATTCTATTCTATTCTATTCTATTCTATTCTATTCTATCACATGAGCATTCAGTGAGGCCCATGATCATGTCATTTCATTAATTGTGATGGTTTTATGACAGTGTTATGACACCGCTGCGAAATAAAGTGTTACCTATTAACCCAAATAAATCAACAAATAAGCTGCACTGGACGATAAGCCGCAGGATTCAAATTGAAGGAACAAAGTAGCGGCTTATAGTCCGAAAATTACGGTAGTTACTTTTACTATAGAGTAATTCAGTTACTAACTCGGTTACTTTTTGGGAGAAGTAGTGAGTAACTATAACTAATTACTTTTTGTGTGCCCAACACTGTATATTTGTTGATTTATTTGCATTAATAGGTAACACTTTATTTGACAGAGCTGTCATAAGACTGTCATAAGTCCCTCATAATTATGATATGACCCTGTCATGGGCATTATTTCATGCTTATGACAGATATCATTAAGTGTCATCCGGCAAATTTTGTCACTAACTCCATTTATGTCCAGCTCAGATCTTTTACATCCATTCAAAAGTGAGATAATTTGCCAGATGATGCTAAATGGCATCTATCATAAGTATTAAGTAATGCTCATGACAGTGTCCTCTCATAATTATGACTGTCTTATGACAGTCCTTTATTACACTGCTGTCAAATAAAGTGTTACCGGTTAATCCTTTGCTGTATATATCCCATAATACAGTGAGGGCAGCTGCGGCTTATTGTCAGGTGCGGCTTATCTATGAACAAATGCCATTTTCGTGTCAAATTTGGTTTCTGGTGGCTTATAGTCAGGTGTGCCTTATAGTCCAAAAATTACTGTAGGTTGTGGTTTAAAACCAGCCAAGGCAAAGAATTGAAATGATGCTATATTCATAAACTGTATTTGCACAACCATGTCCATTTCATTTAATACTCAATCTGTTGTTGTTTTTTCCTAGCTGGAACTTTAAAAAAAGAAACACATAAAAATAAAAAAAAGTATTATTTACAGTCTGCCATCTGCTGAAAAATTCAGTAAAGCACTTCAAAAAAAGTACTCGACTTGCAGCCAAGGCAGCTGTTTGAAATGAAAAGAGTCTGCATTAAAGCATTTCATGATGATGCAAATCGGGACATGTAATTGTTCAGCCAGCCACTATACAGTACATACAGTGTATCACAAAAGTGAGTACACCCCTCGCATTTCTGCAGATATTTAAATATATCTTTTCATGGGACAACACTGACAAAATGACACAATGAAAAGTAGTCTGTGTGCAGCTTATATATTCAGTCATTCCTTTTCCAAGCCGCTTCTTGCTCACGAGGGTCGTGGAGGTGCTGGAGCCTATCCCAGCGAACTACGGGCAGTAAGCAGGGGACACCCTGAACTGGTTGCCAGCCAATCGCAGGGCACAAGGAGACATACAACCATTCACGCACAATTTAGAGTGTTCAATCAGCCTACCATGCATGTTTTTGGGATGTGGGAGGAAACCCACGCAGGCACGGGGAGAACATGCAAACTCCACACAGGAAGGCTGAAGCCTGGGATTGAACCCCTGATCTCAGAACTGTGAGGCGGACGTGCTAACCACTCAGCCACCGTGCCGCCGCAGTTTTTATAATAGAGTTCATTTATTTTCCCCTCAAAACAATTCAAAATATAGCCATTAATATTTTAACCCCTGGCAACAAAAGTGAGGACACCGCAGGGGAACTACGTACATCCCTAAATGTCCAAATTGAGGACTGCTTGTCATTTTTCCTCCAAAATGTCATGTGACTCGTTACAGGAGTGCTGTCCACAATGCTGCAGCGATTGAAGAGGTGTTGGGGGGGGGGGGGGGGGGGGGGGGGGGTTTCATTCCCACCACCATGCTTGACTGTAGGCATTTTCACTTATCTTTGTAGTCTTCACCTGGTCGCCGCCACACATGCTTGAGACCATCGGAACCAAACAAATAATCTTCGTCTCATCAGACCATAGGACATGGTTCCAGTAATCCATGTGCTTTGTTGACATGTCTTCAGCAAACTGCGGGCTTTCTTGTGTACCGTCTTCCGAAGAGGCTTCGTCCTGGGGTGAGAGCCATGCACATAATTTTGATGTAGAGTACGGCGTATGGTCTCGCCTGGTCAGGCTGACCCCCCACCTCTTCAATCTCTGCAGCAATGCTGACAGCACTCCTGTAACGAATCACATGACATTTTGGAGGGAAAATGACAAGCAGTACTCAATTTGGACATTTAGGGATATACATAGTTCCCATGCGGTGTACTCACTTTTTTTGCCAGGGGTTTAGATATTAATGGCTATATTTTGAGTTATTTTGAGGGGAATATAAATGAACTAACTCTATTATATAAGCTGCACACAGACTACTTTTTATTGTGTCAAAGTTTCTATTTGTCAGTGTTGTCTCATGAAAAGATATACTTAAATATCTGCAGAAATGCGAGGGGTGTACTCATCTTTGTGATCCACTGTACAACAAAGTCATCGCACCCCTATTCAAATGCCAGAAATGATATACAGTGCCCTCCATAATTATTGGCACTAGGGTTGTTCCGATCATGTTTTTTGCTCCCGATCCGATCGTTTTAGTTTGAGTATCTGCCGATCCCGATATTTCCCGATCCGATTGCTTTTTTTTTTTTTTGCTCCGGATTCAATTCCAATCATTCCCGATAATTTTTCCCAATCATATACATTTTGGCAATGCATTAAGAAAAAAATGAATAAAACTCGGACGAATATATACATTCAACGTACAGTACATAAGTACTGTATTTGTTTATTATAACAATAAATCCTCAAGATGGCATTTACATTATTAACATTCTTTCTGTGAGAGGGATCCACGGATAGAAAGACTTGTAATTCTTAAACGATAAATGTGACTTTGTATATTGTGACTAAATATTGCCATCTAGTGTATTTGTTGAGCTTTCAGTAAATGATACTGCAGCCATTTAACTTCTGCCCAAATGCATGATGGGAAGTGCAACCATGATTGTGCGTAGGGGCGCCAATTGATATATCTTCTCTGCGTTAGGAAAGAACAAGCGTTAAGAAAATGATCAACTACTACCTTTCTTCCCCACATTGCCTCCCACGATATTTTTAATTGCTGAGAGAGGTATTGTAAGGCTTTAGCCACATAAAAAATGGCTCCAAAGGCTGTCAAAAGTCTCTGTACTCATTATACGCTGCCTTTTAGCGCTATCTATAGGTAAAACGGCGTCTTTATAGATTGAACGCGACAATGCGTGAGTGGGTCGTGCAGCGCATGCGTTAATTATTTAACGTGATTAATTTTAAAAAATTAATTACCGCCGTTAACGCAATAAATTTGAAAGCCCTACTTTAAGCCAAAACTACTCTGTAAGACATTTTGTCTGTAACGTTAAATACAATTAGAAAACGATTAAAAAAAAAAAAAAAAAAAATTATATATATATATATATATATATATATATATATATATGTGTGTATATATATGTATATTTAAAAAAAGGCATGTCCGATATTTTTTTGCCGATTCCGAGACTTTGAAAATGACGTGATCGGACCCGATCGATCGGCATTGGCACCGCTGAAAAAGATGTGTTTTTTAGGTTCTAATATTTTTTTTAATTCAAATAATATGGGACCTTAATGGAAAAAAAGAGAAAAATCCAACCTTCAATACAAGTGCATTCATTCAGTGGGGAAAAATCCCACATAAAGAAAAAATTATTTGACATCAAATAATGTGTGTCACAATTATTAGCACCCCTGGTGTTAATACTTTGTACGAAGCTGTTTTGCCAACCAAACAAGGTCTCATCTGACCAAAGCACACGGTCCCAGTTGAAGCCTGGGACCGTGCGTATTTTTGTGTGAGACCAAGATTGAGCTTTTTGGCAACAAACACTCTAAGTGGGTCTGGCATGCCAAGAAAGATGCGCATGCTGAAAAGCACCTCATACCCACTGTGAAGTATGGGGGTGGGTCAGTGATGCTGTGGGGCTGTTTCGCTTCCAAAGGCCCTGGGAACCTTGTTAGGGTGCATGGCATCATGAATGCTTTGAAATACCAGGACATTTTAAATCAAAATCTGTTGCCTGAAAGCTGAAGATGGGTCGTCACTGGGTCTTTCAGCAAGACAATGACCCTAAACATATGGCAAAATTTACACAGAAATGGTTCACCAGACACAAAATCAAGCTCCTCCCATGGCCATCTCAGTCCCCAGACCTTGTTTTGTTGGCAAAAGGGGGTTGTACAAAGTATTAACACCAGGGGTGCTAATAATTGTGAGACACATTATTTGATGTCAAATAATTTTATCTTTATGTGGGATTTTTTTCCCCACTGAATGAATGCACTTGTATTGAAGGTTGGATTTTTCTCCTTTTTTCCATTAAGGTCCCATATTATTTGAATTAAATAAAAAAATTTTAGAAGCTAAAAAACACATCTTTTTCTGGGGTACCAATAATTATGGAGGGCACTGTACCTTGATCTCTTTATTTTTAATCACTAAAGCCTGGCATCTAAACACGGGTATTTAAACCTCTTGATATCGACTGCACTTCGTTGGCATTGATGAAGATACATTATTTGGAAAATCAGTTTTTGCCCAAAGTGAAATGGCATGGCAGTGAATAACTGGACTAACAAATGTGTCTCACTGAAATGTGTAGTGGTTCATATTTGGCTGGACCAGACTCGCTGGACCGATAATGGCAACCGGTGAACCCTTCACTCATCTGTGTCTCGGTGTGATCCCTAGAGAGGAAGAGAGAACATTAGAGACGAAGCAAGAGCACTTGGAGGTCAGGAATAGATTAGTGCTACTGCCACACGTACAGAATATATTGTTTTTTATTTATGTATAATTTTTCCCCACACGATTTCAGATTCTCAACACAGGGCTTTCTTTTCCAAAACAAAATGTCTGAATTTAATCAAATGTACATATCAGAAATAATATTTCAAGAAAATTAATCCACTAAAAGATAAACAGATACAATGGATGACCTTTTTTTTCCCAACAAACAGGCCGTTATCCTGATACATTTTATCCAAATGGTGTATCTCAGAAGATACTCAGATGACAGATGTTTTGTATGTAAACCCCCTATTTGAATAAAACAATAATTTTGGATACAATACATATTTATAGCCGCGCACCGAATTAAATGCAAATGCATCTCTCCAGCCTTGAACTGCCTCGCCCACTTTCTTTCATTTCCACGCACACAAATAGATTCCTCTTCCTGTTCTCCTTCCTGCTGTATTATCTTGTGTTCTCTGCCAGCCAACTCCACCTCCACCGGACATATTTATTTATAACGCCTCAAACTGGCAGCGGGTTCATAGACGGCGGGCGCGGCGGAACTTTAGTGAAAAAAAGCAGGTAAGAAGCCTGGGTAATGAAGCAGTGGCCAGCAAAGGCTCCTAGGGGACATTGAGTTCTAAGTGTGCGTGACTCATCCCTTGGAGGCTCATCTTGGTTCTTTCCACGAATATCCATCTCCATCTGAGCCCACCTGACCTCTGCTCTCTTAACGCCTTCCACTTCGCGTCCATCTTTAATGCCGCTAGGCGTGGGAGGGAATCCAAACCTAATGCAAATTTCTTACTTTCTCACTGGTCATGGCAGTGCAACTCGCTTTGGTAGTGCTATTATTGCCATGCATTGCCTAAACTATCCCAACTCTTACATCACAATAGGGCCAGTATTCACAACAGCTTACGTATCAAACAATTTTGGGCTAAATAAAAGTCAACCCAGGAAGAAGAAAATAGCAATTGTTGTGTAAACACACAGGCAAATACAGTCCTTGACAAAAGTCTTGTCGCTTTTCCATTTTGTAGAAACAATTGCTAATAACCTGACTTTTAACCCTTTAACACCGAACGTGTCGGCAGCGACACGTTTATGCATGTCGTCTTTGAAGCTTCGTCACGCTGTAATTACGTCACCCACGTGCCGCTGGTTGGTCTCATTTGAAAGTGCGGAAGTTGATGTCCACACCAGTTTTTATTTGAATTCAATCGATCAAGAAAAACGGGAGATAATGTCATTTGAGTTTTATAGTTTTATTGCACTCATAAATATTCATTAAAACGCTGCATGGACCATGTATCTCCAGATTTCCATCATTTCTTGTCCTTTTTCAAAACCGAAAGCAGCACAAAAGACTACATATCCCAAGAGCCGTTGTGATGTCAAGAAGGACGAACCGAATGTGGACATTTTTAATAAATTTCCGAGCGAGGCGCCAACTAAGGAAAAGGAGGCATGTGAAGCAAGCAACGGCCGGTTGGATTGAGCGAGCGACTTTGAAACGTGCAGAATGAATGGGATGAGTCTCGGCGAGTAGAAGTGACAGCAGCGTGCAAACGTCGAAAGAGTAGGCTGTGTGACGTTGTGTGTGACGCAGCTCCGTGACCTGTTCATGCAGAAGCTTTATTGAGTGCGCAAAAAAAAAAAAAAAAAAAAACGACTTTATTGGGTCGTATGCCAGAAAAATTTGAATTGAACTGAACTACTTGTCAATATTTTTGAAAATACTTTCTTTTTTCAATGTTTTTTTTTTTTTTCTTCACTATAATCTTTTCAGTTTTTATAAAGATGAGTGTTCGAGAAGCTTGATTGTATGTATGTATATACTTTAGATAAGGTGATGGGTATAATACCTAACTTCACAAAGAGATATCCTCCAACATTTTTTGTGTTACATGATATAATTTTATTTTTTTTCTCACTATTTTACACTGTATATAACCTGTTTTGACCATAGTATGTGTAAAGGCCAAAAATGCCTATGACCATACTTGCTGTTTGTGTTGAATTGTTAAACATAAAACTATTCAATCTTATTTTTTTCTATTGAATGTTTATCCTAACAAGTTGAAGAAATATTATCAAGCTTCAAAACGGTTGGTCGAGCATGTTTGGTTGTCAATGGGACATCAACATTACAAATTTTGAAAAAATATTTTGGGATTTTTTTGTCTTTTAAAGTCCAAAATGTGGATTATAATTGGTCAGTGAAGAAAACAACAGTTTGGACATGAAGTTCAAGATGTCCTGAAAAAAGGGACCCAACTTGGCCATTGTGATCATTTTTTTCTTTGCATTTGATGTTGCCTTTATATTTCATTCAAATTCGGCCAAAATAGGCTTAGGTGTTAAAGGGTTAATTACCGTATTGGCCTGAATATAAGACGGCCCTGATTATAGGACGACCCCCTCTTTTTCAAGACTCAAGTTTGAAAAAAGACTTTTTGAACACCAAATTAATTTCTATCCAGAAAACAATTACAGTACATCCGAAACAAATGATTATAACAACATTATAACATGTTATTTTGCCTCATTCTAATCTTAATATCTGAACATTTACAGATGTAAACTAGGGCTGTCAAAATTATCGCGTTAACGGGCGGTAATTTATTTTTTAAATTAAGCCCGTTAAAATATTTGACGCAATTAACGCACATGCCCCGCTCAAACAGATTAAAATGACAGCACAGTGTCATGTGCACTTGTTACTTGTGTTTTTTGGAGTTTTGTCGCCCTCTGCTGGCGCTTGGGTGTGGCTGATTTTATGGGTTCCAGCACCATGAGAATTGTGTAATTATTGACATCAACAATGGCGAGCTACTAGTTTATTTTTTGATTGAAAATTTTACAAATTTTATTAAAACGAAAACATTAAGAGGGGTTTTAATATAAAATTTCTATAACTTGTACTAACATTTATTTTTTAAGAACTACAAGTCTTTCTATCCATGGATCGCTTTAACAGAATGTTAATGTCAATGCCATCTTGTTGATTTATTGTTATAACAAACAAATACAGTACTTATGTACAGTATGTTGAATGTATATATCCGTCTTGTGTCTTATCTTTCCATTCCAACAATAATTTACAGAAAAATATGGCATATTTTAGAGATGGCTTGAATTGCGATTAATTACGATTAATTAATTTTTAAGCTGTGATTAACTTGATTAAAATTTTTAATCATTTGACAGCCCTAATGTAAATGTAAATAAACTAATCTATTGTGATAAAACAAAAAAATTGCAATAACTGCATTAACCATTAAAGTGAAGTCTAACTGCAACTGGAGTCTTGAAACAAATCTGAATAAGGAAAAACATTGCAATAAAATAATGCAAACTGGTTAAACTTGAGAGTAGCTGAGATCTGTCATGACAGAACATCGCTTAAATCATAGCTGGCGCCATCTAGCGTCGTGAATGGGTATAACGTCTAGACCGCGAATATAAGCCGACCCCCTCTTTTTTAGTCTTATTTCAATGCAAAAACACAGTCTTATATTCAGGCCAATACGGTATTCCCTCCCAAATTATGTTGAATGTACAAAAATAGATTAGTTTCACTGAAAAAAGATTAATCATTTTTAATGAACACATAAAGGTCAAATTTTGGCAAGACAAGTGTGTGAAAATGGAACAAAAATTGTACTTCGAATACAAAAATATTTTACATAACATAAGCGAATTAAGTAGTGGTTCTGTGAGATCCAAATTTAATATTATGTATGACTTCCATGGGCTTGAAGGACTGCATCCATGCGGTTCGGCAAGGAATCATACAATTTATTGATGAAGTCATCAGGTACATCAAAGAAAGCAGTCTTGCATGCCTCCCAGAGTTCATCAACATTCTTGGGTTTCGTCTTCCATGCTTCCTCTTTCATCCTGTTCATGTCTGGTGACTGGGCTGTCCAGTCCTGGAGGATCTTGATCTTATTTGCCTTGAGGAACTTTGAGGTAGAGATTGAAGTATGCGATGGAGCACCATCATGCTGAAGAATTTGTAACTTTTTATGGTTAGGAATGTAAGAGGCAGCTAAGATTAGTTGATATTTCAGACTATTTATGTTGTCTTACACCGTGCAGATCTCTCGCACACCCCCATACTGGATGTAACCCCAGACCATGATTTTGCCACCACCAAACTTCACTGTTTTGTGGAAAAAGGTGGATTTTTCAGATGAATCTTCCATTGAATTACACCACAGTCGCCGCAAATATTGCAGAAGACCTACTGGAGCCCGCATGGATCCGAGATTCACTCAGAAAACAGTGAAGTTTGGCAATTTAAAAATAGGGGTGCATGATATCCATTTTTTGAAACCGATACCAATAACTTCCTGTTCCTCAATGCCGATACTGATACGATAACCGATGATATACATAAATGTATATTCACCCGAGCTCTTGAACACCTGCAGGTCAAAAATGCTTGTGGTGGATTCGGCATAGATTTGCCTTTGACCTAACCAGAGTTTTTCATGATGTCATGAACAGTACTATTCTGAACAAAACAAAGACAAGAAGTTTTGATTTCAAATAAGTGCCCATATTTATTTTTTCAAATCAATATAATTTGAGTCAATCACAATCAATCAGTCAATGTCATTGACAATGTGTTACCCTGAACAATGAGCACTGAACCTTAGACATAAACCAAACAGGTATTGTGCTTTGTCATCAAATAAAACATTTGGTACAACAGGAGACTTTTGTGGTCTTCGTCCATGAAACAACTTTCTTAACCTGGCAATTAAAGGACAGCAAGCCTATCAATAACCAATCAGTAATGTTTGGATCATTGTCTTGTTACAGCAATTATCCTCTTTTTAGCTTCAACCGTCTGACAGACGGCCTCAGGTTTTCCTGCAAAACATCCTGATAAACTTTTGAATTCACTCTTCCATTAATGATTGCAAGTTGTCCAGGCCCTGAGGCAGGAAGCAGCCCTTAATTATGGTGCTCTATCCACCATGCTTCACGGTAGGCATGAGGTGTTGATGTTGGTAAACTATTCCATTTTTCCACCACACATGATGTTGTGTGTTACTCCCAAACAATTCAACTTTGGTTTCATCAGTCTACTAAATATTTTTGCCAAGACTTCTGTGGAGTGTCCAAGTGCCTTTTTGTGAACATTAAATGAGCAACAATGTTTTTTTTGACAGCAGTGGCTTCCTCCGTGGGGTCCTCCCGTGAACACCATTCCTGGCCATATTTTTACATATAGTTGTGAGATATTGGACTGTGCCAGTGATTTCTTTACGCCTTTAGCAGACTTTCTAAGGTACTTTTTTTTTCTTAGTATTCTGTGCTAAACTCTTGGCGTCACCTTTGGTGGACGGCCACTCCTTTGGAGAGAAGCAACAGTGCCAAACTGTCTTCATTTGTAGACAACTTCTCTGACTGTCAATTGATGAAAAAAGAGACTTTTAGGAATGGTTTTGTATCCTTTCCCAGCTTTATACAAATCAACAATCCTTGATCGCAGCAGGTCTTCAGAAAGCCTTTTTGACCGAGCCATGATGCACATCAGACAATGCTTCTCAAGACATTTCTTACCAGGTGTGTGTCTTATAGTGGGTAGGGCAGCTTTAAACCACTCATCAGTGATTGGGCGCACACCTGACTTAAAATGTTTGGTAAAAAATTGGTTTCAATTGCTCTTAAAGTCTCCTTAGGCAGAGGGTTCACTTACTTATTTCCCTGCCTTCTGTCATTGTTTGCATGCTATCCTCATTTGAATATAAAAACCTGTAAATTTTTAGGTGGTTTTAGTTAAAGCAGACACTGAATTTTCATCTGTGTGATTTTGACAAAGACCAGATCACATTTGATGGTGATTTTATGCAGAAATGTGAGAAATTCCAAAAGGTTCAGATTTTTTTTCATACCACTGTATCGTACTAAAGCGCAGCTTGATCGTATTCAGCTCGTTTTGTTTGGATATTGTGTTCCAATTCATAATCTATCGCTTGTATGGATTTACTTGAGCATTTCATGGAACCAGGACCACAGCAATCCGTTCGAGTACGTCTCTTGCAACTTTGACTGTTTCAAAATTGGAACTTTGAATTTCCATATTGTTTGTTTCCTCTATGTCAATTATTAATGCGACACATTCTCTTTTAAGTTGGGTGCACTTTGTTAGTTCTCCTATTTTTCTTTTCTATGGGTGTCGATGGGGAGGTAAGAACCATGTGCCTGAAGAAACTTTCATTTCCATACATGCATTCATCTATAAGTATTACATTACCTTTTTTTGTTTTTTAATTTGAATAGGGGCACGTTACTACTGCCAAATTTGACAGGAGGATGTTCTTTTTGTGAACTTTTGTCAGCAATGAAAAGCTCATCGCAACAGCAGACCTGGCTCCCATCATTATTTAATACACAATGCAGACGAACACCACCGGTTACATATATTCCTGTGTTAGTGTGATGCATCTAACGTATTAGATTACTGTCACTGCAGTAGCCACAATTGCTTTCAACACA
This sequence comes from Corythoichthys intestinalis, assembly GCF_030265065.1. Taxonomy (NCBI): domain Eukaryota; kingdom Metazoa; phylum Chordata; class Actinopteri; order Syngnathiformes; family Syngnathidae; genus Corythoichthys; species Corythoichthys intestinalis. The sequence continues at coordinate 11,611,146 of NC_080408.1, read as the reverse complement.
AAATGAAGCATGGCCAGTGGGTTGTTAGTGATTAACTTCACACACCGTTTGTTATGTGACATGCAAGTAGAGCTCTGTAAACAAAACGACTGGCTGAACTGTGATCTTTAAATAGCGCTGCACAGTTACTACCCTACACAAACCCCTAACCACCCATCAAGCTACTCAACAAGGCTTTATCCCTCGCCCGCAAGGTCCAGTGGGATTCACCTGCCTAGCTTCTGTCACACCGTCTTAGATGAAGTCCTCGTGGAACTGCATGTGATGAGGGTGCTATGACGTCTTTAAATACAGCGAGATGCTTTAGTGAGCCTTTGGTGGCAACCTCTGTCATTATACGATGATTTGGTGTAGCCTGGGAAGAAAGGGTAAAAATAAAAATTACAGTATTAAACACTATGATTTTGATTATTATGACTGGACCATCTCTGCACCCTCGGCAGGGTCCTCGAGGGTGCATGGGAGTTCGCCCAACCAGTCTACATATATTTTGTAGATGTGGAGAAGGCATTTGATCATGTGTTCCGGGAGTATGGGGTACCGAGCCCCTTGGTAAGGGCTGTTCGGTCCCTGTACGACCAGCGTCATAGTTTTGTCCGCATTGCTGGTAATAAGTCAAATTTGTTCCCAGTGAGGGTTGGACTCTTTGTCACGGATTCTGTTAATAATTGATATCCATATGTAGTATTTCATTATACTACAGTATACAGTGTTGGCCAAAAGAATTCGTAACCCTGCAATTCTGTCAGATAATGCTCAATTGCTCCTAGAAAATGATTGCAATTACAAATGCTTTGGTAGTTGTTAGGTTTTGTGTTGGTTTTCTCCTAGTGTGACATGTCCCTGTGATTGCCCATTGATTTCACCAGTTGCACCTCCTCCTAGTGTATCCTCCAATCTGCATGTGTTGCCCAGCTGTTCCTCGTTGTCTCGTTACCCATTGTCAGCGTGTGTGTATATAAGCTCTCATTTTCATTTCACTCCTTGTTGTATCATTGTCTATGTCAACGTCAATTTCAAGTCCTGTCCAAGCTCTCGTGTACCAGTCCCTCCGTTTAAGTAAGTTTTGGTTTGAACATTGTCTTTTTGATCCCCAGTTTGGTTGTACTTTGTTCTTTTGGTTAGTTGTTATTAAAACGTTTTTTGAGGTCATCGCCACCTGCCTTGCTGCTTTTTGTTTCCCTGGAATTGGGTCCACACCACCTGCCTGCCCGCGTTTTCCTGACAGTAGTGATATCTTAATGTATTTTGCTTGTAATGAAAAAACACAAAAGAGAATGGGGAAAAAAATCAATATCATTTTACACAAAAACCCAAAAATGGACCAGACAAAAGTATTGGCACCCTCAGCCTAATACTTGGTAGCACAACCTTTAGACAAAATAACTGCAAATAACCGCTTCCGATATCCATCAAAGAGATTCTTACAATGCTCTGCTGAAAATTTAGACAGTTATTCTTCAGCCAACTGCTCCAGGTCTCTGAGATTTGAAGGGTGCCTTCTCCAAATTGTCATTTTCAGATATCTTCACAGGTGTTCTACGGGATTCAGGTCTGGACTTGTCTCCAGTGGTTTCTCTAAAACCAGTTTCTAGCACTTTTTGAAGTGTGTTTTGGGTCATTATCCTGCTGGAAGACCCATGACCTCTGAGGGAGACAGCTTTCTCACACTGGGCCCTACATTACTGTATGCTGTAAAATTTGTTGGTAGTCTTCAGACTTCATAATGCCATGCACACGGTGAAGCAGTCCAGTGCCAGAGGCAGCAAAGCAACCCCAAAATATCAGGGGAACTCCGCCATGTTTGACTGTGGGGACAGTTTTCATTTCCGTAAAGGCCTCGTTTTTATTCCTGTAAAAAGTATGTTGATGCCTTTTCCCAAAAAGTTCTACTTTTGTCTCATCTGACCAGAGAACATTCGTCCAAAACGTTTTTGTCTTTCTCAAGTTTGGGCAAACTCCAGCCTGGCTTTTTATGTCTCTGGGTCAGATGTGGGGTCTTTCTGGGCATCTTGGCATAGAGTCCCTTTTCATTCAGACACCGACAAATAGTACGGGTTGACACTGGTGTACCCTCGGACTGCAGGACAGCTTGAACTTGTTTGGAAGTTAGTCGAGGTGCTTATCCACCGTCCGCACAATCTGTCGGTGCTGCAAAATTTGTTGGTAGTCTTCAGACTTCATAATGCCATGCACACGGTCAAGCAGTCCAGTGCCAGAGGGAGCAAAGCAACCCCAAAACAGGGAATCAGAAACAGGGACTGTGGGGACCATGTTCTTTTCTTTGAAGGCCTAGTATTTTTCCTGTAAACTCTATGTTGATGTCTTTTCCCAAAAAGCTCTACTTTTGTAGCTTCGAGATTGCCCATGCTTCCTCACAATTTTGCTTCTCAAGTCCTCAGACAGTTCTTTGGTCTTTCTTTTCTCCATGCTCAATGTGGTACACACAAGGACACATGAAAGAGGTTGAGTTAACTTTAATCCATTTTAACTGGCTGCAAGTGTGATTTAGTTATTGCCACCACCTGTTATTTGCCACAGGTAAGTAACAGGCACTGTTAATTACACAAATTAGAGAAGCATCACATGATTTTTCAAAGGGTGCCAATACTTTTGTCCGGCCCATTTTTGGAGTTTGGGAAAAAAAATTAAATCATTATCATTTTACACAATTCTCTTTTGTGTTTTATCATTGGAAGCAAAATAAATGAAGATATTACTACCAAAGCATTTGTAATTACAATCATTTTCTGGGAGAAATTGAGAATTATATGACCGTGTTGCAGGGGTGCCAATATTTTGGCTAGCACTGTGTGTGTGGTCAAGACGTTTTTTCACGTCACTCCTGTGCTACATTGTTAGTTTTGGGTGTTGCATTCACGTTGGGAAGTGGGGTGAATGCCAGTTCACATTTCAAGAAGGCAGAGAAACGGTAAACAGTGCAGACTCGGTGATGCCTCTCCCCTTACATTATAGCATGATTGTACACTCTTTGTCATTATTCTATTTTTTTTTCTAATAGTGTGTTCATAATTTGACAGTAACAAATTAATCAATGTCAGTTGTAAGAAGAACTATGGGTTGATCTGTGCCACCAGAGGGAAGTAATATCAATGTACCTTATTTTTTACCTTATTTTATTAGTATAATGTATAGTACATGTCTTTGGATAGTTATTTAGGGAGTATATAGGCATACCTATAATTAATTCCGATTTATGCGGAAATTTGGGACACGTCGCCGGCGTAGGAACGGATCTCGTTCGTAACCCGGGGACTACATGTATTCGTCTCTGCGTCTATCTAAAAAGCCACATTGGTTCCCGCAAGCAAATGCAGATCACGGGGCTTTTTTGTTGTGTGTTTTGCTGTTAACGTCATGAATGCTATGGCTTGTTGTGTATGAGGTGTCGAACAAGGGAGGTTACAAGTCGGGAGACCAAAACAAATAAGATATTAATAAAACATAAGGGGAGACGTGAGCCCAGGGAGCAAAAAAAGCTCTCATTCATTTCCACTGAGTCTCCTTTAGGCAAACGTGATCTTGACATGCAATAGAAGAGCACATTAAAAAATGAATACACGCACGGCTTTTACATAGAATAGAATTTATACTCCTTTGTGTTTGGAATTCAAAATGGCTGCTGGCTTCGGAGTCTCTCTGCGGGGTTCCGCAGGAAAACAATGATGCTTAAGGTTTCTGTTTGAATTGCAAATCAGTCTCAAGGTTTTTTTGTTTATTCTTTTCAATAAATACACATGACTCCGTGACATTTTACAACAGGATATGAATAATGCTGCGTCTCTCTGCCCGTTGCATCAAGCAAACATGCACAACATTTACGCATGCATCTACGTCATTCACTCGCTCTCAGAAAAGCTACGTGTGCTTTAAAATAGCCATTTTGGTGGAGGCTCATGACCACTGGCCCTAAATGACCCAAAATAAGAAAATGCATGTGTGTTGTTGGTGGAGTAGGAAGAGGAGGAGGGGGGTTAAATAGTACTACATCAAATTTTTTTTTACTCACTTGGGCCTTCGTACTTCCCTGTACTACTTTGTTGTTTCAAATATTTGAAAGGGGAAAAAATGGTCTTGTGGACTTTATATTGATAGTGTCAAGTTCAAAAATATCAAAAATAGACCCTTAGGTAGACATTTGTAAAATTACTCAAAAATAAGGAGAGAAGACACTCAGTTTTCTTGGCCAAAGAGAGCAAAAGAGTGACCAGACAGAGAAATGCTAGATTATGCTGTATGGTCACCAAAATTGATCTAAGGAAAAACCCTTCTTGCTATTTTTATTTAGGGGTTTGTCCTAACACAGAAAGGGTGCCGCCCTGAGGGAGGGGAGAGCAAGCTGGAGACACCCATGTGATTTTGGTTGGATATGTGTGAGCAAGTAGGTGGAACTAAGTAAGTACACGTATGTAAGCAAAGGCTCATGTAAACAATGGTCAAAATGACCCAGACACTTCAGTTATGCAACGCTGCGGCCATGGAAGATGTCCTCGGATGGAAAATTGTCCTCGAAGGTCTAGACGAAAGTCCAGACGCCAGGTGCTGAAGATGTCTCGGAACGTCTAGTTACGCAATGATGCGGCCATGAAGCAATGCAGTTGTCATCCCGACCCTCTTTACTCTTTGTAACACTTAAGCATTATACTGCAACCTAGTATAGCAAGCAATAATCATTTACTTGTTATATCAATAAGAGAAAAATATGGCAATATGTATTATTTATGGTATATATGAGCACGAGCAAATATTCAATCAATCAAGCAAATATTTAATCAATCAACCCTCGATAATTACCTCAACAGATAGCAATGACCCATGCTAGTCATGGGCCAGTGTTGTTAATAACAGCGTTACAAAATAACGGCGTTACTAACGGCGTTATTTTTTTCAGTAGTGAGTAATCTAATTAATTACTTTTCTCATCATACCAACGCCGTTACCGTTACTGAGGATGGAAAGGCATGCATTACTATATTGGTTGAATGACGCGAGAAAAGTCTGAGGGAGACGGACTCACCGGGACGACAGAGCAGAGCAGGAATGGGGAGGAGGCAAAAAAGTTGTGACGCCAAGCAAACGCGATTGCTAGGTGGCTCCGATAATACCTGACTGTAGCCGATAGCCTACAAACCCACATGATATGGTAGATATGGTGGACGTGGTAGAAATCACATATATATAGAGCTAGATGCGAAATGACCGACACGGCGGTGTTGGCAACATGTACAGGTTTGGAACAGCCGCCATCTTAAAGCAGTAGACTTCTTAGGAAGGCTCTGTTGTAGTGAACCTTACGAGCGAACTTAAGTAACTTTTTATCTAAAATACTCCTAAATCGGCAAACTCTTGACTTGAATCCATCTTTAAATGATGAAACAGTTTTAAAACTTACACATGTCAAAAGTAGACAGAAGGGAACTAATGCAATAATGGGATCAATTTTAACAACTTTTAACTGTTGATTCAGGGTAAAGGGTAAATTAGGGTAAAGAATTGGGCTAGGGCCAATTGTCCCAAAAACCTTTTAAACTTCACATAGTGTGACCTATGTTGGTGTGTGTTTTTTTTTTTTTTTTTTTTTTTGAGGAAAAAATAAACAAAACATGAACATTTTCACCAGTTACTTTGCCTAGTAACTAATTACTCTTACATTCAGGTAACTGAGTTACGAAAGCAATCACTTTTTGGGAGAAGTAATTTGTAACTGTAATTAATTACTTTTTTAAAGTAAGATTAACAACACTGGTCATTGCCTCTCATTTGGTTGAAATCATTTATTTACCTTACAGTATTTCTAAGAAATGTAAATGTAACCCAATAGACAATTGAGTACATATTTTTAATTGAATAACATGATAAAACTTAATATTACTATTTTATATTTGCATTTCAATTATTTTAGTTTACAAATTATCTAATTCACAAAATGTGAATTATAAATTAAAAGAGTCTCCACCCCTCTGCTGTAGCACCAGGCCAATGGAAATTTACCAACAACACGATGAGACCAACCCCTTCTCTCAACTGACCGCGTCGTAAGCTACTCCAGCAGAGAGGTGCTGCATAGGAGAGCCACTGAGCAAATTTATTCAACATTTTTCGGTTAGTATCCCTCCAAAAAGCGAGTTAGCCTTTTGTAGCACTTCCTTATCAGTGTGGGCTGAGTTTGAGACGGTGTCCGTGAGGCTAAAGTGCAGTTTACTCATCCTTGGTAAGTTTTGCCTATCGAGCTACTCGGCCCTAACATTAGCATTAGCTGGCCAGTTCGGTCGTTTATAAGAATTTATTGACTAAAGTTAGTAAAATAATTGTCATCCTGTATGTTGACGAATAGAGAAGGGAGTGGAACCGGAATTCCTTGAGCCTGGAGCTAGTGGAAGCTCTTTGAAAGCATCTTGGTGAGTTACTGCAAATGTGCGAACTACACTCAAGTGTAAAAATGTAGTCACAGCAGTTGAACCATATGCACTCACGAAACCTATTGTCTGTGATACTAAATTGTTTGACAATTGCAACATTGAGGTTTTTTTCTTTTTAAATGATGAATGTATTTTTGTATTAGTATTTTTGTTTGTTTAAAAAGAGGACAGACTCAACTCAATTATTAAATTGAGCTAAACTGTAGTTAATACTGTTAAACATAACATTACTTAAAAATTAGATAAAGAATTAGATTATAATAGCCTTGTTTTAAACAGTCTAGGTTTTTTTGATGACCCTTGAAATACACTGAATTTGGATTCTGGATTCTCCCTGACGAGGGAGATGACGAGCTAACCCTTGATTGACAGACCTGACTGCTTCCCTTTTCCAAGGAGCACAATCTTCAAACTCCTACCTCTACAGTGTGGTAGGATTGTGAACTGCTTCTGCAATGGATTGGATTAAAAAAAAAAAAAAAAAAAAAAAAAACTGAACAGTGCACTTTTATTTTCATATACAGTGGGGCGAATAAGTATTTAGTCAACCCCTAATTGTGCAAGTTCTCCTACTTGAAAAGATTAGAAAGGCCTGTAATTGTCAGCATGGGTAAACCTCAACCATGACAAACAGAATGTGTGTGTGTGTGTGGGGGGGGGGGGGGGGGCGGCAGAAAATAACATTGTTTGATTTTTAAAGAATTTATTTCCAAGTTAGAGTGGAAAATAAGTATTTGGTCACCTACAAACAAGAAAGATTTATGGCTGTCAAAGAGGTCTAACTTCTTCTAACGAGGCTCCACTCTTTACCTGTATTAATGGCACATGTTTTAACTCATTATCGGTACAAGACACCTGTCCACAACCTCAGTCAGTCACACTCCAAACTCCACAACGGCCAAAACCAAAGAGCTGTCGAAGGACAAGAACGGTGATCAAAAATCCCAGAACCACACGGGGGGGACCTAGTCAATGACCTACAGAGACCATGCGCCGCCAGGGACTCAAATCCTGCACTGCCAGACGTGTCCCCCTGCTGAAGAAAGTACACGTCCAGGCCCGCCTGCGGTTCGCTAGAGAGCATTTGGATGATCCAGAAGAGGACTGGGATAATGTGTTATGGTCAGATGAAACCAAAATAGAACTTTTTGATAAAAACACAGGTTATCGTGTTTGGATAAGAATGAATACTGAATTGCATTCGAAGAACACCATACACACTGTGAAGCATGGGGGTGGACACATCATGCTCTGGGGCTGTTTTTCTGCAAAGGGACCAGGACGACTGATCTGTGTAAAGGCAAGAATGAATGGGGCCATGTATCGAGAGATTTTGAGTGAAAATCTCCTTCCATCAGCAAGGGCATTGAAGATGAGACGTGGCTGGGTCTTTCAGCATGACAATGATTCCAAACACACAGCCAGGGCAACAAGGGAATGGCTTCGTAAGAAGCGTATCAAGGTCCTGGAGTGGCCTAGCCAGTCTCCAGATCTCAACCCCATAGAAAATCTGTGGAGGGAGTTGAAAATCCGTGTTGCCCTATGACAGCCCCAAAACATCACTGCTCTAGAGGAGATCTGCATAGAGGATCATAACCAGTGATTAGATGCAAATTCTTAACAATAGTTGAACACATTGTTCCGCATATTTTGTCAATGAAATGTACACACAACAGTATACATTTGATCACTTATTTTTGGACGTTTTTGGGTAAGCTGAGTTTCCCTTTCAGTATTACAGCAATCGCCACTGGTGTAGTCCATCTTTTGCCCCAAGACATATGGGATAGGCTCAGGACTCCTGTAATCTTGAGAATAAGCAGTATTGAAAAAGAATGGATAAATTTTAAAATATAAACATTCACGGGACAGGAAGCAAAAAGTATAAGCAAACTCTTTATTAACTAGTCTTGCCTCCTGTGGCCACAGTAACCTCCACCTAATGTTTCCTGCAGTGCAGTAGAGGTGCACAACTCTCAGGATAAATTTTGGACCCTTCCACATATCTGATTAATAATTCATACTGTACGAATAGCTCTTAATCACAAGAGTGACCCAAAAGGCATCACAGGCTTACATCTGACAAAAGTGACCCTAAAATCCCCTGATCTACACCCCCAGTTAAATCACCAAACTTTCAAACTAAACTGTTGCAGTTCAGCACGATTCCTGGGATATCTGGTCTAATTTAGCTCTGTTGCCATGTCATACCACAGTATCCAACTCTTTGTCATTTAAAGGCATCTCCAGGTAACGTTAAAAAAAGCAAATCAGAGGCATAAACATGGTCTTCCACACACCAGCGCTCCACGAAGGTGAAACATATTTCATGTTTTGAGTCAGTTAACAGTAACTTGTGCGGAGGCACCTGGCCTTTAATGCTTTAATGCCTGAAACGTGTCCCAACCACATTACACCCACAGCCGAACGTCAACATGATACATCATATTAATTAGCAAAAAATATTGCTGTCAAAAGACTTTACCTATGGTTAAATATGCTCCCGGTGGCTTGGAGGGTTTTTAAGGCGTGAGAAATTCAAGGCTCCCCATACAGTCATTGTAATGGCACAATGGTAAGTTCAATATTGAGTCATTCGTTTTTAATTGCTTCTACAGTTGTGGTCAAAAGTTTACATACACTTGTGAAGAACATAATGTCATGGCTCTCTTGAGTTTCCAGTTATTTCTACAACTCTGATTTTTCTCCGACAGAGTGATTGAAACAGATACTTCTTTGTCACAAAAAACATTCATGAAGTTTGGTTCTTTTATGACTTTATTATGGGTTAACAGAAAAAGTGATCAAATCTGCTGGGTCAAAAATATACATACATGGATCTGAAAATGCGAATCATTGACTTGAACAAGTCAGGAAAGTTACTTGGAGCCATTTCAAAGCAGCTGGAGGTCCCAAGAGCAACAAGTATAGTGCATGGCACTATTTTGTCACTGCCACGATCAGGAAGAAAAGGCAAGATATCACCTGCTGCTGAGAGAAAATTGGTCAGGATGGTGAAGATTCAACCGAGAATCACCAAAAAGCAGATCTGGCAAGAATTAGAAGCTGCTGGAACACAGGTGTCAGTGTCCACAGTCAAGCGTGTTTTGCATCTCCATGGACTGAGAGGCTGCCGTGCAAGAAGGAAGCCCTTGCTCCAAAAGTGGCACCTTAAGGCTCGACTGAAGTTTGCTGCTGATCACATGGACAAAGATAAGACCTTCGGGAGGAAAGTTCTGTGGTCAGACGAAACAAAAATCGAGCTGTTTGGCCACAATGCCCAGCAATATGTTTGGAGGAGCAAAGGTGAGGCCTTTAACCCCAAGTACACCATGCCTACCGTCAAGCACGGTGGTGGTAGTATTATGCTGTGGGGCTGTTTTGCTGCCAATGGAACTGGTGCTTTACAGAGAGTAAATGGGATAATGAAGAAGCTAGATTACCTTCAAATTCTTCAAGATAAGCTAACGTCATCAGCCCAAAGATTGGGTCTTGGGCGCAGTTGGGTGTTCCAACAGCACAATGACCCCAAACACACATCAAAAGTGGTAATGGAATGGCTAAATCAGGCTAGAATTAAGGTTTTCGAATGGCCTTCCCAAATTCCTGACTCAAACCTCATTGAGAACTTGTGGACGTTGCTGAAGAAACACGTCCATATCAGAAAGCCATCAAATTTAACTGAACTGCACCAATTCTGTCAAGAGGAGTGGTCAAAGATTCAACCAGAAGCTTGTGGATTGCTACCAAAAGCACCTAATTGAAGTGAAAATGGCCAAGGGACATGTTACCAAATATTAGTGCTGCTGTATGTATATTTTTGACCCAGCAGATTTAATTACTTTTTTCTGTTCACCCATAATAAAGTCATAAAAGAACCAAACTTCATGAATGTTTTTTGTGACAAAGAAGTATCTGTTCCAATCACTCTATCGGAGAAAAATCTGAGTTGTAGAAATAACTGGAAACTCAAGAGAGCCATGACATTATGTTCTTCACAAGTGTATGTAAACTTTTGACCACAACTGTATGTCGGTCAAATATGTTTAAATGAATTGTATGGACTGCGGAGCAAAGAAGATTGTTGCTGTTTTTTTTTTTTTTTTTTTTTTAACCTGTCTTGTTTAACTGCTTAGATATGCAGAATGGTTTTTTTGAACGCATTTTATTGTGCCACGTGGGAGTTCGAAGCAGACAATTGCACGAGTCACCATGATCAGAGTCACAAGTACCTGTTGTGGGCAAGTCAAGTCGAGTAAGGAGGTTATGTCAAGTCGAGCCAAGTCACAAGGTTGTAAAGATTAGTCTTGTCAAGTCAAAAGCATATACTTCACTATCCGTTGATGGAACAGCTCCTCAAGATATTGCACCACAACTTCCCGTAGGAGAGCGTGGCCAGACAGAGCGCCATGGCAGCTTTCACTGCGATAAACTGCAGACGCTGTGTTCTAACGCCAGATTTAGGTGAAAGTAGGACGAAGGTTTTACAACAGTGTTGGACAGCAGGTTGTAGCAGAGGTTGACTTCTCCCCTAAGGGAGCAGTGATGACCAAATGAAGCTTCTTGAAGCAATGAAGCTTTGTAGCCAATTGGTTCAAAGCTTCACGGTGGTTCATTTGGTCTTATGACAGTCATATGATGCCACTGTCAAATGAGGTGTTACCGGTAATATCGTTTGGTGTAAATATCCAGTAATACAAAGAAGACAGCTGCGGCTAATAGTCCAGTGCGGCTTATCAATGAACAAATACCGTTTTCGTGCCATATTTGGTGGGTGGCGGCTTATAGTCAGGTCAACCTTATAGACCCCAATCACCAATGTCACACAATCACGTGATCGTCGTATTGTGCCGCCATATAGTCCGTCATTGTGTGTCCGTATTGTCAATGATCGTAGTTTCTAAAGGCTGGATTCACTTGCAAATCATGGAAGCCCCGGTCCTTTCAGACGCTGTAAACTCATTGGATGAGTTGCATAAAAGCTGTTATTTGGAAAAGCTTCAGTCGATCCAGTCGCCAGATCCATATTTGACACCCAAACTGATGTTTCCTCCCATCCGGTCCCGTCCCGTGCGTCAGAGCTCGTCCTGAGACCACAACATTTCCAATCATACTCCAGTTTATGTCACGATGAGGAGTCGGGTACCCAAAATCGGTACCGGCCCGAATATAGTAAACCGACATTTGGTCAGCTGAACGTCACCGTTGTCACGATTGTAAAATGAAACTTGATCGACAACGGGCCGGTGTGTGCCAAAAAATAGCTGCCTCACGTGAAATCTCCCCCCTGACGGGAACGCTTATTTATAACGCTTTATTGACGTGAAAACATCAAATGGTTTCATGGACGCATTATAGTCATGGATTTACGACTGTAAGATCAGTTTTAAATTGATAAATTACACAAAATATTAGTACTGTATTTTCGTAACAAATCGTGGACTGGGCCACATAACCATCTTTGAATAGAAATGTATTAGTCTACAGGTTTTCACGACCATATCCCAATGACAATCACACAGGTAGGACATTTATTAGTTCAAGCAGAGTAAAATAATACATATCCACGATACAAGAAAGTCGTTTCCATGTGGGCGCTCCCGTCAGGGGGGACATTTCACGCAGGGCGGCTATTTTTCGGCACAACACCTGTTGTTGCGCTCACCTTCTTGCTGCGCGACCGTGGCGACGAGCTTCGTAGTCTCCGTCTGATGATGTCTGCGATCGTGTTGGCATCATATTGATGTTTTCGCCGCTGTCTGATGGCTGTCGACACAAACGCATCATGGACCGCTTTAGAGATTTGCCCTTTTAACAATGGGCACACAGCAACTACTAAAATGACAGCTTATCTTCTCTTACTGCAACCAACCGCCACATATGCCTTCACCATTTTGATTAATCAATGTTAACAATTGTCAGGAAGGTTTTTGGGTTCACTTACTAGGCGGTGATTCCTTAGACAAGCAGAAAAACACGCAGTAATAGGAGGACTGTACGTAGCGGTAATATGTAAACCCGATGAGCTGACGGACAACATGGCGGCACCAGTCAGGGGGGCGGAGTTATGACTAGAGGCGTTTGAAATTTTCGATTCATAGATTATTCGCGATTCGGCCGTGGAAGATTCGAGAACGATTTATAAACATCCAAATTCCGATTATTGAATTATACCAGGTAAAGAGGAAATAAAACACAGTCAGCGCAGTCTTTTGGACGCCGCGGTCTTCGGGACGCAATGAGGAACGGACCGAGAGTAAATATCTTGTTCAACTCATGCTGCTAGATGAAAAACAAAAAAACAATCATACCTTGCTGCGGCCGACAGCCGCTACAAACAGCGACCGGTTGCTAGTTGCTACAAACATACGGCAACATATGGCTATGGTAGATATCACATATTGTAGAACTAGATGTGAAATGACAGATGACGACAGCGTTGGAACATAAACAAAGAACTAGATGCGAAATGACAGACTTGCCGCCATCATAAAGCAGTTGACTTCTCTCGAAGGCTCTGTTATAGTGAACCCAATTAACTTTTTATCTATAATATTTCTAAAATTGGCAAAATCTTGACTTGAATCTATCTTTAAATGATGAAACAGTTTTAAAACTTTGATATGTCGAAAGTAGACAGATGGGGAATTATGGAATGACGGAAACAATTTTATCAACTTTAACGGTTGATTCACAACATTAAATTAATTGAATGTAGTTTAAAGCTTTTGATACAGAATGGGGACTTGAGTATTTTATTTACTGTTTTTAACTGTTAACTTGATACTAAAATAGTTTGGTGTAGCCTGAGAGGATTTTTGAACAATTTTGGAACTAATGTACAACACATTAAAAGTGTGGTGGAGTGCATCAATAATCGATTAATAATCGTATCGGAGCCACTGAAACGTAATCGGAATCGAATTGTTAGGTGCTCAAAGATTCCCAGCTCTAGTTATGACGTCACGTGATGGGAGTCTATAGTGCAAAAATTAAGGTATATTAGGGTGTTACATGTCTGTGTGCCTTCTCAGTTCTTTTTTTTTTAAATTCCAGAATCTGATTGAGCTAACACACCTATGGCACTCATATTCTCATATACTCTTGTCGCCATCTGCGAGTGTCAGACTATTGCTTGCTTACTGCACTTATTTGCTTACCGCCATGTGCGTCATCTCGAGTCTCCTGCCGACTTACGTTTGTATTCGTGGCACACTTTGTTTTTGTGCTAGTATTTTTGTTTGGACTTGACTATTTTGTTTGTGTCTTTTCTGGCCATCGACGGCTTTCCCTTGGTTCTCTCTCCGACTCGGTTTGTGCCTCTTTTTGTCTGTATTTTTTCCGCTTGTTTTGGCATGTTCCTTGGTATTTTTTTTATAATAAATTCTAAACCAACTTCCTCGACTGTGTTGGATCCATATTTTACGGCTCGTCGTTTTATCACAGGGTACTGATTCAGAAATGCAGCTGGACACAATAGAGTTTAAGGGGACAGACAGAAGCAACACGCATAGGAAACAGTGATACAGAACATTATCGAATATATACAGTATGCTATCTGACTATCTGACTATACAGTACAGTGTTTCCCCTAGAGTTTTTGAAGCTGTCGTGGTGGGCTGCATCGGAGTCGGACAGCGTCACCATGTCGTGCCACGGCGATTTTTTTTTTTCATTATTTTTTTTTCCCACAATAAGAAACATAACAAAGATGTATTTGAAATATTTCATTAGCTAGGCTAATGTAGTGTACGTAAAATGCGTAGCTGATTACAGCTACGTCACCCTACGTAATAATACGACTTTTTTTCTCGTAGCAATAGTACGACTTACATCTCGTAGTGACTCAGGGGTCGGCAAACCAAAATGTTGAAAGAGCCATATTTGACCAAAAAATAAAAGATAAAAAAACGATACAGTATGTCTGGAGCTGCAAAAAATTAAAAGCAACACTGGCTGTATGTATCGATACTAGCTATATTAGCCTACTATCGAAATGACTAAGTTGGCTAGAAATACATAAATAGCCTTCATGATTAAATGTTCATTTTCCCTGCAGTGGATCCTATAGAGAATGACGCACCACGTGACTACTCTGTTGTACGATGTCACAACAAGTTTAACTCCATTACAATATTAATTCATTGAAAGAATGTTTGTGTCATGTTTGTCCTCCTAGAAATCCTATTAAAACAAAAAAATATATTTCCCTCTCCCATCTTTTTCCATTTACAAAAAAAAAACAAAAAAACATTTTGTTATCACTGTATTAGCAGCTAATCATCGCTGATTTACGTTGATGCAAACCTGTTTGTTATTGGGGACGAAATTGATTTGTTTCATTTCTATTTTTAGTTTCACTCTTCAAATGATGGTTGAATAAAGTCAGCAAATTATACCAACGTCTTCTGTATCCTAATTTGGGAGTTTAGCTAGCTGCATAGCCAGGACTAAGCCTTAGCTTCTTGGTGAGGACAGTGCAGTCGTATTCCCTCCCGATGCAGTTATCTCCCCCTTGCAAGACTGCAAGTCGTTTTGTTGTAATTTTTCCTCGTGAAGTGAAGACACACTTTCGAGCGTTTGAACCTACGTGCTGTCATTGTTATGTTTACGGCTGCAATGCTCGTGCTAAACCATCGTAACCTTTCATTTTCACCCTCTTTCCTGGTGAAGTGTAGCCAAACTTTGGAGCGGGTAGTTCTTGGCGCCATGCTAGTTTGATGCGTCTGGACAACAAGACACGTCACGACGCAATATGCGTCTTTAGGAATCGTTAAAGGGATCGTTCAGGCTTTTTCATTGTGATGTCGAGGCCTCGAAACACAAGGAACCGGTTCGGAATTGGAATCGGATTTCAATTCCCATTCCTAATCCAAACTATTGTAATGCCCCGGATATGGGGAAGAAGGAGAGAAGTCTGTATTGGCTTACCCACTTCATTGTGGCAACAATAATAAAGAAAAACAATAACAAAAGCGGGCTGCCACGACATGCGACAGCTATCTCGCTCGTTCTCCCATTCTTCCTACTCGTTCCCCTTGCGTCACAGCTCCCCAGATCTTAAGGTGGCCCCTCATAGTTACGAACATTACAATACACAAAGAATAGGTTTCCGCTGAACTCTTCACACTCGGCTGCCGCTAGTTTGAAACAGCCTTAAAAAAATTAAATAAATAAATAAATAAAATACATCTCATTTGCAAGGCGTGGCGGCTTTTATTTTGGTGTGGCGGTGCGCCACAATATTTTGGATGTAGGGGAATCCCTGCAGTAAGTAGACTTATCAAATAAATGACTTCATTTATAGATGGGATAACCTGTAAGGAAGGGATACACTAGGTAATGGCATCAATGACGGTTGTTAAATATGTCCCTTCATGCTGTAAAAAGGAGCTCTGCAATGCTGGTGGATGCACAGTTTTAGCATTTAAGCCAGAGGCGTAAACATGGACTTAGACAACATTGTGGAGTGGCCACATATCAGAGTCTACTGAATCATTCACAGTTTATGAGAAATGTCAATGATATGAATGATTTTTATGACTGATCCCATGAAGAAGTGATGTTATCGGTGCAAGACAACAATGCCAGAATATAAAAGATTCAACAATGAGGTATGTTGCAACAGTGGAGGGAAAACAGCTAAAAGTGATTTGTTTACCACATCGTGTGCACTGCAAACACACGATTCCATTTGCCATCACTTATGATGTGTTCCTACGATTCATGCCAGAAGGGGACCATGCGTGTGGCGTGTGTAAAGTCAGCAGAGACGAGTTATAAGGGATCCACGCGCAAAGGGGAGCTCAAACAACAAGAAAACAAAACCTCGAGGGGCAAGCCAAAAGGAGGCAATGGAAACAAACCCGCCCGCCGCAACCACAGAGACCATCTTCTAGCAGACGAGAGATGATTCCTCCTTCGAGGGGTGATACAAGGGTGATGATACAACAGGCTTTCATTCTGCGTCACTGTGCATTCACTTTGAAGAGGCTCAACATGAATAGCAATCCACAGATTGACAGGAAATGTCATATTTGTCTCGCTTACAAACCTTTGTGAAATTTTTAACGTTAGAGCATTCTTAAAGTTAGCATTATTTTGAAAATATGTAGAGTGTGATAGATAGCCTAGTGCACAGCCTGTCTGTTTTGTATTGTTGTGGGAAGCTTAGCACACAGGCTAGGTTCATACTACAGGTCTTAAAGGGTATGTAGCCGCAAAGGGGGTGTGAGACATCAATAGAACCGTTATGTGCCAAGATAACAAATATTGATAAAGTTAGCAAAAAATCAATCACATTAATGAGCAATTTTTGAAAATAGATCTAAAATGACGAACATTTCCGAAAGTGTTCCGGAAACAGCCGAATGGGGCGGGGACGTCACGACAAGTGAATGAAAGTCGAGGCAGAGCCAGGTGCCATTGTTTTTTATCGACGAGAGAGTAGCGTTCAGGTTTGTTTGACCAAAACATCACTAGAATGGTTCAAAACTGCTGTGCTATGTGGTGTACAAATAGCTATTTATCGGAATATAGTATCCATGAGTTCCTGAACGCGAAAAAAAAAGCTGGACAACGCAGACAATGGGTAAATTTCGTCCGTGCAAAGAGGGCTAATTTTCTAGACACTGCCTCCGGCACGGTTTTCTATGGTGCGCATTTTCCACCTGAAAGCTTCTCGAACTATGGACAAGTGAAATCGGGTTTTGCTAAAAGATTGCTGCTCAAAGGAGATGCGGTGCCGACCATACACGCGCAACCACCTAAATGTCCCGAAATATCAAGAAAGAGCACGATGACTGGCAAAGGAGGCTAAGGCTAAGCAAAGGAGGGGAGCAGCCAAGCTCGAAATGGCCTGAGTGAGTACTCTTTTATAATAAAAAAATGCCACGCATTGGATACAGGACTGGACACATGTATAAATTATCGTTCGTAAAATATATAGAACAAATCCTCTGATCCCATTCATATTTGTGTCTGTTGGCAGAGCGAAAAGCTATGAAAAGCAATAAATGATAATTATTCTATGCATTCCTTTATTTTGCAGTCATGGTGTATCAGCTTCACAAAAAGAAATGCAAAACAAATCATTGGTGTTTCCCACACGATCTGCTGCCGATGTTTCATCAGTGTCATTGCTCCCCTCAATGACCCTTTCATTACGCTGCATTGGCGTTCGTTTGGGCTCAAATTGGTAACCTAAAACACCGATTAAAGCTTCGTAACTCTCCTCGTCACCATTAGATGAACATTCGTTACGTCCTTCTACGTCGGATTCGTCGCTGAAACTAGAAACGAAATTGTCTGTCATCATCGCCGCCATTCAGTATTAAAGCACTGAGCCTTTTTCTTGTTGAAGAAACACCCCTCACTGTCAATTCTGAATTCTTATATTGACAACGAGGGGTTTTTCTTCATGAGGGAACCTGGAATATGTGCAGGACGAACACAACGCATCAGCATAAACACCTCAAAACACCCCTAATTCTCCCCTCACTAGAAGGAATTATATTGATGTAGACAGGCGCTGCCCCCCTAGTGGCCGGTGGCACTCTCTTCACTTGTCATGACGTCACGCACACAATCTGCCAGATCTCGGGTGCCGGTCGTTTTAGCTTGACAATCGAGCCAAATTTCTCTCATTTTCTTATGTGTAATTACACGAAGTGGCATGATATGAATACAAAAGGCATGCGTTTATGGATAAATGATGGAATATTAACATTTTCCCAGGGCATGACATACCCTTTAATGCACGAATCCGATTTTTTCGTGTTTTTCCGCCTCGAGTCAGGCATTAACTTGACAGTCTGAACGGGACAAGTCGCATAGAAGTGGACCATTTCAAATCCGATCTGAGTCACTTTCATATGTGGTTCAAATCCTAAATGTAAAAAAAAAATATTGTTTTTCAGAAAGCCACAATCAAATGACCCTTTCTGGATTCTTCACAGAACAAAAGTAAATAAAATAAAAATAATAATATAATATAATGATAATAAACGATATTAACACTATTAATCAAATAGATAATAACCAAATAACCCTGTCTGAGTTCTTCATAGAAAACGGCCAAAATGCTCTCTGGTATTGTTCAGGGGGCCGGAACAAATGTAGAGGCGGGCCGTAGTTTGGGGACCCGTGTTAAAGTGTATTATTAACCTTTTTATTATTATATATTATGCCTTTTAGTTTTTATGGCGCTTTCACGCTCAAGTGGGGGCGTCCTTGCGCTTCCTCACGCGAAGAACAACGCGCTCACGTGAAGAAGAGCACGCTTACACGCGAAGAAGAAATGCCGCATCCAAGCGAGTGAGCGAGTTAGTGAGAGAGGGAAACACTGCTACGACCCTACGTTCTTTGTTAATGTTTGTAAAATATCTACAGAGGCAACGCCTGTATGTATCATCTTTTGTGTTGTTGTTGTGTGTTTCCACTCGCGATCGGACACTTAAATCCACTTGTGTAGTGGTTCGAACGATGTGCTAATGCTAGCAAACGCATGCTAACTGTTTTGTTATTACTGTATTAGCAACTAATCATCGCTGATTTACGTTGATGCGAGCCTGTTTGTTATTGGGGACGAAATTGATTTGTTTCATTTCTATTTTTAGCTTCACTCTTCAAGTGATGGTTGAATAAAGTCAGCAAATTATACAAGGGTGACCCAAAAAGATGCGTACCCATGAAAATTTCAATTGTGACTTTGATTAAAAAGCTATTTACAAAGTTGTCAATCACTTTTACACACTCCTCTTTCGGGATGGCTCTTCAAAGACAATGTATACCAGGGAAATCCACAAACAATTGAGGAACTGAAAACTGCCATCACAGCAAAAATAAGAGCCATCCCGAAAGAGGAGTGTGTAAAAGTGATTGACAACTTTGTCAGACGAGTACAGGTTTGCTTGCAACGGAATGGTGGACATTTGGAACACATCTTGGGAAAGCCATAAATTGACTAAAAATTGACAGAAATAGCTGAAACTCTGGTGAATGGTCTTCCATAAACTGAATAATGTGTGGTTGTAATTTGAAATAAATAGCTTTTTAATCAAAGTCACAATTGAAATTTTCATGGGTACGCATCTTTTTGGGTCACCCTGTACCAACGTCTTCTGCATCGTCATTTGGGAGTTTAGCTAGCTGTATAGCCAGGACTGAGCCGTAGCGTCTCGGTGAGGACAGTGCAGTCGTATTCCCTCCCGATGCAGTTATCTCCACCTTGCAATGACTGCAAGTCGCTTTTTTGTAATTTTTCCTCGTGAAGTGAAGACACACTTTCGAGCGTTTGAACCTACATGCTGTCATTGTTATGTTTACGTCTGCAATGCTTGTGCTAAACCATCGTAACCTTTCATTTTCACCCTCTTTCCTGGTGAAGTGTAGCCAAACTTTGGAGCGGGTGGTTCTTGGCGCCATGCTAGTTTGATGCGTCTGGACAACAAGACACGTCACGACGCAATATGCGTCTTTAGGTTAAAGCAGTACTTCTCAAATAGTGGGGCGCGCCCCCCTGGGGGGGCGTAGAGCAATGCCAGGGGGGGCGCATGTGACCTCGGGGAACATGTTTTTTTTTTTTTTTTTTTTTTTTGCCGTACTGGAATAAAGTGTACTTGCACATCCACTCAGTAGGTGGCAGTGGCGCTCTCATTTTCAGAGTGCGCGCAGTATTTTTGAACTAAGGAAGAGCACTCAGCACACACAGACAACAGATATGAAGAGCAGTGTGCCACCGCCGTTTTCAAAAGCCGTTTTCCGACCGGACTCACTCACGCAGCGACCCACTGTCTTGTCCGGTTCTCACGTCGCCGCCCGAGAAGTGCCATTTTCGGCTTGGGATCGTCACGACGACTGCCCTCACCTACGGTTCTACCTCGGCCGCTGTGAATGCGCTTTTTTCGTGCCGTTTGCCTTTTTGCTTTGACTTTTAATACAGTGGGTGATGATGAAAGACCACTGTTTACTGTGTCTAAAAATAATTATAGCAGACAGCAAGAAGCCAAATCAATTAAGACGCCACTTAAAGACATTAGACCCCAATCTCATTGTTAAGCCGCTTGATTTTTTCAGTGAAAACGTGCCGAATATTGCCAACAATCGTCCTGCTTTGTCAGTGTTATATCAGTAAGCCAGTGAGCATTGTTAGCATGCTAATTGCAAAATAACTCCACACCACTGCAAAGGAGGTAAATACTGTGAGCAGCAAAAATAAAAACTGTCCTGTCCAAGGACACTTTTCCCCCCCTTTTATTCAGATTTGTTTTTTGGTCAAATTTTTTGGCACATTGTCCTCATGAGTGAATGTTTCTAATCAATTTTAATTTGGTATTATTTACTGATTTTATTACATTTTATTTTTCTGTATCAAATGGTCAAAAATGTACCTTGAGTGTATTTTTTAGTTTGGATGTGAATTTTTTTTTTTTTAATTCAGGCAAATTGATGCACGTCAAGTATTCTCTGTTACAAACAAAACAATGTTAATAAAGTTATACTTTATTATAAGTTGATCTATGTTACTTTTTTTCTTTATTAGAAAAAAAGGACACAATGTTAGGCAGATGCGTATTTATAATAGTAATTTTATAGACAAATGATACCATTTACAGTGGCGGCAGAGAGTTTGGGGGGGCGCGAAACATTTACGTCTTCCTTGGGGGGGCGTGACAGAAAATAATTGAGAAGCACTGGGTTAAAGGGATCGTTAAGGCTTTTTCATTGTGATGTCGAGGCCTCGAAACATTCTGAATTGGAATCGGATTTCGATTCCCATCCCTACTCATAGCCCAAGTCAAAGCAAAGTATTTGCCAAGCCACGGCTCCAATGATGTCTTTTGCTGTTTCAAGAACCATTGATTTGCAACAATATGAGGAATTGGTGAGGGTCAGAGCCCTATTGATTTTGAACAATAGCCACAGCACTGGGAGTGGCAGAAGCTGATCAACCAAGAACAAGGCATTGGTTTGAAAAATGACTCAATTTTACAGGAGGCCTTTATTAGACCTACTGCAATTGTCTGTTGATGGGTTGGTAACAAGTAACACATCACACAACTCCACAATCTTCCTGAAAATCATGTTTAGTTTTTCTCCAATCTGACGAACAAACCATTCAAATGGACGGCGTAACTAAAAATTAAAAAAATCAAACACATCATTACTCACTCTCCTTAAGCGAGTTTTTCTTAGTGTTGTCACAACTCCAGTTAGCACTGGCAATGTTTTGTCCGCCCCTTCAAACACAAGCTATGCGGCGGAGGAACGTAAGAAAACACTGCGTGTACAAGGCTTGACATTTATGATTCCGCACATCTACATAAAAGTGAAATACATTGAGGAAGATATAAAATCCTTTTAGCGGCGCTGACGGCCGTGAAAGCAACAACAAGCGCACCCATGAATAGAGAGCGCCATACAATTAGAACAAAAAGACAACTTCTCCAGGTTGTCAAGCAACAACCAAGGACGCCGCGTGCTTTCGCTTCTCTCGGTGGCGTCGGGCATCCAACTTTTATTCTCGCGTAATTGAAAAGCAGTCAGCCAAGGTTGATTGCAAAGCTTGCGGAAAGTTTTTAATATAAGCTCGCTCTTGATTAATTCACTCAAATAGGATCGAGCTGCCAAATTCAAGTGCAGCAAATGTGTTTTGATGGTGCTGTTTTTTGTTTTGTTAATAAATTCTGAGTTCGCCTTTATTGCCCCTCAGAAAAGAAAATCCAACAATCTACTTCAAGCTTTAAGGGTGCTTGTGAGTTTTTTCGTTTATCCAGGTCATTGAATCAATCCCAAAATCCATTTGCAACCGATTCAATGCTCTGAGAAAGTTTTAAAGGTTTGTGTCATTGCAAGCATAGCAAAGTGTTGATTTTTTTAATACGCAGTTTGTTTAATTTGACAACAGTGTTGTTTTTGGTAAGCCTTTTAATTATTTTAATTATTATTAGTCTTAGTCCATATCCTCCACCATCAGTTGACAAGACAGCTCCCACAGACATTGCGCCACGCCTTCCTGTAAGGAGCCGGGCCCAGGCAGAAGTTGAGTTGGCTTTCAATGTGATAAACTCAAACACACGCTGCGTTCTAACGCCGGATTTAAGTGGAAATAGGACGATGGTTTTACTGCATACAAGCAAGCAGGGGTGTCTCAAGAGAGATTTGGTCGAGGATTCAAGGTGAATATTATATTTTTTGCACCATGCATGCACTTTGAAACGTTGTGAATACAATGAAATGAATGGGAAAAAATTAGCCAAACTTTAGCTTGAAATATTCACGTAAAATGATAACATGATATCTGCCCGGTTTTTGGATTTTAACCGAGAGTGTAGAGTGTTTTAACTTCAGATCTATAGAAATTCCATGATTTAAGCATTTATTTACAAGAATTTTCAATTTAAAAAGCTCTTTGTTTTTCTGACGGCAGCCATGTTGGATCTATACACAATGGCGGAATTCAACCTAAATAAGTTGTAATTGGATATAGAAAATAGAGGTGTAATTATCGGTCCGATAACAGGAATTATGACGCCATCCCAATAAATCCGATAACATTATATAATATCGGCCCTATTCATAAAATTTATGGCTCGGTGTCTGATTGGGATGTGACTGTTTGTTTCCACTCCTGTTTTGGCGGTATGCAAAGTTTTGTTACTGTTCTAGAGGCCGTATTATTCCTTTACTGAGTTATAAACCTTACTATGGCAATTAGCAAATGTTTGCATTTTACAGTGTTATGTTTACAAGTTCTTGAGAGGCCTTTTGGTTATTGATAGTCTTGCTGTCCTATAATTGCCAGGTTAAGAAAGTTGTTTCATGGACCAAGACGACAAGTCTCCTCTCCTGTTGTACCAAATGTTTTATCTGCTGACAAAGCACAATACCTGTTGGGTTTATGTTTGTTTTAGATGAGTGCTCATTGTTCAGGAGAGCACATCATCAATGATATTGACTGATTGATTGTGATTGACTCATATTATATTTATTTGAAAAAATTAATATGGGCACTTTATCTGAAGTCAAAACTGTTATTGTCTTTGTTTTGTTCATTATACTAATGTTCATGTCATCATGAAAATTCTGGTTCAGTCAAAGGCAAATCTATGCTGAATCAACGACTATTATTTTTGACCTACAGTTGGTCAAAAACTCGGGTGAATATACATTAAAAATGTATATTTATGTTATCAGTTATCATATCGGTATTGGCCTTGAGGAGCAGGAAGTTATCGATATCGATATCGGTTTCAAAAAATGGATATCGTGCACCTCTAACAGAAAAATGCTAAATTTGCTTTTGTTGAGTAAAATTAAGATGATTCTGCATGCTTTTCTCAAATTTTAAGTTTCCGAAGTTAAAATTGAGTGATTTATTAGCTGTTGAAAGCTTGCACTAAATTAAAAAAAAAAGATAGGTTGCTATTTTGGGCAAAAACTTATATGATATGGTAAATATTGCTATTGATCGTGAAAATATAGGTGATTATCTCTGTATTTGGTGATTTGCGTGCATATAGCTTAAAATTTGAGAATTTTATAGCCATTTTAAATTTTGTTATACTTGTATAAAACAATAATTAATCAGGATTTTATTAGGAAACGACTTTGAATTTTTCGAAGTTTCTACTCATGGAGACTCATATATGCTTAAGGAAGGTGCCTGTTTTGGTTTTAGGTCGCTAGCGGCTTTGGTTTTGAAGATATTTGAATTTTTGATATATTGAAAATAGGCCCCTACGGATCGGCTCCGAGTCACGTGTCCTGTCAACTGATAGTGAAGTCTATGCTTAGTCATACTTTAGTCATCTCAAAATGTGTTTGTCTTTGTTTAGTTTTTGTTGACAACAACTCAAAACTAATTTCAGCTAGGTCTATTTGATGTTAACTGAGAAAATTTTCGTCAAAAAAGAACAAAATACAAAGATAAACAAATATTATATTTCGAATGAACATTGAGGGACGAGTAGCATCTACAATGACAAAGCCAACCTGGTGATAATACACACTCAGCAGGAAATCAGTACATTATTTTCAAATAATTATGCCCACTTGGATGCCACAAACTGCATGTAAAAAAAAAAAGTTGTCCAAGAGTTTGAGAGGATGCCCGCTGTTAGCATTTGCCTAATGCTAACACGAACGTGGATGCTATGCTAACACTACGAATGACTCAGCATAGACCTTTAAACAACACTGATCATTCTCTCTGGCCAAGATAAGAAAAGAAAATCTTACCGTGTGCGTGTGTGCAAGCCTGGAGACTGGAGAGTAGCAGCACGTCACATGAGTGACATAACCAGACACTGCTACGATGTAGGCTAACTACACATACAATTTTACACATTGTCAACATGTGATGGAAACTATTGAGCATTTTCGTCTCGTTCTCGTCTCATCAGATGAAAACTGGCATGAGTCTCGTTATGTTGTAGTCTCCCAAACCAGGATTTTAGCTCGTTACCGTTTCGTCATAGTCATGAAAAAATTGTTCGTTGACGAAATATTTTAGTTATACTCAGTATTGTCAGTAACGCGTTAGTTAGTAACACGTTACTGTAATCTGATTACTTTTTTCAGTAACGAGTGATCTAACGCGTTCATTTTTCTACACCAGTAATCTGATTAAAGTTAATTTCCTTAGTGTCTCTGCGTTACTATTTTTTCATTGCCTCATAACGTATGTAGAATGAAGAATATTGTAGTCATGTACGAAGAGCATTTTGAATAGAAAATGCTCAAATAAAAGGTTCCCGGTACGTGTTTCGATGACAACCTCTTAGCTATTTCCTGTTTTGGACTCGCGTCACGTGTTGTGGGACTGAGGCGGGTGGACATTCGCGGCAAGTGTTGAGACGTTGCGAGAGAATGTTGATCTGTGGATATCCATGAATTAAGGTGAGTATTTTTCCTTCATTATCGAGGGTATCAGCAAAAGGTTGGACCCCCTACATGCGCGGCCGTTTCGTAGCTTTGCTGTAGCAACGACGGGCAGTCATCGCTCCAACTTGGCAAGCTTTGTTTACATCACATGCGTGTTGCACATTTATGCCGTGAGGTGATGTGTTCGTTTAGCATCTGTGGGATGTGTTGTAAGTCCGATTGAGTTTAAAGTGCTTAGTTGCCGCCACGTTTTGTGGCCAAATTGAGAGGAGTACTTCCGGGTTGTTATTGTGCACGGCTGCACGCGCATCCGCGCTCGCCACCACCTTTGTGTTTATTGCACTGTACATTCCACTTGTGTGTTGTTGATTAATGTGCTGTCAGTTTGCATTGTTTTACATTGGCACTCATATGCTGTTAACCATAACGCGAAATTCAGAAGTTTTGACATTAGGCTTAATCTTAAAGTTAGCGGGGTTTAATTGGTCGGTGGAGTTGATTTCCACAAATTCCAAGCAGTTTGTCAGATATTTGTTAGTTTCAGGGCTCCGAAGTGGCTAAGCTAGCGCGAAATTCTGATATTCCCCTTTAAATTCAATCATCGGAAAGTCAATTACATGTGATGACATTTTTCTGTTGTTTTTCTTATGTTTAGGCGGCAAAGGGAGAAAAATTGGTAAAAAGTAACTGATAGATTACTTTTTTTTTTTTTTTTTTTTTTTTTTTTTTTTTAAACCTGTCCTGTTCAGCCGTTTGACACAGAGAATGGAAGTCTAAGTGCCCGGATTCTGAACAGTTTTAATGTTTCACATTGAGAGTCTGACATACTCCCATTGTGATGATTCAAAATACCTTTTTATTATGACAAAGCAGCGAACAGGAAGGGATTATGGGGGGACAGAAGAAAAGAAATACAAGAGAAGAAAGAAAAGAAACACATACACAAACAACAACAAGAAATACATTGAACATCTAAACTAGTTACTAATATGCTGGTGCTATCGTCAGCGAGATGTATTTCCGGTTTACACCATGTGGGGGCCTATTGGCCAGTGAAAGAGGAGAATGGGGGTGGGGGTGTCTATAAGACTATAAACTAAGTGATTGAAAGGGGTAGAGTGTACACAAATCAGTTCTGTGATCTAGAACCCAGTAATCGTGTGAATCTCTTATGAGTGAAAGCCCGTTGGCGACCAACCCTACGCCGCCGCATCGCCAATCCCGGCACCGGAACCCCCAACCCGAGCATGCCCTACCACATCCAGCAGCACGCAAGCCCCACCGGGCGCGCGACAGCCACGCAGACGGGCGGAGAGACCGCGCGGGCACCAACCCAGGGCCACGGCCCACACCCAGCCAGCCCGGGGAGGGAGGGCGGGCGGGGGGGCGGGGGGATCCACGCGCAGCCCATCCCTCCTCCAACCGCCCAGCAAAGGAGCCACCGTCACCCCCCCCCGGGACCCAGGGTGGTCCCCCGGGCCACCCGCGCGCCCATCAACCGGCCTTCAGGGATGGCAGGAGGGGACGCATCACCAACCCCACGCCTACACCCACCCCCGCCCGCCCACCCGGACCACGAGCCACAGCCACAGCCCCCCAACCGGCACGGCACGCCACGGGGCCCCCAGCGGCCCACCAAGCCCCAGGCAAGGCAGGGTCCCCCGCCGGTGCAGGCGACACCCAGCTGATACACCGGCGCCCAGCCAGTGACCCGCGACGGAGCGCAGGGCGGATGCCCAGCCAGAGAAGAGAGGGGAAGGCGGAGGCAGGAGAACGCCCAGGGACTGCCATGGGGCGACGCAAGATCGGAGACCCGACCCCCCAACCCACTCCCGCGGCCGGCAGCCGAGGCAGAGGGGAGGCCACACCCCGGGAGCCACGCCATATAGAAAAAGTGTGGGACCCACCTACCACCCTATTACTGTGGCTGCCAGGTTCCCGACTGGCAGCCATCACCCAGCACCGTGATGGGGGTGTGAGGGGAGGGTAGTGCAATGTATGCATTAAAATAGGAGAGCTTGGCTTGGGGCAGTGGGACCGCAGCATGGAGTTTCTGTCCAGCCGCCCGTCCCACCGCCCTTTGCCAGAGCTCTCCTGTGGAGTATGATGTGTGTGGTGCATTTAAAAAAGGTGCAGGGATGGCGGGGCCCGTGGTGAGGAGGCAGCCATGAGGCCCCCCCCCCCCCCAGCAGGTCCCAACCATCCCGCAACCTTGGTGTGTGGTGCATTAAAAACAGGGGGGAGTCGGGCTGGGACTGTAAAGCCCCGTCCCAACTCTCCCCGGAGAAATGTATGAGCATGTAAGTGCCAGGGTGAAAAATATTTACAGTGCCGAAGTGAGAAGTGCGTGAGAAAATTGGTAACAAGTAACTGATAGATTACTTTTAATGTAACTTAGTTACTTTGATAATGAAGTAATCAGTAAAGTAACTAGATTACTCTTTTGAGGCGTAATCAGTAATCAGTAATTAAATTTACTTTTTCAAGTAATCTGTGACAACACTGGTTATAGTCATCGTTGACGAAAACAAGACTGTTTGACAGTAAACTGGGAAACAAACAACTTGAGACCTCTTTGGTGACAACAACTGTTCACAATTTAAAACAGCTGCTTGACCCAAAGCAAGTTACGAATTTTGTTTTACACCACATAAAAACATTTGCCAAATAACAGCACATTTGACCAAAAACTCATTTCTCTTAATTTCATCTAGGCTAGTTTGTCAATAGGGCCTACAAAGTTTTTTCCTTCATTTTGAATAGACATAAGTGGTACACGTGTCTGAATGAAAATCATTGTTTAATCACATTCAACCACGTTGTTCATCTTGATTGACTTTTAATTACAAGTCGAGCCTCTGTCTTGTCAAGCGCAAATTTGCATCTCAATGAGCGAACACAATCTCAGGATAAACAATAAGGTGACATATTTGCACGATATGGAGGAATCAAATGGCAATATACTACTGTTTATTGCACACAACATTGCACACATATTACACACAACGTGCCAGCCAGAATGTTATTTTTAAGTAGTGCTGTTATATTATGGGAGTTTTTTTTTAAGGAATAGAATAAAATTTGCCTAATTGGATGACAACAAAGGGTAGTGTACAAAATTTCTTGCTTTTTCACTTTTAATTAGGCCAGCGTGAGGCACTAAAAGAAGAGTAAACTCAACCAATTGCCTCATTTTATTTGCACAGTACTGTACATTTCAGTTCATCTTTAAAACCATATAGCACATTGAACATTTTCATTTCGTCTTGATTCAAATATAGCACTGATGAATAATATAATTTGGGTTTAATTCAGAGCAAATTGAGAGCTGGATGACATAATCAGTTCAAGCCCTCAGGCTGTACTTTTGACACCACTGCTATTCACTCCTAGTGTTATTTTTGGCAGCCCTTTTAATTTCCGTCTTAGTCTTTCTTGGACAAAAATGCTTATTAGTCTTGTTTGTATTTTGAACATTTCAAAATATGTTCGTCTTCGTCTCGTTTTAGTCGACCAAAACTCAGACAAATTTCATTCAGTTTTAGTCAACGATGACTCAATGTTTTTATCTGTAAAATTCAAACGTAGTGCAAAAATTAACAAATAAAGGTTTCCAAGAATTTGTAAGGAGTATAGACCCTACTCACATGATGTCACAACCACGCCTCCGCGCAATATTGTCCGTCAACTCGTCGTGTTGACGCATTACCGCCTAATTCCTCCTATTATGGCGTGTTTTTCTGCTCATTAACATTAATAATCATAATGGTGAAGGCGTGTGTGGCGGTTGGTTGCAGTAACAGAGAAGATAGACGGAGAGACTTGAAGTTCTACCGTATTCAAAGAGACCCGGAGAGGAGAGCGAGATGGACTGCTGCAATTCGACGAGAAAACTGGGCTCCAAACGATTACTACAGATTATGTAGGAGTCATTTTATATCTGGTAAGATGCATTTAATATATATTTAGAGGGTTTTGGGCTGACAACCACAATTAAGATCATTGCGAGGCTAATCGCCGACAACATAGTTTCAAATTCAAGATGCTTATTTCTTCCACCATCATTACATTTTGAATAATATTTAGCTGGTACCAAGTGAAAGAAGCTGGCCTTGTCTACGGATCATCAGTTAAACAGGTGTGTCCAAATATTTTGCAAAGGGGGCCAGATTTGGTGTGGTAAAAATGCGGGGGGCTACCTTGGCTGATTTACATAGACCAATATAATTAAACATATTTTAGCAAGCCCTTCTGTGTGTCACATTTGCTTTATTATTTTTTTTAATTCATAATTTCAACAGTCTCGTCGTGGCGTTCTCTTTCGACACTCGGGCTCTTGCGGAATACTGCTGCTGCGAAATTAAACTAGCTAACTGTTCTGCCCAAATGCATGATGGGAAGTGGTGCAACCATGATTGTGTGTGGTGGATGCAAATGCTATATCTTCTCTGCGTTGGGTACACTACAGGGTGTTAAGAAAAAGATCAACTCCTGTCATTCTTCCCCATGTCACTTCCCACAATAATTATAGTTGCTGTGGGAGAGATGACGAAGCTTTTGCCAATTAAAAGCACGGCCCCAATGAATGCTTGCATCTACTCCACTCTGCCTCTTATCTCTGTATATAAGTAAAACGGCGCCATTGTAGGCTGTTTGCGGCAATGCGTGAATGAGTCGTACTGCGAATGCGTTAATTGCGAGAAATATTTTCAAGTGATTAATTTTTAAAAATTAATTACCGCCCGTTAACGCAATAAATTTGACAGCCCTACATTTAACAAAACAAAATAAACTAGCCCTGCAAGCAGGACTGAACGGGCCCTCGCGTTATGGCGCAACTCGGAGCTCACGCAAAGTGGGACGGCATGCAGGTCGGGGCGGTGGCCTGTTTTTTAGGGATGAGAAAGAATTTCACACACCTAGAAGAAAACGAACTGGACATATATAAGTAAAATGAGTGACTTTCTGTTGCCACTAGTTGGCGCTGTAGGCTTGATACGAATGAACCCTACAGGACTGTCACGATACGACTGTCACCGAGCAGGGGAAGGTTGGCGAAGATATATATTGCATGTCTGAATGTTCAGAATTAGTGGCGAGACAAAATGGCGACGGTCATTATGACTTTCCTATTGGACCCCTCTGCTTCAACGAAACAAAATTGTTCATCAGGCACCTGAACACATGTCTTAAGGCTCCCCTGATTCAGGTTTGAGGTCAATTGATTTTTTCCCCGAGAAGCACGAGCCTTTCTCGTAAAAAAAAAAAACAAAAAGGGTGTTTCCTGTTCTCACTAGGGGGCGCCAGGCGTAATGGGTAATATTTCAACAAGGTCATGTTCAGGCTGAAATACCTCACATGCATGCCAGATATGAAAAAGATTGCACCTTGAATCAGGAAGTTATTAATCATTTACTCAATTGGCGTGTTGTCAAAAAAACCACCGAATTTGCTCCCCTGCCCAGGTCAGGCCCGTGGATGAAAAGTCACCATTTTGACAACCTAGCATCTCATATGTATCATGAACAGTCAGACCAATTTTGAGGAGCATTCAACTTACCGCCTCGGCGTAATGGTCTCAAACGTGCATGCTGGTTTTTGACTTAAATACCATGTTCTGCAAGATCCAATCCATAATACCCGATTTCCTGTTGGGTGTGGAATATGGGTGCAAGAGACTTTTTGGAGCAGTTTTGCACAACGTATCCACTCCCCAAATTTCATCACTCTACGTCGAAAAAAACTAATAGGAAAGGCCTTTTTTAAAAATTGAAGGGGGCGCCACTGAGCCATTTTACTACATATTTTCGCAATGTTGCTAAATTCATGAAATTTACATACACATAAATTTTGGTGAGTTTTCAGACCTTGAAATTGGCCATTTTGAGACAAAATGCCAAGGGTCTTTTCACTTTCCTGTTTGGGTACTGCTACATCAACGAAAACTCAATATTATCTATCAGATACCTAAACACATGTCTTAAGGCTCCCCTGATGCAGGTTTGAGGTCAATTAATTTTTTTCCCAAGTAGGAGGAGCCTTTCTCGTAAAAAAGGAAGTTTCCTCTTCCCACAAGGGGGCGTCAGGCCTCATGGAAAATATTTAAATGTAGTCGTGTTCAGGTTAAGACACCTTACACGCATGCCAAATATGAAAAAAATTGGACCTTGTATCAGGAAGTTATTAGTCATTTACTGAAATTGGCGCGTTGCCAAAAAAACACCCGACTTTGGTACCCCGCCCAGGTCAGGCCCGTGGACGAAAACTCACCATTTTCAGAACTTAATATTTCATATGTCTCATGAAGACTTACACCAATTTTGAGGAAGATCCAACGTACTGGCTTGGCGCAATGGTCTGAAACGTGCGTGCTGGTTTTCCACCAAAATGCCATGTTTTTCAACATTCAATCCAAAATATCTGATTTCCTGTTGGGTTTGGAATATGGGTGCTGCAGACTTTTTGAAGCGTTTCTGGACAACATATCCACTCCCCAAATTTCATCGCTCTACGTTGAAAAACATCAAAGCAAAGGGCATTTTTAAAATTTCAAGGGGGCGCCACTGAGCCATTTTTTGATTTTTGTTTTTTTTTAAACGTTAAATTTTCGAAATTTTCACGAAGCCGGATGTATGTGCAAATTTTCGTGAGTTTATAAATGCATTCATTTGGGATGAAATGCATAACTGATGATACAACAATCTAACGATATACTGTCTAGCGGGGTGGCCAGTGGGGTGGCCAACCAATTTATAGGGGTGGCCATGGCCACCCCTGGCCACCCCCTGGTGGCGCCACTGCCTGTCACACCACTAAAGTTGAGTGATGGAAAGGTTTCACAAGAAGAAAGTGAGTTTGAAAAGGGGAAGAAAAAAAAATCCTCCCAGCAGTGGTATTAACTCAGACTAATAAAAGCTAATAAAGTGGCTTGCATGGCTATCGATTTCTTTTTGGCCCCTCAAGGCTTTAGATGTAGCTTGGCACCGTATGTCTGTCACGGCCTTCTTTTCATTGCTTTCGTTATTGAATGCAATGTTGGCTGTGTTTTCATTAGCCTCCGTGCATTCCAGCGGTGTCTTTCCTCTACTGGACTTGTGCCAAGTTATTAAAAACAGTCACCAATTCGACTTTTTCTCCTTACAACGGCCCAACTCCCAAAGAGACGTGAACCTTCTTGATAGCTTTCTCCCCGATTTGACATTTCCCTCCTACCACTTCTCATTCTGTATTATTATGCCCTGTCTTCTCCAAGTCTATCCCACACTGTCTTTTTTTTTTTCGACACTCCCACACTCTCCCATGGGTGCTCTCCGCTTGGGTAAAGCTATCACACTCTGTCCTAGAGCTGCAGTCCTGTCACATTACCCTCCCTCTGGCTTTACCACACAGCCCCCGTAACAAGCTATGATTTTCTTGTGTCCTATTATGACAAGTGCTCCGTACAACTTTGTTGAAATCATTTACACAGACCTGTAAAAACAAGAAACTAAGATCACTTAGAGATTTTTCAGGAAACTGTGCTTTACTATTCCATTTACTGACCTCTATTTACTTGTACAAGTACAGTCGTATTAAAAAGTATCTGAACCTTTTGGAATTTCTCGTATTTCTGCATAAAATTGCTCAAGATATGATCGGGTCCGATCACGTCATTTTCAAAGTATCAGAATCGGCAAAAAATATCAGACATGCCTTTTTTTTAATATATATATATATAATAATTAAATCGTCTTACACTCTTAAAATGTCTTTATCCAGAGTCTTTAGTTTTGGCTGAAAGTAGGGCTATCAAATTTGTCGCGTTAACGGCGCTAATTAATTTTTAAAAAATGAATCACGTTAAAATATCTAACGCATGCGCTGCACGACCTACTCACGCTTTGTCGTGTCTAATCTATAATGCCGCCGTTTTACCTATTTATAGAGCTAAAAGGCAGCGTAGAATGAGCAGAGGGAATTTTGGCAGTCTTTGAAGCCTTTTTTTAATTGGCTAAAGCCTTACAATCCCTCTCTCAACAATTAGAAATATCGTGGGAAGCAATGTGGGGAAGAAAGGTAGTAGTTAATCTTTTTCTTAATACCCTATGTTATTTCCCAACGCAGAGAAGATATATCAATTGGTGCCACTACGCACAGTCATGGTTGCACTTCCCATCATGCATTTGGGCAGAACAGTTAAATGGCTACAGTATCATTTACTGAAAGCTCAACAAATACACTGGATGGCAATATTTAGTCACAATATACAAAGTCACATTTATCCTTTAAGAATTACAAGTCTTTCTATCCGTGGATCCCTCTCACAGAAAGAATGTTAATAATGTAAATGCCATCTTGAGGATTTATTGTCATAATAAACAAATACATTACTTATGTACTGTATGTTGAATGTATATATTCGTCCGAGTTTTATTCATTTTTTTCTTAATGCATTGCCAAAATGTATATGATCGGGAAAAATTATCGGGAATGATTGGAATATAATCGGGAGCAAAAAAAAAAAGCAATCGGATTGGGAAATATCGGGATCGGCAGATACTCAAACTAAAACAATCGGATCGGGAGCAAAAAAAACATGATCGGAACAACCCTAAAAATGACCATCAAATGCGATCTGATCTTTGTCAAAATCACACAGATGAAAAAACTTGACTGCCCGTTTGACAGCAATAACTTCAACCAGATGCTTGCTGTAGCTGC
The DNA here is from genome assembly GCF_030265065.1 of Corythoichthys intestinalis. Lineage (NCBI taxonomy): Eukaryota > Metazoa > Chordata > Actinopteri > Syngnathiformes > Syngnathidae > Corythoichthys > Corythoichthys intestinalis. The sequence goes on along the minus strand of NC_080408.1, from coordinate 11,577,121 downwards.
AGATCAGTCTGGCACATCGATCAGGAATAATCTTGCCCCATTCTTCTAAAAAAAAAAACTGCTGTAGTTCAGTCAGATTCCTGGGATGTCTGTCATGAATCGCTGTCTTTAGGTCATGAAACAGCATCTCAATGAGGTTCAAGTCTGGACTTTGACTTGGCCACTCCAGAATGTGTATTTTGGTTTTTTGAAACCATTCTGAAGTTCATTTACTTATGTGTTTTGGATCATTGTCTTGCTGCAGCATCCATCCTCTTTTTAGCTTCAACTGTCTGTCAGGCGGCCTCAGGTTTTCCTGCAAAACATCCCGATAAACTTTTGAATTCATTCTTCCATTAATGATGGAATAATGAATTTGTCCAGGCCCTGAGGCAGCAAAACAGCCCCAAATCATGATGGTCCCTCCTCCATGCTTCACGCTGGGGATGAGGTGTTGATGTTGGTGAGCTGTTCCATTTTTCCTCCACTCATGACGTTGTGTGTTACAACTTTGGTTTAATCAGTCCACAAAATATTTTGTCAAAACTTCTGTGGAGTGTCCAAGTGCCTTTTTGCAAACATTAAATGAGCAACAATGTTTTTTTTAGACAGCAGTGGCTTCCTCCGTGGAGTCCTTCCATGAACACCATTCTTGGCCATACTTTTACCAATAGTGGATGTGTGCACAGCGATATTGGACTGTGCCTGTGATTTCTGTAAGTCTTTAGCAGACACTCAAGGGTTCTTTTTTACCTCTCTGAGTGTTCTGTGCTGAACTCTTGGCGTCGTATTTGGTGGACGGCCACTCCTTGGGAGAGAAGCAACAGTGCCAAACTCTCTCCATTTGTAGATAACGTCTCTGACTATCGATTGATGAACATCCACTTTTAGAGATGGTTTTGTATCCTTTTCCAGCTTTATAGAAGTCAACAATCCTTGCTCGCAGGTCTTCAGACAGCTCTTTTTACCGAGCCATGATGCACATCAGATAATGCTGCTCATCAAGACAATTCTTACCAGGCGTGTGAGTTATAGTGGGCAGGGCAGCTTTAAACCACTCATCAGTGATTGGGCACACACCTGACTTAAATTGTTTGGTCAAAATTGGTTTCAATTGCTCGAAGAGCGCATGCACACACACGATGAAGAGCCATTCTCACCCACGAAGAGAGAGGGGAAAGAGCTGCAAGCCTGTGCGCACATTTGTTGCTTGTGAATTATCCACAGAGGCAACACCTGTGTATAACACCTTTTGTCCTGCTTATTGTGCATTTTCGGTTGTGGTCGAATACTTGGGGCGAGGTGATGTGATTAGTTTTTTGATGATGTGCGAAGCTAACTGATACATGCTAATTGTTTGTGTGGATTGCATAGTTATAAACGCAACTTTGAAAACTAATGTAATTTCATTTTTTTTTTAAGATTAATTCTGCAAGTGTTGATGTTATGAGCAGCTGAATAAAGTCAGAAAAACACATGGATGTCTGACAGTCATTTCGGAGCTTAGCTAGCTGTCCAGCTACGACTTAACTACAACATCTTGGCGAGGACAGTAATATGACGTATAGTACATGTTTTTTGATAGTTATTTTTTAGATTTAGTGTTATTGTGGGTACTGAAAGGGTTAATTCCAACTTTGAAATTCTGGTTACGTCGCCAGCGTACGAACAGAACTCGTTCGGACTACCTGTATTACCTACTGGATTTGGTTCTTTTTGACGCACTGCCAAGTTATTGAAACGGGTGTCGTATACACTCACCATTTTATTAGGTACACCATGCTAGCAACAGGTTGACCCACTTTTGCCTTCAGAACTGCCTCAGTTCTTCGTGGCATAGATTCGACAAGGTGCTGCAACCATTCCTCAGAGAGTTTGGTCCATATTGACATGATGGCATCACACAGTTGGTGCAGATTTCTCGGCTGCACATCCATGATGCGAATCTCCCGTTCCACCACATCCCAAAGATGCTCTATCGGATTGAGATCTGGTGACTGAGGAGGCCATTTGAGTACAGTGAATGCATTGTCATGTTCAAGAAACCAGTCTGAGATGATTCCAGCTTTATGACATGGCGCATTATCCTGCTGAAAGTCGCCATCAGAAGTGTGGTCATAAAAGGATGGACATGGTCAGCAACAATACTCAGGTAGGCTGTGGCGTTCTAACGATGCTCAATTGGTACCAAGGGGCCCGAAGAGTGCCAAGAAAATATTCCATCATTACACAACCAGCCTGAACCGTTGATACAAGGCAGGATGGATCCATGCTTTTATGTTGTTGACGCCAAATTCTGACCCTACCAAACAAATGTCGCAGCAGAAATCGAGTCTCATCAGACCAGGCAACGTTTTTCCAATCTTCTATTGTCCAATTTCGATGAGCTTGTGCAAATTGTAGCCTCAGTTTCCTGTTCTTCGCTGAAAGGAGTGGCACCCGGCGTGGTCTTCTGCTGCTGTAGCCCATCTGCCTCAAATTTCGACGTACTGTGCGTTCTGAGATATTCTTCTGCCTACCTTGGTTGTAACGGGTGGTTATTTGAGTCACTGTTGCCTTTCTATCAGCTCGAACCAGTCTGGCCATTCTCCTCTGACCTCTGACATCAACAAGGCATTTCCGCCCACAGAACTGCCGCTCACTGGATATTTTTTCTTTTTCGGACCATTCTCTGTAAACCCTAGAGATGTTTGTGCGTGAAAATCCCAGGAGATCAGCAGTTTCTGAAATACTCAGACCAGCCCCTCTGGCACCAACAACCATGCCATGTTCAAAGGCACTCAAATCACCTTTCTTGTCCATACTGATGCTCGGTTTGAACTGCAGGAGATTGTCTTAAACCATGTCTTCATGCCTAAATGCACTGAGTTGCCGCCATGTGATTGACTGATTAGAAATTAAGTGTTAACGAGCAGTTGGACAGGTGTACCTAATAAAGTGGCCGGCGAGTGTATATCTGACAGTAAAGATGGAATTTTTACATATGAATTTTGGAATTTTATACATTATATTGAAGATTTAGACTATACGGTAGAGCTCAGGCAGGACACCAGTGGCTCTCAAGATATACACCCACACAGTGGCAGGACAAATGTTAACCGGGCCCAGGTGCGATGAACAAAAACGGGAGCCCCGAGTGGACCGTCCAACTTGGGGCTGGTGGGGTACTAGTGGATAATTATTTGCTGGCCCCTCAACAGTTTCACAGACAACAGATATTTTAACACCCATCTTTTCTTTCTGTTTGACACTCTCCTCTTACTAACCACGCCCACCTTACGCCCGCAACCCGGCCCCTTAGAGACCAGGGCCCAGGTCCGGTCCCACCCCTAGGACACCCCTAAGTTCCGCTCCTGCACCTACTCAGGGTATTTCACACGAACATTATACCTATTAATTACACTACTTGTCACAATAAATAACCTCAGAGCCGTCATAAGAAAAGAGTAAAAGTGTTAGACAACAGTTATCAGTTTATATAAAATACCCTACATGAACACAATCTACCTATGGAGAAATTTAGTCAGGACATGTAATCTTTTGATGGGATATTTCTAATTGTCTTATTTTTTTTCTTTTTAAGTCAATTTCTATCCCTTCCAGACGTCTGCCTCAAGACGATGGCACATCATTAGGGCTGGGGGGCCTCCGAGTTGGCCAGAGGAGCACAAAACTCCGCCCTTGATGAGGTCTTTTTTCCCTAAAGTGTCACTTTTATCAAGATCTCCAGCTATCACAAGCTGCGTAAATCCGTGAAAGTTGGATGAAGCGACGCATTAGTATGAAGTGATTAAATGCTTTATTTGGAAAGAAATCTCTAAGCAATTGGAATCAGGATTTTACTGTATTCAGACCCATTTCGTGAAAATTGACTATCAATAGTACATGTGCGCGTTTCTTGATTCTCTGACGTCATGGGCCCGGGAGCTATTACCATACAAATTCTTTATATAAATGCATAGATTTGTTGTAATTTCCTTCAATACTACTGTGTAATTGTAAATCAAATAGCAAAGCTTGCAATCACTGAAGCCCCGCACAAGTCTGTCAGGTTTCAAGTGATTGAAGGTGAGTTATCCAAGCCAAGACCACTGCCTAGCAATCTAGGAGCGGCAAGCAACTGAAAGCACCTTGCTGACCCTGACTATACAGACTGCTTCCCAAGTGAAATTCCTAGAACCATTCTCAGACTTGACCTTGTGCTTTGGTCCCATCAGTTACCAAAGTTGTACATCGTTGAAATCACAGTGCACCGGGATGATCCTGGGTGAGGCCTATGAGCGCAAAAGGCTTAGGTTCACTGAGCTGGCGGCTGAAGCAGAATAACAAGGGTTAGAAAGTCCTCACAGTTCAAGTGAGTTGCTTCATCAGCCAGGCATTCTCAAGGATTATCAGTGTATGGGAATCTGAGGCAAGGGTCAATGTCAAGGCATCAAAGTTCTGTCTGGAGCTGCTGAAAGGGCCAGTTAGTGGTTGTTGATCAGATGCAGAGACAGCAGCTGGGATCTGAAATAACAGCATGCTGTCATTGGGGGAGTGGGTACGTGAAGGAGTTAAAGTGGATAGAGACCTCAATGGAAGGACAGATGTTGCTTTTGAACCCTCTGCACATGTTGTATGCCTCATCAACGTAGAACTGAAGGGGCTGTTTTGTGTCTGTCGGGGCAACGCCGTAGCTTCACCGTCGACGGCATACTTTGCTTCGACCCTACGCCGCAGCCTGACGTGAGCATCAAAAAAATCCTAAGTACGCATCGCGGTGACTCGTTGCCACGTGAACGGCATGGACTGTGATTGGTCCTCGGAAAACGTCATTTCCGTGATTGCTGTTTACGATCAATTGTAGAAATATATTTCCATTCATTCACTTGAACATACAGTATATCTGTCTCATTTCACATTGTTGCAAATAATACAGTACAGTACCACAGTACTGCTTGCGAACAACTTTTTCCTCCATTGTTTTATCTAGGTAGGGGCTGGCACTAGGCTGCCTGTTTTTTTCCACTGTTTGTGTAAACGGCAAATATAAACTGTTTGAAGTTGAAGGTCGCGGCACTTTTTCTAGGGATTATCTCGTGGTGCTTTGGGGAGATGTCTCCTGGTCGACCAGCTTTAAATTACTCATTCTTTAATAAATTTAATATATCATAGGTGATTATTGCTTTAGTTTTATTCCTGAAGTGTGTGTCGTCATCTCCAGTTCGTTAAGAGAATAAAAGCACCCGTAAAAGGAAAACAAAAATCTACTTTTTTCTTCCTTCACAACATAGATACTAGAGGCGTGCGAAATTTCCGATTCTTAGATTGTTCGCGATTCAGCCATGGAAGATTCGAGAACGATTCACAAACATCCAAATTCCGATTATTTAATTATACCAGGTAAACGAGAACTAAACACAGTCAGCGCGGTCTTCGGGATGCAATGAGGACTGGACCGAAGGTAAATATCATGTTCAACTCATGCCACTAGGTAAAAAAAAAAAAAACAATAATACCTGACAACAGGCCGACAGGCGCTACAAACAACACCTAGTTGCTAGTTGCTACAAACATACAGCCACATACAGTAGGGCAAATAAGTATATAGTCAGCCACTAATTGTGCAAGTTCTCCCACTTGATAATATTTGAGAGGCCTGTAATTGTCAACATGGGTAAACCTCAACCATGAGAGACAGAATGTGGAAAAACAAAAACAGAAAATTACATTTTTTGATTTTTAAAGAATTTATTTGCAAATCATGGTGGAAAATAAGTATTTGGTCAATACCAAAAGTTCATCTCAATACTTTATGTGCCCTTTGTTTGCAATAACAGAGGCCGAACATTTTCTGTAACTCTTCACAAGCTTTTCACACACTGTTGCTGTTATTTTGACTCATTCCTCCATACAGATCTCCTCTAGAGCAGTGATGTTTTGGGGCCTTTGTTGGGCAACACTGACTTTCAACTCCCTCCACAGATTTTCTATGGGGTTGAGATCTGGAGACTGGCTAGGCCACTCCAGGACCTTGAAATGCTTCTTACGAAGCCACTCCTTTGTTGCCCTGGCTGTGTGTTTGGCATTATTGTCATGCTGAAAGACTCAGCCACATCTCATCTTCAATGCCCTCGCTGATGTAAGGAGATTTTCACTCAAAATCTCTCGATACATTGCCCCATTCATTCTTTCCTTTACATAGATCAGTCGTCCTGGTCCCTTTGCAGAAAAACAGCCCCAGAGCATGATGTTTCCACCCTCATGATTCACAGTGGGTATGGTGCAATTCAGTATTCTTTTTCCTTCAAATACGAGAACTGTGTTTCTATCAAAAAGTTCTATTTGGTTTCATCTGACCATAACACATTCTCCCAGTCCTCTTCTGGATCATCCAAATGCTCTCTAGCGAACCACTGACGGGCCTGGACGTGTACTTTCTTCAGCAGGGGGACACGTCTGGCAGTGCAGGATTTGAATCCCTGTCGGCGCATTGTGTTACTGATAGTAGCCTTTGTTGCTGTGGTCCGAGCTCTCTGTAGGTCATTCACTAGATCCCCCTGTGTGGTTCAGGGATTTTTGCTCACCGTTCTTGTTATCATTTTGACGCCACGGGGTGAAGAGGGAGTTGAAAGTCCATGTTGCCCAACGACAGCCCCAAAACATCACTGCTCTAGAGGAGAGCTGCATGGAGGAATGGGCTAAAATACCAGCAAAAGTGTGTGAAAAGCTTGTGAAGGGTTGCAGAAAACGTTTGGCGTCTGTTATTGCCAACAAAGGGTACATAACAAAGTATTGAGATGAACTTTTTGTATTCACCAAAGACTTGTTTTCCACCATGATTTGCAAATAAATTCTTTAAAAATCAAACAATGTGATTTTCTGTTTTTTTTTTTTTTTTCCCCCCACATTCTGTCTCTCATGGTTGAGGTTTACCCATGTTGACAATTACAGGCCTCTCTAAAATTTTCAAGTGGGAGAAGTTGCACAATTAGTGGTTGACTAAATACTTATTTGCCCCACTGTAATGCTACGGTAGATATCACATATATATAGAACTAGATGCGAATGACAGAGGACGGCGGCGTTAGGACAGCCGCTATCTTAAAAGCCGTAGACTTCTCTGAAAGGCTTTGTCGTAGCGAACCTAATTAACTTTTTATCTAAAATACTCATAAATTGGCAAAATCTTGACGTGAATCTATCTTTAAATGATGAAACAGTTTTAAAACTTTCCATGTCAAAAGTAGACAGACGAGAAATAATGGAATAACGGGAGCAATTTTAACAACTTTTAACAGTTTATTCAAAACACAAATTAATTGAATGTAGTTTAAAGTGCATGTGACACAAAAAAGCATGTTTATTTCATAATACACGCGGTATTTTATGCTCCTGAATGATATGGACCGCTAGGATGTGTGTGGAAGCGATTGCTATATTTATTTAGTTTTTTGAATATCGCGCCATGAAAATGAGTGACTTCCGGCTTCGGTCTTGCATTGAGGAGGAGGGTGTTGTGACGTGTATGGATGAAGCCGTCCTCTTCACCATACTGCCGTACTGTTGTGTATGAGGACTAAGGATTCAGCTGATTTTTCGGATTAATACGTTTATTTTTCGCATCACGCCAGCCAAACGGCTGCAGAAAAATCTTGCTGTATGAGGGAGAGGTGTGTGCGCCTTTTTGGAGTTTCAAAAGGTTCCCATTCCCCGTGGATATTGGCCAAAACAAGCCCTACTACTGTGGGACCATTGGACTTACGAGGTAGTGAGTAAACATTGTGTTTTGTATTATGTCAAATACTGGGATCATTTTAATATGTACGTAGGTGGCTTGCATTTTGTGGCTGACATGCATACGGGGCGGCTATTTTTCGGCACAACGGCGGCTTGTCGCACATCCACTCGCCGGGAGAGCACTATGTATATTCGGCTTATTGTGCTCATGTGCCCGGTGTTCTGTCAAATTTTCCGACCGATCAGAAATTGCAACTTTGAGTTAGAAATAGCCGCGAATACAGTGATTACAAAGTAAACACTACAAACTTTCTTTGAATTAAGGACTACTTACATTTGATCATTGATAGGCATGTAAAAAGCTCTCCTCATGCACATTAGCTGCACGTTAGCTTCACAACAACTGCAGCCGCCCTCCTCCGAGGAACGAGCTGTAAATTGCTCTCCGCCGGGCGTTTTGCCGATCCGCAAAGACAATCGACAACCCAGTCGTCGTGTCAAATAATCCGGGCTAGTTATGTGTGATTTTGCGCTTCGAAGACTTTGAAACATCACTCGGTTCGGGTTAGCATGTCGGCTAGCTGTCACGCCTCTTGGTTTGTTTACATTCTCCGAAGCCGGGGAAGGGAAATGACATATGTCCGATTCAGGTGTCATAAAATATCGTTCGAGAGGTGCGACAGTAAAGGTGAAGTCGACAGTTTTGACCATTATGGAGTAATTTTGCCATGTCGTCCTGAATAAGTGCATTTTTATTATTTCATATTCCATTTAGCAAAAGACTGTTATTTGTCATGACCAAGCCATTTATTTAGCAATTAGGGAAAATACTTGGATAAAAAGAATATCCTGTAAAAATATTGAAGTAAAGAAACAGAAACAATGACATTTTGCAGTTCTCTTCGTCGCGTTTTCCTCGTTGTGAATAGTTCCCCCTTGACGGGCTGATTGGTCCTTCTCAAGCTATTTATTTAGCTATTGGACAAAAATACTTGGATAAAAAGAATATCCTGTGAAAATTTTGGAGTAGAGAGACTGAAACAATGACATTTTGCGGCTCTCTTCGTTGCGTTTTCCTCGTTCTGAATATTCCCCCTCAATGGGCTGAATAGTAAAACCGATGAGCCCAGTCTCCCGCTGACGTCATCCACCTGTTGGGGACGCTAGAGCCCTATAATGGTAGGCGTGGCTAACCGGCAGATTAAAAGACTAATTTCTCGCCATCTGTGCTTTGCTAAATTGTTGTATATAGTCAAATCGTCTCAAAATATGATTCTAATTCACATAATAATGCTATTTAAGACATTTTTTCTCCTGTCGTACGCTCTTTAAAGCTGCTGATACAGAATGGGGATTTTAGTATTTTATTTACTGTTTTGAACTGTTAACTTGATACTGAAATAGTAGTTTTGTTTAGCCTGAGAGGATTTTTGAACAAATTTGGAACTAATGTACAGAATGTTAAAAGCGCTGGGGAGGGGAGAAGCATCATTAATCGATTTATAATCGAATCGTAGCCTCTGAATCATAATCAAATCATTAGGTGCCCCAAGATTCCCGCCTCTAATAGATACCAGCAACATTCCCGCCATTTTTCAAACAAAATTGTATGAACGAATTGTCGAGGAAGTTAGAAAATACAACCTTAACAATTCCTCCTCAAAACACTAGAAGGACTGCCAAATGGCAAACAATTTGTGGCGGGAATTCACTGAAACCACACAAAGATAAGGATACACCGCCCAAGTGACTGGGCGGTGCACTACAGCGCAATGCGTCACTTTTACACAGAGCTTCAAATATTTATCAAAGGCGTAAGTTCGACTCTGTAGCTATCCCGTAGGCCTGACGCAGAAGCATAAACCATGCGTAAGAGGGAGGATGCCTCTCTGACATCCCCAGTGAAATGCTCAGCTTTCCAATCACCAATTTCTCATCATTTGTCTTCCACAAGTATCATTGTTATACACAAGGTTACGAATCATCTATGCGACACAAACTCGGTTCAAGGTATCTATAAGCTAGGAGTTCCCAATAATTTGGATCTTCTTCTAAATATGATAACAACAGAACTTCCCACCATTGTTAGTAACTAACTTTAAAAAAGTATTTAAATTATACCATTAATTTTGACCCTTGGTGTCACACAGATGTTATTAAGACACCTGGAAACTGTTTCAAGCAGCACAAAAACTTATGGATAGTTGATTTTCAGATGAAAATTAGGGAAAACCTAGTTGGGTCAACTTCATTTCAATTTATGAATGCTCATGTCCAGCTGTTCTGTTTTTCAGTACTTTTTGCACTGTTCTTTCTTCTCAAACATGAAGCTGAAAGACAAAATTCACAGCTCATGTTTTTATTGTTGGTTTTAAATTCACAAGGACATCCACACCACATTTCTATGCGTCTCTACCAGGCTCTTATTTGCGTGTATGTTCTTCTTTGTAGTGCCTGCAAGCAAGACTGTAATGATAAAGAAAGGACCCTCATACTCCGTCCTATGTCTCTCTGGGTTAAAATCGAATAGTCTGTGTAAAACTTAACAAAGGACAGAATTCTACCTTAGTGAGGTAGCTAAAGCATCCAAACTCAAAGTCATACGACGCCAAAAAAGCTTATATGAGTAGAAGAGGCAGGTACTGTGCAGTAAGTGAAGGACACGCCACAATAGCCGCTCAACATGCATTGTTCTGCTTAAGAGTGATCTCTAGTGGCAACAGACTGAAGCACAAAGCAGCAAGTGATACACACTTTTTCTTCTTTCTTTTCTCTCACAATTACCATAAAGGCATCTATGGTGAGAGTGTTGGGGAAGGGGAAGACACTCTAAATTACTGAATATGAGAATGCAAAGAGGAAATGGGGGCTTTAATGGAAATTTAAGTGCCTGAGAAGACGGCTATCTTGCACAACAAAACAATAATAAGGCGGACGGCAGTCTGGAGACTTCACTAATGAGCAAGGACGGCGGTGATGAAGAGGCGCATTATGGCGAGTGTTGATGCCAATTTGCAGAAATGCTACACTACTGTCACAATACTTAAGTATTGTAAGTTGGAATAAGATTATTTATTGTTGAGGAGTTCCTAAATTGACTCAAAATTTAAATGCACAATAGTGTCAACTTAATTTTCAGGTGGACAGGCAATGACTGATCGCTAGGGTTGTTCTGATCATGTTTTTTTGCTCTCGATTCGATCCCGATCGTTTTAGTTTGAGTATCTGCCAATCCCGATATTTCCCGATCCGACTGCTTTTTTTTTGCTCCCGATTCAATTCCAATCATTCCCGATAATTTTTCCCGATCATATACATTTTGGCAATGCATTAAGAAAAAAATGAATAATACTCGGATGAATATATACATTCAACATACAGTACATGAGTACTGTATTTGTTTATTATGACAATAAATCCTCAAGATGGCATTTACATTATTAACATTCTTTCTGTGAGAGGGATCCACCGATAGAAAGACTTGTGACTTTGTATATTGTGACTAAATATTGCCATCTAGTGTATTTGTTGAGCTTTCAGTAAATGATACTGTAGCCATGCCCAAATGCATGATGAGAAGTGGAACCATGACTGTGCGTAGTGCTACTAATTCATAAATCTTCTCTGCGTTGGGAAATAACATAAGGTGTTAAGAAAATGATCAATTGCCAGCTTGCTTCCCAACATTGCTTCCCATGATATATCTAATCATAGGGAGAGGGATTGTAAGGCTTTAGCCAATTAAAAAAAGGCTCCAAAAGCTGCCAAAATTCACTCTACTCATTTTACGCTGCCTTTTATCTCTCTATATAGGTAAAACGGCGCCAACAGGACAATGATCCAAAACATAAAGCCAAATCTACAATGGAATGGTTCAAAAATAAACGTATCCAGGTGTTAGAATGGCCAAGTCAAAGTCCAGACCTGAATCCAATCGAGAATCTGTGGAAAGAGCTGAAGACTACTGTTCACAAACACTCTCCTTCTAACCTCACTGAGCTCGAGCTGTTTTGCAAGGAAGAATGGGCAAGAATGTCAGTCTCTCGATGTGCAAAACTGATAGAAACATACCACAAGCGACTTGCAGCTGTAATTGGAGCAAAAGGTAGCGGTACAAAGTATTAACGCAAGGGGGCCGAATAATATTGCACGCCCCACTTTTCAGTTTTTTATTTGTTAAAAAAGTTTAAATTATCCAATAAATTTTGTTCCACTTCACGATTGTGTCCAACTTGTTGTTGATTCTTGACAAAAAATCAAAATTTTATATCTTTATGTTTGAAGCCTGAAATGTGGCAAAAGGTTGCAAGGCTCAAGGGGACCGAATACTTTTGCAAGGCACTGTAGCTTTCAAATGCATTTTTTTGTTTCAAATTTATTTTTGCATTCAAACACATCTTTTTTGAAGTGACTTTTTTTATTGAAAATTTATATTTTGATTTGAAGCAATCGAATCGAATAATGAAAATACAAATCTATCTCCATATGGCTCGGCCCAGGGGATACAATTTTAACTGGGGTAACTACATTGGCACGACACCGGCGAGCGTACCATATTCAATGGATTCTTGGCGAAAAGTATAGATGTTCTAAGCAGCCTGATTTAGAATTCCCCTCAAGAATGATGGGAAACAAAAAAACGTTCATTTTCAACTTATTATTATAAATATTCTCGTAAGTTAATTTTATTGCTTGTTTTGGGGTCATCAACATGTTATGCCCCCCCTGCACCAAAAGTCAAACTCCGCCTATGCTGATCGCTGTTTTGATTTGATATCCACCTCCGTCAATGGCAGAGAAAAAATTAACCTTTCCACAAACTTGGAATTCACTATAAAGCAGCCTTGGACATTTCTTCATCCCGTTTTCACATCTTTGGCATTGACTGAATTAAGGCTGCAGCCAATTAAGGCTGCAGCTATCGAATATTTTAGTAATCGAGTAATCGACTGAAAATTCTATCGATTAATCGAGTAATCGGATAAAACAAATATATTTTTAGGTGAAGAGCATTTATAAATATACATGGGAAAACAAGACATTTCATCTAATCTTGAACCATTTTCAGTCAATCAATGTCTTTATTTTCGATGTATATTGTTGAAAACAGCCAACAATTGCATCTCAGATGTAACTAGAATTAAAAAAAAAGACTAATTCACTGCTTTCACTCGAAAAACCTTTAGATCTTATTAAAAAAAAATATTTATACCTAAAAATGCCGTTACGCTTGATAACACACATCACTTAAAAACTAAAAAAAAAAATTCCCACGTGTTTCAATTGAATTTCTATTTGTGTCAAGCCATTTTTAAGTTCCAGTTAAATTTTAATTTAGTCTAAACTGTAAGTCCTGATAGGATTTTGAGTTTTTGCAGTTTTCAAAATAAATGTATGATACAGGCTGTACTGGAGCACATTAGGGACCAGTGCTACTTGGTGTTTTATCCAGCAATGACTACTGAGCTAAAACTGACACTTAGCTTTATTGAGTTTTTATTTTACACCCTCATCACTCCACAACACTATGTTATGTTAAAGCCTGTATGTAAGACACATTAGCCACGCATCGACAGTGGTCATAATTAATAGAAACCTAGCCCTCCACAGGGCTAACGTTACGGTAATCTTATTTATTAGCGCTTAGCGCTCTTTATTAGCGCTTAATGCTCTACTGCTTTAAGATGGCGGCTGTTTACCAACGCTGCCCAGACGCGGCCGAGTCTGTCATTTCGCATCTAGTTCAACATACATGTGATCTCTAAGAGACTCATCAGAGGCTACCTGCTACCAACGTAGTATCGTGCGGGCGAGTATTTAGCAACGTCGGTGTCGTTTGTAGCGGCTGTCGGCTGCAGTGTTTTTTTATTTTGTTTTGTTTTTTGCTTCTTCCTCTACGCACGTGACATCAGCGCGTTGTCCCGCATTAAAAGTAGTCCGAGCAAAACGTGATGCTTAGAGCTGTCAAAATAAACGATTACTCGAGGTGAATAAAATTACTCGGATCCGTTTTTAAACTCCAGTAAAGTTACTCAAGTTGCTCGAGTATTCGTTTCAGCTCTAGACTGAATACATTAATAAATGTACTGACGTGGATTAGTTCATAAAATCTTTCGCTTACCATTGATGGTACTCGCACCACACTTTGGGAACCACTGCTCTAACAACAATTGCATGGAGGTAATTCCACAAATGGCTCATCACTGTGCACTACTTTAGTCCATCTAGCGTTCCTGCGGCTGAACAATTGAATTTCATCAGCATGTGAAGTTCACCAGCTTTCCAGTTCCCTGGGCTGTCGGGAGACTTTCTTTCAAACGGATTGAAAGCAACTCTACTGCCAATAAAGCTCCTGCTGATATGATGCTGTAAGCATCCTAATGAAAAAAGCCTGAGCGGTTCCCTTACTAACTTTCAGAGGACACTCCCAAACTTTGCTCCCTTTATCTTATACAAAGTTCTACAGTTTTCCATTCCCAACACCCTATCCATTCTTCTGTTTATCTTTTATATTTATGATCACTACACATCTGCTGTTTGCCACCAGATTCACGGACAGACTGGCGACCGTTAAGAGCCTAAAGCCGGCCTAACCGTCAATGCGCTGAAAAGCAGACCCACTTAGCAGGGCCAACTGCTCTAGGGTGGTGCGCGGCACGCCGTCAGAGCTGCCATCGCATCCGCCCACGGCCCAAACACTGACACTTACACAGTGAAGAAATGCCTGCCACATCATTTGTGGTGCACTGTTTTGTCAACACCATCAACAACAGGGACAACATATCAAAGTGCCTGTATGAGGAGATGAAGCATCAAAGACACGTACGGTTGTAGATGATCAGTTTTCCCTCCAACTGCATTCCATTCTTGATGCCAATACCATTGGAACAGGATGTCTCAAACGGAGGATACATGATGAGACATGATGTTTGTTTGCTTATTTGTCTTTAAAGGGATCCTCTGTTTTTAAGACAAGTAATTCTTAAAAGATACATGTTAGTATGAGTTATAATAATTTGATATTAAAACCCCTCGTAAAGTTTTTGTTTTAATAAAGTTTGTTAAATTATTTTAAGTGATAGGTCGCCATTCTTGTTACGTCGCAGTGCGTGACGTCACTGGTCCCGTTGCGGAAATCCCAGCGCGTCACTCGTTAGCTTTCCCAACATATCGTCAGTTCTACCCTTCCTATTTGAACCAGATCTGAAAAGTGAAGAGCAGGATAGCACTGTCAGTCGTTCACAAGACGAGCTTCAGGGAAAAATGCGTGCAGCAAATACCTGATAAGACAAAAGTTGGGCAAAACTGGTGATGCGAGAGAGTCCTGTTGGGAAGTCCGGTTGGGAGCGAGAGTGTATGCTATCCGGTTTTATTAACAGATATTCAAGGTTAGCCTATTGCGTTTTCAAACTTATCCCAATATAATTATGTAGATTGTTAGCATCCAGAGCTGTCGTGTGCTTACAGTACAGGCCAAAGAGTACACCTTGTGTAATCCATGTCTTGTGCATTGTAACGCGTGGTAGCTAGGATACGTGTATAAAAGTACCAAAAAGGGGAGATGCTTCCACTTATGCACATTTATTCACAAAAAATATTTCCACCTTGACCACTTTTCACTCGGGAGCTCAACAGTACGCAAACATGCGTTCCCTGAGGAACTCCCAACATTGCTGTAAGGTCCACGTCAGAGTCACTGTCGTCACTGTAGCGTGCCATAGTGCTTTAATTATTTAGTATGATTTGGGGAAAACTCCCACGAAGAATAGTCAACAAAAAAGATAGCAATAGTAATCCAAATCTGCGTTTTTTACTCACTCGACGATCCAGGAATTAGACCGATACCATGGCAATGTCGCAGCCGCGATTAGGCCGTCGATTCCACAAAATAGACTGATCCGAAAAGCCGCTGTGGGACCGACGAATCAAAAAAATGGACAGATCCGAAACCAATATTGCAGACGCGGTGGGACTGTCGGATCCAGAAAATAGACAGATCCCTTACTTGACTGAGGTTGTAATGCGTGGTGGGTAGGATGCGTGCATACAGGGACCAAAAAGGGGAGAAGCTTCCACTTGTGCACATTTATTCAGTAAAAATAATAATTCCACCTTGACCACTCACTTCACGCCCCTTGTTTCCATTTGACTGGAAATTGCATCCAAAAGCAGCACATCGTGGCATTTTACTTCGCGAGTTTAGGCAGCAATAAGCAATTGTTGAACACGCAAGATACCAATGACGTCATCACTGCGAGCCCGCAAACCATGGCGCTAACTAACGGTCAAAATATGGACTAAATATTATAAAATATTGCCATTGATTTAACATTTTATGTGTTTCTAACAACATATTTTAGTACAAGAGAACAATTGTGGTTTATTAGAGCCTACATGTATTTAAGTTGGAAGATCACTTTAAAAAATCAAAATAAGGCGGAAAACACTGACAAGGCTAAAAAAGCATTTTCTGCTCTTGGACCCCTCTTTAAAATAAACTGCTGTATTTTAAGCCAAACGAACTGTTGTGTTTGATAGAACAATTTGTCTATATGCTGCCATAGCAGATTCATGGTGCATTAAGTCCCCGAACTACTTTAAATTTGTCAGTTTTACCCTGGAAACCCCCGTTTGCAGACATCGCGTAACCGCTTTAGTTTCAACGCAACCATAAAAAGAAGGTAAGTAATCGTATTTATTATTTGGAATGTCTGTCATTTTTAGCTTAGAATCATTAATTGATGATTATTCACTCGCATATTTTAAACTTATAAACATATTACGTCACAATGGAAAAATTGCCGTCTGTAAAAGAGTCACGGATATCTACCTTATAACTATCGCTTAAATGTATTTTTTTCGTTACTGTCGCATTTCCCCCCATGTTTTAGATGATAAATAATCGATCCAAACACAGTAAATTTGGGAAAAAAACAAAAACGTTTAAAAGGGTAAATATATGAAAATGAAAATCTCGACCACTCCTTGATGTCTGCGATTTCTGCATCGCGACCCTTGTTATATTACCATGTTTCACCCATAAAATCCCTTTAAAAAATCCAGCTGTGGCCATTCACAGCTGTGTCTTGACACTCAGTGATACATGCTAAATGGAGTTTTTGGATCGAAACAAGGTAAGTACGCGATAATATACCATTACAGTCATGGCGTCTTTAATTCTGCTCTTTCATGCTCTCACCTCCAGATAGGGTTTCGTTGTTTAAATAAAAAAAGTATTTTTTTTTAAAATGCCCTCATGTTCAAAATTTTTCTTCCCCCAGAAAATTGAGATTTTAAGCTTTCCAATGATGTATCACACATGCATATCGGACAATTTTGAAATGTGGCCAAATTGGGGGTCTCAGAGCGGAACTTCAAGTCACCTGAATGTTTTCCGCCATAAAACAAAATACAACAGCTACATGCAAGTCTAATCTGAAGATGATGCAGGCAGTGTCTTTCTTGCAAAATTTAAGAAAGTTTCCACTCATCTGCAGGACTATCATATGTCTGATGGGATTCAAGCATGACTAGGAGCAATTAGACACACTCAAGTAGAGAAACTCGTTGTCAGGGTTAGCGATCAGGCAGCATATAATAAGATACAACATATCCACACTCACAAGGGATTCACACAAATACTGGGTTCTACATCTCACATGGATGATTTGTGTACACTCATGCCTGTCAAGTTGTACGGTTTCGGCGTAATTTGTAGAAATGAGCAACGATTTTTAAATGTGTACGCCCTACATTCAAAATCTCTGCGTTTTTCGTTTCGTTCGTATTTTTTCTCTGGGATTTGTCACCGTTTCGGCAACGAGACAATGTGCGTTACGATGCGTTACTACGTTGGTTGAATGACGCGAGAAAAATCACAGGGAGAGAAGAGTGTTTGTTGTGATGCTGTAGCAAACGCGATGCTAGGCTAGGTGGCTCCAATATTTCCTGACTGTAGCCGACAGCCTACAATCTACGCCTAGATATCACATGTTTATAGAACTACATGCGAAATGACAGACAGCGGCGTGAATAAACAGCCGCCATTTTGAAGCAGAATTAGCAAAAGAAATGTTTCCTGACTCAAAGATTGCATCGGTAAGTTAATTTTATCAATTGACCTTTTTAATTAATAATTGGACACACTAACGAACTACCTTCAAGTCAAACTGAATTGCGAGCTGAAGTGCCATGAAGTGCATCCATCAAGACATGATAGAAATTGCCAAAAGTGCTACGTACAATTCAAAATTCAAAAAGTCACTGTAACAGTGGGGCAAATAAGTATTTAGTCAACCACTAATTGTGCAAGTTCTCCCACTTGAAAATATTAGAGAGGCCTGTAATTGTCAACATGGGTAAACCTCAACCATGAGAGACAGAATGTGGGAAAAAAAACAGAAAATCACATTGTTTGATTTTTAAAGAATTTATTTGTAAATCAAGGTGGAAAATAAGTATTTGGTCAGTACCAAAAGTTCATCTCATTACTTTGTTATGTACCCTTTGTTGGCAATAACGGAAGCCAAACGTTTTCTGTAAATCTTCACAAGCTTTTCACACACTGCTGCTGGTATTTTGGCCCATTCCTCCATGCAGATTTCCTCTAGAGCAGTGATGTTTTGGGGCTGTCGTTGGGCAACACGGACTTTCAACTCCCTCCGCAGATTTTCTATGGGGTTGAGATCTGGAGACTGGCTAGGCCACTCCAGGACCTTAAAATGCTTCTTACGAAGCCACTCCTTTGTTCCCCTTGCTGTGTGTTTGGGATCATTGTCATGCTGAAAGACCCAGCCACGTCTCATCTTCAATGCCCTTGCTGACGGAAGGAGATTTTCACTCAAAATCTCTCGATACATGGCCCCATGCATTCTTTCCTTTACACAGATCAGTCGTACTGGTCCCTTTGCAGAAAAACAGCCCCAAAGCATGATGTTTCCACCCCCATGCTTCACAGTGGGTATGGTGTAATTCAGTATTCTTTTTCCTCCAAACAAGAGAACCTGTGTTTCTACCAAAAAGTTCTAGTTTGGTTTCATCTGACCATAACACATTCTCCCAGTCCTCTTCTGGATCATCCAAATGCTCTCTAGCGAACCGCAGACGGGCCTGGACGTGTAATTTCTTCAGCAGGGGGACACGTCTGGCAGTGCAGGATTGGAGTCCCTGGCGGCGCATGGTATTACTGATAGTAGCCTTTGTTACAGTGGTCCCAGCTCTCTGTAGGTCATTCACTAGGTTCCCCCGTGTGGTTCTGGGATTTTTCCTCACCGTTTTTGTTATCATTTTGACGCCACGGGGTGAGGAGAGAGTTGAAAGTCCATGTTGCCCAATGACAGCGCCAAAACATCACTGCTCTAGAGGAGATCTGCATGGAGGAATGGGCCAAAATACCAGCAACAGTGTGTGAAAAGCTTGTGAAGAGTTACAGAAAATGTTTGGCCTCAGTTATTTCCAACAAAGGGCACATAACAAAGTATTGAGATGAACTTTTGGTATAGACCAAATACTTATTTTCCACCATGATTTGCAAATAAATTCTTTTAAAATCAAACAATGTGATGTTCTGTTTTTTTTTTTCCACATTCTGTCTCTCATGGTTGAGGTTTACCCATGTTGACAATTACAGGCCTCTCTAATATTTTCAAGTGGGAGAACTTGCACAATTAGTGGTTGACTAAATACTTATTTGCCCCACTGTAAATGTTAGCAATCATGATGTACCTGAAGATATTGATTGTTCTTTGATTGCACCAGGTTATATGTTACAATATTACCAATAAATTCATATTATTTTAAACATTGAGTTTTATTTTTGTTTCATATAGCACACTATATACAAAGTTGTAAGATTAGTCACCAATTCGTAAGGGCATATGTCACTATTTGTAAGATTGCCAAAGGCCTCGGGTTGCCAGGTATGTACACGTCACCCCTCCCAATCACTTATCTTTCTGATTCTGTCCCTTCACCTTTTGGACATGAACTGAGACAATACACTCAAATTACTGTATCCGAAATCTCCATGGCAATCAATGACTTTGAACGAAATTTGTTAGACTATCACTGGACTGATACATAACATACTGCTTGTGCGACCTAGGTGGCAGGGGGACGGGTTCCCGATAAGCTTCTGCTTTTCTGTCTCCCTTGTCATGTCTATCTTCATCTTGTCTTTCTTTTGGATAAACAAACTGATGATTTCCTTCTTTTCTTTTTTCTTTTCTCTTTCTTTCCTTATGATTTTGATTTTGATGATGATGATGATGATGACAATGACCATAAATAAATATTCTCCCCCCTCCCTTCTTTCTGCCACATGGTGTCAACCAGAAATACAACTAGCTAACGATAGCACCAACATATTCATAGTTAGTGTAGGCGTTCAATGTACCTCTTGTTGTTGTTTGTGTTTCTTCTGTCTCTCTCCTATTCTCTTTTTTTCTGTCCACCCATAACCCCTTCCTGTTCGCTGCTTTCTCCTAACAAACGAGGCACGTTGAATGGGAGTATGTCATACTCCCATGTGATGCATTAAAACTGTTCAGACCAATCGGACACTCAAATTCCCATTCTTCGTGTCGAGCAGTTTACACCAGGGATTGTCCAGGAAATTTAGTAAATGTCTGCCATGTACAACTAAAGGGATCTAATCCCTAATTCCAACCAGGAGGGCTGGCAGTGATCAGTCAAAATTTGTGATTTGCATACTTCAACAAATCTGTCTTTCTGTGAAAGTTGTTTATATTAGGTATTGTCTCTCCTTAAAAGCTGCATAGATCAGTTTCTCCACTGACCTACCTCTTTGACTACACCTGGCTACTTCTCTGACTAAAAATACCCACTTTGCCTGTTTTAGCAGCAAACCGGCTCACCTGCTACCTCTTGTGAAAACCAGGCCATCCCTCGTCACCTTTATGAAACTAAAGGAGCGCTTGTTCACTATGTAGCAGTGGTGATTGCGCTAAGGTTCTCCTTAAGTGTCAAAAAATTGATTAAATGTATATGTGCAACAACGCACTCAGCTTTTGTTCAGAATCAGCTTCTTATAACTGGTTACGACGCAGCTTTTCATTCATTTGCGCACCTTCACAGTGCTTTAAATAGTGTGGGTGCGAGCAGACTGCAGATGTGAAAGTGGGTTGTTCCACACCAGCTAAATAAGACGAGTCATTGGATAAATGCTTTGGCTTGTCGGGCATCTCTGGGGGTCCATGGGCAATGGGCCCGGACTACGCACTTTATGCTTGATGTTTGGATTATCTCTCTACAGCTGAATCCCTTTTTGATTGATAGTGAAATGAGCGAATCAGCAGTACTGTGGTGCAAACGTCCGTGGTAGCGTTTTACAATTTTCATTCTGTTGTTTTGATCTGAACGGGATTCCTAATTATCCTAACGACACTTTCTTTGTTAAAAATGACGAGTGAAATATCGAGCGTATGTGCTTTTCTATTGTAGCTGCCTTTGTTTGGGGACTTGACTTCTGGCACTCTAGTTTCTTTCCCTATCGAGCAGCGGGTGCCGCTGAGCCCCTCCACTGTTACAAATCACTCACAATTGGACACAGTTTGAGCTTCCCTTAATTGAAAGACCAGCATTCGCCACTGCTATGTAGATACCAAATCCTGCGAGCTAGCAATATGTGTGTACAGTGTTTACTCGTTTTTCTCACCCCCCCCCCCCCCCACCCATAATCGAAAATCCGCGAAGTAAAGGCACAGCTTCTTTGTATTTTTAAAAAATATATATGGCGGAAAATACTCAAGTGACTTGAAGTCTCGCTCTGAGACCCCCAATTTGGCCAGATTTCAAAATTATCATGTATGCATGTGTCATACATCATTGGAAAGCTTAAAATCTCAATTTTCTGGGGGAAGAAAATTTTTGAACAGGAGGGCGTTTAAAAACAATAATAAAAAAATTCACCACTAAACCCTAACTCGAGGTGAGAGCATGAGAGAGCATAATTAAAGTCACCATGATTTTACGAGATCACGTATTTACCTTGTTTGAATCCCAAAACTCCATGTAGCATGTCTCGCCGAGTGTCAAGGCACAGCTGTGAATGGCCACAGCCGGACTTTTCGAGGATTTTATAGGTGAAACACGGAAATAAAACAAGGGTCGCAATGCAGAAATCGCAGACATCAAGGAGTGGTCGAGATTGTCATATGTTTACCCTTTTAAACTTTTTTTTTTTCTGTGTTTGTAAAATTTCAGGGAAAATGCGACAGTAACAAAAAAAAAAAATACATTTAAGCGATAGGTCACTGATATCTACCTCATAACTATTTACAGACACTATATTTTTTCGTTGTGACATAATTTGTTTTAAAAGTTTAAAATATGCGAGTCACCAAAAAGTCTTACATCAGTTAATGATTCAAAGCTAAAGATGATAGACATTTTAAATAGAAAATATAATTAGTTGCCCTCTTTTTATGGCTGGGTTGAAACAAAAGCGGTTGCGTGGTGTCTGTAAATGGGGGTCTCCAGGGTAAAACGGACAAATTAAAAATAGTTTCGGGCTAAATGCGCCATGATATCGCAGCATATACACATATTGTTCTATCAAATATAACTGTTCTTTTGGCTTAAAATACAGCAATTTGTTTTAAAGAGGGGTGCAAGAGCAGAAACTGCTTTTTCAGCCTTGTCTGTGTTTACCGCCATATATATACACTCACCGGCCACTTTATTAGGTACACCATGCTAGTAACGGGTTGGACCTCCTTTTGCTTTCAGAACTGCCTCAATTCTTTGTGGCATAGATTCAACAAGGTGCTGGAACCATTCCTCAGAGTTTGGTCCATATTGACATGATGGCATCAGACAGTTGGTGCAGATTTGTCGGCTGCACATCCATGATGCGAATCTCTCGTTCCACCACATCCCCAAAGATGCTCTATTGGATTGACATCTGGTGACGGTGGAGGCCATTTGAGTACAATGAACCCATTGTCATGTTCCAGAAACCAGTCTGAGATGATTCCAGCTTTATGACATGGCGCATTATCCTGCTGAAAGTAGCCATCAGAAGTTGGGTACATTGTGGTCATAAAGGGATGGACATGGTTACAACGATGCTCAATTGGTACCAAGGGGCCCAAAGAGTGCCAAGAAAATATTCCCCACACCATTACACCACCA
This sequence comes from Corythoichthys intestinalis, assembly GCF_030265065.1. Classification (NCBI taxonomy): domain Eukaryota; kingdom Metazoa; phylum Chordata; class Actinopteri; order Syngnathiformes; family Syngnathidae; genus Corythoichthys; species Corythoichthys intestinalis. Next base: position 11,554,270 of record NC_080408.1, on the reverse strand, counting down.
CCACCACCAGCCTGAACCGTTGATACAAGGCAGGATGGATCCATGCTTTCATGTTGTTGATGCAAAATTCTGACCCTACCATCCGAATGTCGCAGTAGAAATCGAGACTCATCAGACCAGGCAATGTTTTTCCAATCTTCTATTGTCCAATTTCGATGAGCTTGTGCAAATTGTAGCTTCAGTTTCCTGTTCTTAGCTGAAAGGAGTGGCACCCGGCGTGGTCTTCTGCTGCTGTAGCCCATCTGCCTCAATGTTCAACGTACTGTGCGTTAAGAGATGCTCTTCTGCCTACCTTGGTTGTAACGGGTGGTTATTTGAGTCACTGTTGCATTTCTATCAGCTCGAACCAGTCTGGCCATTCTCCTCTGACCTCTGGCATCAACAAGGCATTTCCGCCCAAAGAACTGCCGCTCACTGGATATTTTTTCTTTTTCGGACCATTCTCTGTAAACCCTAGAGATGGTTGTGCGTGAAAATCCCAGTAGATCAGCAGTTTCTGAAATACTTAGACCAGCCCTTCTGGCACCAACAACCAAGTTCAAAGTCACTCAAATCACCTTTCTTCCCCATACTGGTGCTCGGTTTGAACTGCAGGAGATTGTCTTAAACCATGTCTACATGCCTAAATGCACTGTGTTGCCGCCATGTAATTGGCTGATTAGAAATTAAGTGTTAACGAGCAGTTGGACAGGTGTACCTAATAAAGTGGCCGGTGAGTGTATATATTTTTTGTGTGTGTGTTCAATGTATTCATTCAGACTTAGCATTGAAAATAGATACATACACAACGGGATTGGCGATGCGGCGGCGTAGGGTTGGTCGCCAACGGGCTTACACTCATAAGAGATTCACACGATTACTGGGTTCTAGATCACAGAACTGATTTGTGTACACTCTACCCCTTTCAATCACTTAGCTTATAGTCTTATAGACACCCCCACCCCCATTCTCCTCTTTCACTGGCCAATTGGCCCCCACATGGTGTAAACCGGAAATACATCTCGCTGACGATAGCACTAGCATATTAGTAACTAGTTTAGATGTTCAATGTATTTCTTGTTGTTGTTTATGTATTTCTTTTCTTTCTTCTCTTGTATTTCTTTTCTTCTGTCCCCCCATAATCCCTTCCTGTTCGCTGCTTTGTCATAATGAAAAGGTATTTTGAAGGATCACAATGGGAGTATGTCAGACTCTCCATGTGAAACATTAAAACTGTTCAGAATCCGGGCACTTAGACTTCCATTCTCTGTGTCAAACAGCTGAACAGGACAGGTTTAAAAAAAAAAAAAAAAAAAAAAAAAATAGATACATATAAGAGAAGGTTTAAACATGTTACTGTCCCACTGAATTATTTTTAAAAAAGAATAACGCAGCAAAATGCTTGTCTTTACTAAACGCTTCATTGAGTGAGTCCACTCAAATCCACTCACGCTGCTGAGACTAGCCTAACGTCACTTACACAATGAGTTGCCACAGCACACTACTGCTAGTGTTTAACAAGCTGAACGATGATTGACAGGCCTGCGGCTTTGAAGATAGCGCTGCAAAGCGAAAGCTCCTCTGGCAAGATCAAAGTAGCAACCCTGTCACTCAGCGTTAATTTTAACAAGCAAACTCCAGCTGCCTACTGAGCAAGAAAAGAAGCGGGAGGGAGCGTGAGAGGCTGTACGTGATCGGATGAGGACATCTCTATAAAATACTGTATTTATTTATGTGTGTATCTATTTAATAATTGAAAAAAAAAAAATCTGCGATGGACTGAGGGCGCAAAGTTTGAAGGGCGAAGTACCAAGGGATGCCACTTTGGAGGAGGGTATGTGTAAATCATGCAGCTCTTGTTGCACGAAATGAATGAACATTGATAAGTTACACACAAAATCCCTGTGTTCAAATGACAAAACTTCCCCAAAAATGGTGAGTTTCATACTCACTTTCAAGACTTTTCAGGCTATATATTTTGAAGAGGAAAAAAGATGCAGCAGAGTAGCGTTGTGGCTTAACGTTCCATATTCTCCCGGATGCTTGCATCAGAACAGGCATCTAGGTGTGGACTTTACCGGCATGTATCATGCCTATAAAAAAGCAGTTGGCCCATCATTCACTTTTAAATTGTGCCATTTTTACATATTGATTCCTCATGGCCTTCACATTTCACAGAAAACTCCAGGTATTACAGCCACCCTCAGACTTCCATGAGTCATTCCGCTTGGGTTGCTGCGCATACTTGTCGAGTTTATGCATGGTGGGCGATGTCTGGACCTGAGAATCAACATACCTTGATCGTGCAAAAGTCAAACAGATGTACTTACCTACACAGGGGTGAGTGCGGCTTCTACATTAGCTACCTCTTTGACTGCACCTGGGTGCTTCTGTAATTAAAAATATAGTTTCCACGTCTACAAAAGCCCATTTAGGTGGAAAAGCGGCTACCTCGATCGCACCGGGTGCCTTCTGTGAAAAGTCTGCTGTTGTGAGTACATCATCCTTCACCTCTCATCACCTTCCTAGCTCCATAACAAACACATATCCCTCAGCGCAATTCATACTGCCACGCACAAGCCATCTGTCCGCATTTTCTCAGAGGGTATGGAGCGCCCCAAGGCCTAGTAACGTTCATTTTAGTGTGCGCATTGTATTTAGTGAACCAATATCTGTAAATTTAGTTGCCATAAAGAATTCATAATGAACACACATGCGAGAATATATTTCATTCCCCCTGCCACCGACCGGCTGGGTTCTTTTAGAAAGTGGTAGTGGGGGTGGGGTGTGCGTCACGGCATCAAAAATGCATTAGGAATATAAAAGTTTAAACAGCCGCAAGCTGTTGCGCGTACCCTAAAGACCCGTCCACCGCGACATAGCGGCTTGACATTATCCCGAGCTAATTGCATCAGGGGGTACAACGACTCTCATTTCAGCCATTATCCTCTAATGAGTCCCCTGAAGGATACAAAACTGTACAGGAGCCGCCAAGTGACGGCTTGGACAAGATTCTACCTGGCCTGACAAAAACCAAGCAGGATCTTCACATTGTTTTCTTTCCAAGGACCAAATCTGCCATGTTTTTTGACAACCAACCACAGACTCAATTAACAGAATAACTTAGCCACTCTTTTCCAAATGTCAATCTAGCAACCTTTCCTCTGTAGCATTTACCGATGAGTGAGTTCACCTAATTCGGCCTGACACTTCAATCCCGTATTTTAATGATGAGGGATCGGAGGTTCAGACAACTATCATTTCTTCTGGCTCACCCTTCTTTTTTCATTCTAGACATTCCCTTTTCCGTCAGCGCGACTTGACCTTAAGCTACAAGCCGACAGTCGCGGCCGCCTGACACCGACTGCTTTAGCATTCCGCGCTCGAGCTACTCATCCATCAGCGCTTTAAGGTCACCTCCTATTTGCAGTCACTCTATCAAAAAAGATGCCCAACGGCAATTATATATGTGTGCCCACACACGTTGGATTCATACATAATATCCGAAATGTAAGCAGTAAGATGCGGTGCAAATTGAGAGGAATATTCTCAACGCATCAGCTCATCTTTGCTCCTGTTTGTGTCTAACTCGCAGCATCTCAGCACAACAAGTGAATCATAATGTTTTGATAAAGTGGAAACGCCGCCATGAATATATTTTCTCTGAATATTGACCAAAAGAAACTTGACAGGCTCTTTAATTCAGAGCAACTAAAAACTACTGTGTTTACTGCATTAAAATTTTAGAGTGCATTGCTCAAGACTTAAAGTGCCTTTGACAGCATAACAAAAATCTTAAATAGCATTATTATGTGAATTAGAATCATATTTTGAGACGATTCGACTATATACAACAATTTGGCAAAGCGCAGATGATGAGAAATTAGTCTTTTAGCTCATTCACTCCCAGCCATTTTCACCGGTGCAACCCCCTTCGCTCCCGGCCGTTTTACTGGATTTTGACTGATTTTGCAAGGCCCACAGAAAATTCTGTTCTATTGCTATATAAACATGGAAACATGGATCTTACCAAAAGAAAGGTTAGACTCTCTTCTTTCAGCAGGAAAAAAGTTAATTCATATCTTTTTCCATTCTTTAGAAATCAGTAGAGATGTCCCGATCGATCGGGTCCGATCACGTCATTTTCAAAGTATCGGAATCAGCAAAAAAATATCGGACATGCCTTTTTTAATACATATATATATGTATATATCTATAATATTTTTGTTGTTGTTATTAAATCGTTTTCTAATTGTATTTAACGTTACAGACAAAATGTCTTACACTCATCCAGAGTCTTTAATTTTGGCTTAAAGTGGGGTTGTCAAATTTATCACGTCAACGGCGGTAATAACATTAAAATATTCAACGTAATTAACGCATGCACTGCACGACCCACTCACGCATTGTTCAATCTATAATGGCACCGTGTTACGTATACATAGAACTAAAAGGCAACGCATAATGAGTAGAGAGAATTTTGGCAGCCTTTGAAGCCTATTTTTAATTGGCTAAAGCCTTACAATCCCTCTCTCAATGATCAGAAATATTGTGGGAAGCAATGTGGGGAAGAAAGGTAGTAGTTGATCTTTTTCTTAACACCCTATTTTATTTACCAACGCTGAGAAGATGTATCAATTGGTACCATTACGCAGAGTCATGGTTGCACTTCCCATCATGCATTTGGGCAGAAGTTAAATGGCTGAATTATCATTTACTGAAAGCTCATAAAAATCCACTAGATGACAATATTTAGTCACAATATACAAAGTCACATTTGTCATTTAAGAATTACAAGTCTTTCTATCCGTGGCTCCCTCTCACAGAAAGAATGTTAATAATGTGAATGCCATCTTGGTGATTTATTGTCATAATAAACAAATACAGTACTTATGTACTGTATGTTGAATGTATATATTCGTCCGAGTTTTATTCATTTTTTTCTTAATGCATTGCCAAAATGTATATGATCGGGAAAATGTATCGGGAATGTTTGGAATTGAATCGGGAGCAAAAAAAAAAAAGCAATCGGATCGGGAAATATCGGGATCGGCAGATACTCAAACTAAAATGATCGGGATCGGATCGGGAGCAAAAAAACATGATCGGAACAACCCTAGAAATCAGCATTAGAAAATAGCTTAGTTTGAGCAATTTTCCCATTTCTAATGAAAAAACAGAGAAATTTAGCTTTTTCTAAACGCATACATTTCAAACATAACTTTGACTTTAACACAGCTATTTTTTGCTTTAGTTACATCCCAAACATCTGAATAATGTTTTCCTTTGACAAAATAATATAAACGAAAAGACCAATAGAGCTTTTGATAGCAAAGTAACAATTTATTTACACATAACTAAACTATTGAACTGAGAGATGACGCTGTTGTGGCTGCGACAGCCGGGGTAAACTTTTCCCTCATCGCCGCCTGTCTCATAAAGATGGATTTTTTTTTTTATCTTTCTTTTGTGGTGACCACTGCCTCGTGGCGGAGTTCGCCTGGGGAACTTGTGTTCCTGGAGGGGAACTGGTTTGGCAGTGCGCGTTTCCAGCTGAGTCGCGGGACACTGGAGGGTCCGGGGGATGCGAGCGGCTGAGCATGGCGTCGCGGGCTCTGCTTAGCGAGCAGCACGGACCCAACGGCATCGTCCGCTGCACTGTTCTATTACTTGAATCTCTCAAGATTGTTAAAATTGATATTAAATATGTATGACCAAATATGTTAGATAACGCACAGGCTTCCATAGGGTGTCCTAATTTTTTCACATGACTGTAAATGAGACCTCGATGTATGTATGTGTGAAACTGTAGAGCACAACAACAACAACAAATTATTCCGTTCTTTCCGAAGCCCGTAAAGCTCTTTACAAGGCTATTACAATCTCTTGTACACCTAAAAATAAGACTCACTGTTTTCTTGTGCAAAAGGCAGAATCAATTGAGAGCTAGGAGAGCGGCCCATTGACAACCAAACATGCTCGACCAACCGTTTTGAAGCTTGATAATATTTATTCAACTTGTTAGGATGAATATTCAATAGGAAAAAATAAGATTGGATAGTTTCACATTTGACAATTCAACACAAACAGCAGGTATGGTCAAAGGCTTTTTTGGCCTTTACACATACTATGGTCAAAACAGGTTGTATACAGTGCAAAATAGTGAGGAAAAATATGTATATATATCATCCAACACAAAAAGGGTTTGGAGGATATCTCTTTGTGAAGTTAGGTGTTGTACCCATCACCTTATCAAAAGCATATACGTGTATGCAATCAAGCTTCTCGAACACACACCTACAGTGGGACAAATAAGTATTTAGTCAACCACTAATTGTGCAAGTTCTCCCACTTGAAAATATTAGCGAGGCCTGTAATTGTCAACATGGGTAAACATCAACCATGAGAGACATAATGTGAAAAAAAAAAAAAACAGAAAATCACAATGTTTGATTTTTAAAGAATATATTTCCAAATTAGAAGGGAAAATAAGTATTTGGTCAATACCAAAAGTTCATCTCAATACTTTGTTATGTACCCTGTGTTGACAATAACGGAGGCCAAACGTTTTCTGTAACTCTTCACAAGCTTCTCACACACTGTTGCTGGTATTTTGGCCCATTCCTCCATGCAGATCTCCTCTAGAGCAGTGATGTTTTGGGGCTGTCGTTGGGCAACACGGACTTTCAACTCCCTCCACAGATTTTCTATGGGGTTGAGATCTGGAGACTGGCTAGGCCACTCCAGGACCTTGAAATGCTTCTTACAAAGCCACTCCTTTGTTGCCCTGGCTGTGTGTTTGGGATCATTGTCATCTTCAATGCCCTTGCTGATGGAAGGAGATTTTCACTCAAAATCTCTCAATATATGGCCCCATTCATTCTTTCCTTTACACAGATCAGTCGTCTAGATCCCTTTGCAGAAAAACAGCCCTAAAGCATGATGTTTCCACCCCCCTGCTTCACAGTGGGTATGGTGCAATTCAGTATTCTTTCTCCTCCAAAGAGGAGAACCTGTGTTTCTACCAAAAAGTTCTATTTTGGTTTCATCTGACCATAACACATTCTCCCAGTCTTATTCTGGATCATCCGAATGCTCTCTAGCGAACCTCAGACGGGCCTGGACGTGTACTTTCTTCAGCAGAAGGACACGTCTGGCAGTGCAGGATTTGAGTCCCTGGCGATGCATTGTGTTACTGATAGTAGCCTTTGTTACTGTGGTCCCAGCTCTCTGTAGGTCATTCACTAGGTCCCCCTGTGTGGTTCTGGAATTTTTGCTCACCGTTCTTGTTATCATTTTGACGCCACGGGGTGAGGAGGGAGTTGAAAGTCCGTGTTGCCCAACAACAGCCCCAAAACATCACTGCTCTAGAGGAGAACTGCATGGAGGAATGGGCCAAAATACCAGCAACAGTGTGTGAAAAGCTTGTGAAGAGTTACAGAAAACGTTTGGCCTCCGTTATTGCCAACAAAGGGTACATAACAAAGTATTGAGATGAACACTTGGTATTGTCCAAATACTTATTTTCCACCATGATTTGCAAATAAATTATTTAAAAATCAAACAATGTGATTTTCTGGATTTTTTTCCACATTCTGTCTCTCATGGTTGAGGTTTACACATGTTGACAATTACAGGCCTCTGTAATATTTTCAATTGGGTAAACTTTCACAATTAGTGGTTCACTAAATACTTATTTGCCCCACTGTATATAAAAATTGAAAAGATTCATAGTGAAGAAAAAAACATACTATATATCATTGAAAAAAGTATTTTCAAAAATATTGACAAGTAGTTCAGTTCAATTTTTTCAGCCATACGACCCAATAAAGTTTTTCTTTTTCTTTTTTTCTGCGCACTCAATAAAGTTTCTTCTTGAACACGTCACGGAGCCACGTCACACATAACCCACTCTTCCGCCGTTTGCACACTGCTGTCACTTCTACTCGCCGAGACGCCGACTCATCCGAGGAAAACAACGACAAGTACGGCTCATATTCTTCCTTGAGTCAACAAAATAATGCATTAGCTTGTGCTAAATTTAGTTTTCGATTCATTCTGGATGTTTCAAAGTCGCTCGCTCAATCCAACTGGCCGTTGCTCGCTTCGCATGCCTCCCTTTCCTTAGTTGACGCCTCGCTCGGCAATTCATTAAAAATGTTCACATTAGGTTCGTCCTTCTTAACTTCACAACGGCTCTTGGGATATGGAGTCTTTTGTGCTGCTTACGGTTTTGAAAAAGGACAAGAAATGATGGAAATATGAATATAAACACACAGTCCATGCAGTGTTTCAATGCATAATTATGAGTGCAATAAAACTATAAAACTCAAATGACATTATCTCCTGTTTTACTTGGTCGATTGACTTCAAATAAAAACTGGTGTGCTTCCGTACTTTCAAATGAGAGCAACCAACGGAACGTGGGTGAAGTAATTACAGCGTGACGAGGCTTCAAAGATGGTATGCGTAAACGTGACTGCAGCCGACACGTTCGGTGTTAAAGGGTTATATGGCGACTGGCAGAGGGAATGTGGAAGTGGTCGTGCCATAAAATTTTTGTACTGAAACACAGGAAATGCACATGTATGTATTTAAGGGGCAGTTTACATGGCGACTCTGCGACACAAAGACGCAATCACTGAGTTGCGGACTCGCCTTGCGTGCATATGGTGTCGGCGAAGACGAAAAATTCTGAATCCTGCCTCCAAAGTGGAAGAATCCGATTACGGGGGGTTTAGGGGGGGCCTCCTTGGCATGCATATCAAAGGCTCCTGCGGCGCGAGACCGCGTCGTTAACGTCAGCACTCGTACACGTCACATTGGGCGTGCGCAGTGGTGCTACTAAACATTAAAAACAGCAAGTATGGCGGAATGTCGGCTTTAATATACTCTTTTAATAATATTTTTTAATTAAATATGTTGAACGTTTCAATTTTTGTGCCTTTTTGAGCAAAAGAAAAATGACATTGCTTCGAATGGGCGGGCATATTTTTTTTTCCGGGCTGAGGGAGCTTGGTGGGGTCAAAGTGCATCATTCTCTGTCGCCCAGTAAATCTGCACTGCGCCCTAGGGCCTGGCATGAATACTACTACATCGTTTTCATGCGGAATCGCGACATTGTTCAAATGGAGACGCAAATGCAAATTTGACATTTTTCGTATTCTCGGAGAGTCACCATGTAAACGGCCCCTCAATCAAGGGTGTAGGTTTGCATAGGGACGGTAGTGACATAACACTTTCACAACTTTTCAGAATGCTCAAATTGTCCCCACCAACTTTTAAGCAACGTTATTTGCAGTATATAATGTGTTCAGTTATGTATGTCATTTAGATTGTCAAATTCTGTCAGCAGCCAGTTAAGGCTGCATAGGGGTTGAATTCCATCCCTACTCTCACCGATCGAAGCCAAATTGTGACATATTCGGTGGTTAATTTGCAAGGCTCACGTCATAGCACGCTGTCAAAAGACTAATTGTTTACTACCTAGTAAAAATAATTTCCGCATTTGTGATGTTTTCATAGTTTTTAAAGTGACGTTGGATCGTTAGCAGCAGAGCTGCTACGTCCAGGTAACCAGGATTAAAGACGATAGCATTTACATGGTACTAGCACGTTTCATTAGTTGTGTGCACGCATGTGTTTTGTGTGACATAACAGGCGGTATCACCATCCATCACCCACACAGTGTCAGCAGGGAACCACAAACACACAGCCCTAACGTGAATGTCGGCATTAGCGACAAATTGCTTCATCTGCCCACTCACATTCTCAGGCCTGGTATTTATGACTTTAAAGAAAGAAAGTGGTGTAATAAACACTCGGGTATGCAGACGGTTGTTTTTTTCTCCGAGCTGCAGAGCTCAATCTTACCCGTTTGTTTACGCTCCTTAATTAATTTTTACCTTATAATTGGTTACACCTCATCACCTTTTTCTTGCATTGGTACTCTGGAAGTTTGGGGAGTATTTAGAACTTGTGGTTAGTTATTGGAAAATAAATAAATAAGTAAGCAGAAAGGTTGACAGTCTGCCACAATGTCTAGCAGGGAGCCACTGCTTGCATTTTGTGGCACTAATTAGACCCATGAGCCGATTGTTTGCGCTCGTTGTTATATTTCAGGAAGCCAACAAGCACCGGAACTACCACGAAAAGGGGAGGAAAAAAGACATTCACCTCATGATCAAGATCATTGGAATGATTAGGAAAAACAGCTGTAAGAAAAACTGCATAGATTTATCTAATTAATTGGAAATAGTACATTGGTTGAGCCAGCCGTCCTGATAACCGTCACCCTTGAATTATTTTTCTGTATGTAAAACGTAATTATTATAATTTTTTTTTTTTTTTTTTTTAAACAAATAATCTTACAATAATTTTACTCAAACCTGGATGAAATAGGTTGATATTTGAGTGGTATAAGAACATGGGAAAATAATAATTATCGGAAATATTTTTACTTTTACTGAGATAAACTCAAACACAAGCTGCGTTCTAACACCGGATTTAGGTGGAAACAGGACGAAAGTTTTGGTGCATACAAGCAGGCAGGAGTGTCTCAAGAGTGATTTGGTCGAGGATTCAAGGTGATTATTATATAAAATAGCACCATGCATGCACTTTGAAATGTGAAAAAAATGAATGGGAAAAAATTAGAGCAACTACCTTGAAATATTTGCGTAAAATGAATGTTAATGAATGATAACCGTGTGTTTTTTCTTTTTCTTTTAGAATAGAATAGAATAGAATAGAATAGAATAGAATAGAATAGAATAGAATAGAATAGAATAGAATAGAATAGAATAGAATAGCCCTTTATTGTCATTATATGGTTGTAACATTCAAATAATTAGGTAATTTTCAGCCAACTGCCCGTTTTTTGTGCAAAGAAAACTAGTAATTAAGACATTTCTGATCCGTACAAAAAAAAAAAAACGACTTTTATGTGTTTTATTTTATGTAACATTTCACTCTAAAAAGAACGAGGACCAGATAGCCGGCAAGACGTCTGAGGCAATAGTTACATCGGAATTCAACCTTAATAGGTTGTGATTGTATATAGAAAAATGCAAAATTTGCTTTTGTTGAGTACAATTTAGATTATTATTAGGGCTGTCAAATTTATCGCGTCAACGGGCGGTTATTAATTTTTTAAAAATTAATCACGTTAAAATATTTGATGCAATGAACGCATGCACGGAATGACCACATGCGTTGCCTCAAACAGTTTACAATGACGCCATTTTAGCACATTGAGAGCGAAAAGGCAGAGAAATGAGAGTGGACACAGGCGATTATTGGACCGCGCCTTTTATTGGCGTAAGCTTTGGCAACTCTTTCGCAACAAATATAAGTATTGTGACGAACGCCGTGGAGAAGAATGACAGGAGACAATCTTTTTTTTAACATGCTTAATTGAACACAATAAAGAACAAACTGAATACCATTTGCAGCCACCACTGACAGTCATTGTTGCCCAACTTCCCAACATGCATTTGGGCGGAACAGTTAAGTCGCTACAGTATCATTTAGTGAAAGCACAACAAAAATAATATTCCTATCTCTCAAAAAAAATAATGTTCACAAAAAGAAAAGCGCTCAATGCAAACAGAACTGGCCTTCCCAATCAAAATAGCTATGCAAATACACATAAAACTTACTCAGACTTTGCCTTGGCTAGATCTCTAATTAATATAAAACTCGCCATTTGTGGTGTATTTCAATCACTACCTTACGTAGTTAAAGACACTGTGAAAGAACGGCAGGGAGCCCATGTGACGTCCCGCTCGGCAATTAGTTTATTTTTTGATTGAAAATTTTATTAAAACGTAAACATTAAGAGGGTTTTTAATATAAAATTACTATAACTTGTACTTAAAGGTATCTTTTAAAAACTACTAGTCTTTTTATCTATGTTAATGCCATCTTGTGGATTTGTTGTTATAATAAAGCAATACAGTACTTATGTACAGTATATTGAATGTTTATGTCCGTCTTGTGTCTTATTTTTCCATTCCAACAACAATTTACAGAAAAATATGGCATATTTTAGAGATGGTTTGAATTGCGATTAATTACGATTAATTATGATTTATTAATTTATAAGCTGTCATTAACTCGATTAAAAATTTTAATCGTTTGACAGCCCTAATATATACTGCATATATAAATGTATACATATACTGTATATAAGCACATTTTGATTATTCATTTATCAGCGCTATTCTCTTTTAAATCATTTTATTTTCCACTCCTGCCTTCCTCTTTTTATCGATCAAACCAGCCCAGCACCACGGCTAGTAGCTAACGTGTCTCATCACAGACCCTGATTAGTGGGCGGAGCTGCATGCATACACACTAACATCATTGACAGTGTATTATATTTTAGAGATGGGTTGAATTGCGATTAATTACGATTAATGAATTTTTAAGCTGTGATTAATTCGATTAAAAATGTTAATCATTTGACAGCCCTAAATTGATTATGCATGCTTTCTTCAAGTATTAAGTTTCTGATGGGAAAATTGAATGGTTTATTAGCTGTTGAAAACGTATGTCAAAATTGCACCAAAAAAAAAAAAAAAAAAAATTAAGTCACTATTTTGGGCAAAACTTTATATGGATATGTTAAATATTTCTATTAATCCTGAAAATATAGGTGATTATCTCTGCATTTAGTGATTTTTGTGCATCTAACGTAAAATCTGAAAACTTTGTAGCCATTTTAAGTTTAGTTATACTTATATAAAAAAAAATAATAATAATTGGGATTTTACTCAGGAACGACTTTGAAATCTTTGATACCGCTGCTCATGGAAACTCATGGAAACCTGTTTTGGCTTTAGGTCACTAGCGGCTTTGGTTTTGATAATATTTGAATTTTACATTTTTGAAAATAGGTCCCGTACGGAGTGGCTCCGCACCCCGTTTCCCGTCAACTGATAGTCGTTAGAGCCCCGAAGCAGGCCTGTATGTTTTTTTTTCTTCCTTTTTTTCCTCCCAGTCATCAGCACTCATTCCACCCACCTGCTCTGCACACCTTATCATTATTATAGCCTCCCTACATATACACCCATAGCCCTCACTGCAAGATATGAGTGTTTTTTTTTTAGTTAACCTGTGGATCGTGATACACCTTTTGACCTTGTGGATTTTTGCCTCTATCCTGTTCCTCGTCTGCGCTTCTGCCCTCTTGCCTGCATTCCAGCAACCGGTGACAAGAATCGGACTCGGAACGTATCCTGCCTGGGCCTTTGCCTTGCCTTTTTGTAATTAGAGCTGACTGTTTAGGCATAAAAAACGAAAAAAAATCCTGCTTGAAAGAAAGATAGTCGAGCCTGAATTTACTGCTGTAGCCACACTTATTCCAGCAGGGTGCTAAAAGGTTTATTTTGTACTGTGTCGCATTGCACTTAAAATCGAACCCAGCACAGTGCAGTAGTGTTGTTAGGGAAACGAGCGTGTCCTACGTCCTGCCTCTGACGCCTGCCACTGTTAGCCATCTGACTTTAGCCTCTCTCTCCGTTGCGGTACTCTTAAATGAGCTCATTTGCAGCTACCGTCGTTTGCGTGTGGGCGGACTGTCTGGAGGTCACAACTTTATGTCGGGATTGTCGCATGCTTATCCCATTAAATCGACTCAACTTTGTCCAACTAGGTGTTCACCTAGATTTTGACAATTTTTATTTTTATAGGAAAGTGGTTAAATTACTCATAGCTAATTCGAAATGTCACATGATGATGCGCCATTTTAGCAGGATAGGCAACACCTAAAATAAATGGCGCCATTTCCATTTAATCCAATATACAAGTCAGGGGTCGCGTTAACTGAATATTTTCCGTCGTTGACCGGTTTTTTAAAACGGTGACGGAAAAAACTGAAGTCTGTCCGTCATTTTGACAGATTGCAATTCACACCCCAGACCACAGGGTGGCGAGTGAGCATATTAATTAGCTATTGTCTCTCTTAATGCATGACGTCGTTGGCTATTCTGTCAGAATATTGTAGCGTCACCGGGGTCTGGCGGCGGCACCGTGATTGACACATCAACGCGAGGTTCTTATTGGTGCACCCGGTGTGCCAGCGCGTCATCCAATTGGTGGACTAGATTGCCGCCTGTGTAAGACCCCAATCACATGACGTCACAACTCCGCCCCCCTTACTGGAGCCGCCATATTGTGTGTCAGCTTGTCGTGTTTACACATTACCGCTACGTACATGCCTCCTGTTATGCCGTGTTTTTCTGCTCGTTAACATTAATAATCAAAATGGTAAAGGCGTGTGTGGCGGTCGGTTGCAGTAACAGAGAAGATAGACGGAGAGACTTTGAAGTTCTACCGTATTCTGAGAGACCCGAAGAGGAGAGCGAGATGGACTGCTGTAATTCAACAAGAAATCTGGGCACCAAACGATCACCACAGACTATGTAGTAGTCATTTTATATCTGGTAAGACGCATTTATTTAGAAGATTTTGGGCTGACAACCACAATTAAGATCATTGTGTGACGTTGGTGATTGGGGTCTATATAGTTGCCTCTTTTCCTTTGGGGGCGGAGTTGTTGTTTTGTTGGTGTTGTTGGCGGTAAGCAGAGTAAAAAGAGGGAGAAAAATACCACGACTTCCGTGTCTAATTTTTCGCCGCCAAGCAAGCGTTACAATATTAATTAAAAATGAATGAAAACTAAATACTATTAAAAATTTAAGTGACGGGTAAAAATAGATTATGACCGGATTTTTATGACCCTGTCAGTCAAAATGACAGACAACGAAAATGTCTAGCGCAACCTCTGATACAAGTATACTATTTCATCATTACAGATACAGCGGTCCCTCATTTTTCGCGGTTAATGGGGACCAGAACCCGCCGTGATAAGTTAAAAACCGCAAAGTAGCGCAACCATAATTTTTTTTTTTTTTTGTTCAATGTATTTATTCAGATTTAGCATTGGAAAGAGATACATACAATACATGTTTTTTCACTTTTTTTCCCCCCAAAGTATAATAAAAAAAAAAAAAGGTATGTACTGTATGTGTATATGTTAAGGGTCTAACAGTACATGTATTTGTATTACTATTACATGTACCGTTACACCCTTACTGCATAGGGTAGGCATAGGGGTGTGACAAAATATCGAAATGGTGATATATCGTGATACTTTGTATCCCAAAAGGTTATCGA
Organism: Corythoichthys intestinalis; assembly: GCF_030265065.1. Classification (NCBI taxonomy): domain Eukaryota; kingdom Metazoa; phylum Chordata; class Actinopteri; order Syngnathiformes; family Syngnathidae; genus Corythoichthys; species Corythoichthys intestinalis. Next base: position 11,539,111 of record NC_080408.1, on the reverse strand, counting down.
TATGCTCCTGTCAAGAATCGAAATACCGTTTTAAAAACGTGTCAATTTAAAAAAAAAAAAAAAAAAAAAAAAAAAGGCTGCCATTGATAGTGCTCAACGCTCAATCCATTTAGACTGGGAACGTTCGTTTATTGAAAACCAGAGCATTCACAGTCATTCAGTCAGATTTTCGGGGCATTTACAGGTCACTTGCTTTTCATTTTAGGGCATTTACAGGTAATTTCCTGCTGAGTTTGAGTCACTGCCTATTCATTTGGGTGATTTTCAGGTCACTTCCTGTTCTGTAATGCAAAATAAACAGTAAGTGACCTATAAAATACCCAAAAATCAACAGGAAGTAACTGAAAATCAACAGGTAAATGACCTTATATGGCCCAAAATTAATCATCACCTGGCATTGGCTGCCACTGACGGCCAGAGACTACTAGTGATAAACTCATTCCAATTCACAGCAGAAGCTTGTTTTTCTGTTGATTAGTTTTTTGTAGAATATCCTAGAATGATTTCCCGACCAATGTATCGAAAATCGTTGTATCGCCATATCGTCAGACCATCGTTATCGTGAGCTTTGTATCGCAAATCGTATCGTATTGTGAGGTACCAAGAGGTTCCCACTCCTACTGCTTACACAGTTAAATTGATTAATTTCTGTGTGGCGCTTTAAATTGAGAAAATCCACCAATCAAGCTTTTGAAAACCGTTCATAAGGGGAAAAAAAGATTCATTGAGGCATTTCATTTGTAAAATACATGTTAAAATCTTTGTCATTGGGATTGCTTTTCTCTTTAGCACAGGACTTCTTTTTTATTCGTTCAGAAAGAAAGCTGACCAATACGCGGGGTCTATAAGGCAAATTGTTGCTGGATTATTTTTAAATACTCGCTACTTTTTGAGCAGAATTCTAACTTTGTATAAGCTAATGTTCCTATAGTTGAAAGCACAAAGGTGTGTAATAAACAACTACCACATTTAGAGTTTGCATTTTGTTTTCTTACTGTACCGAAAATGAACCGAACCATGACCTCAAAACAGAGGTACGTACCGAACCGAGATTTTTGTGTACCGTTACACCACTAGTATATATACAGTGTATATATATATATAAAATCATAAATGGTTTTTAAACACTTCAAATGTAACAATTATGACGTTTTAAACATGTTACTGTCCCACTGAATTATTTTTAAACAAGAACAAAGCACTGTACTGTAGTAGAAAAATACTTGGCTTTATTAAACGCTTCTGTTACCTCCCTTGGCTGTGACTCTTGGAGTGACATGTTGAAATTACAAACTGCTCAGGATCACTTTTAACATGTGGCGTTTATTGCCGCTGAAGGAATCTGACCTTTTAGCCAAACCGCCGGAATCGCGCCAGCCGAACCGCCGGAACCGCGCTGGTGCAGCTCCAACGGGCCGGGCCGGCGGGAATCCGGCAATCCAGTCAGAAGGGCAAACTCCGTGAGTTCACTTTAGTCTTACTCAGTGGTGTTACCAGGATGCCAGGTGTGGGTGGGCATTAGTCTTACCTGGGGGGGGGGGGGGGGCAAAAAACATTTTTGAATTGAAATTTGAAAATTTGGATTTAATTATTTAGTTTATAATAATATATATATATATATATATATATTTTTTTTTAAATGCGTTTTTGAAATTATTTAATAATTTAATTTTGAAATTTTTGAATTGAAATTTTTTTAAATTAAAACTAGCGCTGTCAAAATTATCGCGTAATTAATTTTTTAAATTAATCACGTTAAAATATTTGACGCAATTAACGCATATGTCCCGCTCAGACAGTATTGTGCCTTTTGGTAAGTTTTAAAGCAAGGCTTTTTTTGCTGTCCAACAGCGAACTCTTGTGGTCGCTTTGCGACATGGTTTATTGTGTTCTTGCCAGTTCAATATGGCTGCACTACGTCTCGGGCTGACGCCTACGTTGTAATATTGTGGTTGTATGATCCTTGAACAAGATTTGTCCGTAAGTATGGTTGTTGTAAAGAATGTACATATTATGTTAGTAAGCGGAATGTTATATTTTTTGTATGAGACGCTTTTTGTTTATGTTAGCGTGCTAAGCTAACGTTGTTGCTAATGCAATGCTTGTGTACTTTTTTTTGTCGTTTTACAACGGTCTAAAGAGGACAATGGTTTGAGGCCATTTTATTAATAAATCAGATGAAAAAGGAAGAAGTCTGATTATTAAGGCGTCGTTCACTAGCTGTCTAGCTTTGGAAAAAGTAGACGCTTCGGAGTGAGGACAGCATAGACAGATTTAAATGACAGGAGAGTGAAATGCCCACTACAGCCCTTATGTACCGTAGGTTGATTGTATATATCTATCTTGTGTCTTATCTTTCCATTCCAACAGTTTATTTTACAGAATATATATATAATTTACAGAAAAATATGGCATATTTTATGGATGGTTTGAATTGCGATTAATTACGATTAATTAATTTTTAAACTGTAATTAACTCTATTAAAAATTTTAATCGTTTGACAGCCCTAATTAAAACACCTTAATGTTTTCCCAAACTGCCGTCGAGGGTACGTATTCAGAACGAAAACTACGTAGGTAGCGTCCAAAAAAAAAAAAGTACAGTACTTGGTTGAGTAATCTTGCACATGAAGCTTGAACAGGCATTCTAAAGACCCAGCTAATTTTTATATAAGGTATTTCAAAATCTAAGTTTCCGTAACATTTCCCCTTCAACAGGCAAAAACTGACCCATCTAATACTCCACTGGTTATTTTAGTGTGCCCTGATCATTCGTCTTAAATCCAAATCTCATAATTATCACCTTACAGCCCCATTCATCAGCCGACAGGCGTCATGAATTCTTGATGTAACAGTGGCAATTCCAGCAGCGCGTCCCTGCGGAGAAGCGATGATGGATGATAGCATCACTTCTCCCGCTGTCGCACTGTCTTTACCGTTTGATGCCTCAACTTGGCCTCGGGCTCCTCCGCGAGCCATTCGTTTCATCACCTCAGTCTGCTTAAACTCAGGTTGAGTGTAGAGCAGACACACTGCTGACCATCTTCTTGGCTTTTTCAAACCCGAGCATTGGTTCTTGACACTTTTTTGGGGGCATACCTTTATGTTTGACACATCCACCCGATTTTGGTTTGATCAATTGAACCGAGATCTATGAGTTTTTTTCATTCACCGATTCATGATGAATCCTTTCATGACTTTCAAAAATTAAACATCAAGATCCATCTCCATTTGAAAGTCTTTGCATAAACGCTTCACAATTTACCACAACCCAGCCCTCCAGGGTGGCTGCTTCCCATTGGGATTTATGCTGCAAAGTTTTTGTAGCACTAAAGTATGAAGTAGGGGTGTGACAATTTATCAAAAATGTGAAAAATCCTGATATTTTGAATCCCCAAAGACAGTGTTGTCTGACGCGTATTTGTGATCTGATTACTTTCTTTTAGTAACGAGCAATTTAACGCGTTCATTTTTTCAAACCAGTGATCTGATTAAAGAATAGAATAGAAAATGTTAGTACGCGTACATTTCCATGGTAACCGCTCGTTACGTTAGTTCGTGGGACTGAGAAAAGCGCGTGGAGCAAGGGTGCACATTTGAGCTGAGTGCAGCCACATGTTGAGATGTGCGATGGAATGTTGATCTGTGTGCGTCCATGAATAAACGTGACTATTTTTCCTTCATTCTGGAGGGTTCCAGCGATAGGTTGGAACCATTTCGTAGCTTTGCCATAACAACAGCGGGTAGTCGGCGAGCATTGTTTACATCATATTCGTGTTGCACATTTATGCAGTGAGGTGACGTGTTCCTTTAGCATCTTTGGGATAGGTTGTAATTTCGATTGAGTGCAAAGTGCTTAGTTTAGCCGGGACATGCCGCGGCAATACATGGGCTGGGGGGGCAGTGAGTGAAAGCCAAGCCAAGTTTATTCTTGAGTACCCTTTTATCCTGGTAGCCTTTTTTTCTTCCTCTTTGGACAAAACTTTTTGTCTCTTTTGTTACTCTGCCATCTGTGCAGAATTCACTTGAAAGCGTTCGCATCGACTTCCGTCTTTATAATGAATGGGGTAAGGGGAAAGTGACATATACCATAAAACGGTCAGCTTAATGTTTTGTTTTTTTTTTTTTTTGTGGTAGGGTTCTTGCCGCCCTCCTCAAGGTCAATTAGTGTCGGTGAAAGCAGAACAGACCCCACAAGATATAAAAGAGGTGACATTCAACTAGTTGTCAGTCGACGTATTATCACAAATTAGGGGTGCACGATATCCATTTTTTGAAACCGATATCAATAACTTCTGCTTCTGCTCCTTTAGGCCGATACCGATACGATAACCGATAATATATATGTATGTATGTATGTATGTATGTATGTATGTATCCGCTCTGAGACCCCCAATTTGGCCAACTTCCAAAATTGTCCGATATGCATGTGTGATACATCATTGGAAAGCTTAAAATCTCAATTTTCTGGGGGAAGAAAAATTTTGAACAGGAGGGCATTTTTTTTTTTTTTTTTTTTAATGTTTTTCAAACAGCAAAACCCTATCTGGAGGTGAGAGCACGCGAGAGCAGAATTACAGACGCCATGACTTTAACGAGATATTATCGCGTACTTACCTTGTTTTGATCCAAAAACTCCATGTAGCATGTATCAGTGAGTGTCAAGACACAGCTGTGAATGGCCACGGCTGGATTTTGGGGGGATTTTATGGGTGAAACATTGTAATATAACAAGGGTCGCAATGCAGAAATCGCAGACATCAAGGAGTGGTCGAGATTTTCTTTCTCATATATTTACTAGGGCTGTCAAAATTATCGTGTTAACGGGCGGTAATTTTTTTAAAAAATTAATCACGTTTAAATATTTGACGCAATTAACGCACATGTCCCGCTCAGACAGATTTAAATGACAAAAACAAAAGCATTAAGAGGGGTTTTAATATAAAATTTCTATACCTTGTATTAACATTTATCTATTAAGAACTACAAGTCTTTCTATCCATGGATCGCTTTAAGAGAATGTTAATAATGTTAATGCACTCTTGTTGATTTATTGTTATAATAAACAAATACAGTCCTTATGAACCGTATGTTGAATGTATATATCCATCTTGTGTCTTATCTTTCCATTCCAACAATTTATTTTACAGAATATATATATATAATTTACAGAAAAATATGGCATATTTTATAGATGGTTTGAATTGCGATTAATTGTGATTAATTACGATTAATTAATTTTTAAGCTGTAATTAACTCGATTAAAAAAGTTAATCATTTGACAGCCCTAATACAGTGCCTTGCAAAAGTATTCGGCCCCCTTGAATCTTGCAACCTTTCGCCACATTTCAGGCTTAAAACATAAAGATATGAAATTTAATGTTTTTGTCAAGAATCAACAACAAGTGGGACACAATCATGAAGTGGAACAACATTTATTGGATAATTTAAACTTTTTTAACAAATAAAAAACTGAAAAGTGGGGCGTGCAATATTATTCGGCCCCTTTACTTTCAGTGCAGCAAACTCACTCCAGAAGTTCAGTGAGGATCTCTGAATGATCCAATGTTGTCCTAAATGACCGATGATGATAAATAGAATCCACCTGTGTGTAATCACGTCTCCGTATAAATGCACCTGCTCTGTGATAGTCTCAGGGTTCTGTTTAAAGTGCAGAGAGCATTATGAAAACCACCAGGCAGGTCCGAGATACTGTTGTGGAGAAGTTTAAAGCCGGATTTGGATACAAAAAGATTTCCCAAGCTTTAAACATCTCAAGGAGCACTGTGCAAGCCATCATATTGAAATGGAAGGAGCATCAGACCACTGCAAATCTACCAAGACCCGGCCGTCCTTCCAAACTTTCTTCTCAAACAAGGAGAAAACTGATCAGAGATGCAGCCAAGAGGCCCATGATCACTCTGGATGAACTGCAGAGATCTACAGCTGAGGTGGGAGAGTCTGTCCATAGGACAACAATCAGTCGTACACTGCACAAATCTGGCCTTTATGGAAGAGTGGCAAGAAGAAAGCCATTTCTCAAAGATATCCATAAAAAGTCTCGTTTAAAGTTTGCCACAAGCCACCTGGGAGACACACCAAACATGTGGAAGAAGGTGCTCTGGTCAGATGAAACCAAAAAACGATATGTTTGGCGTAAAAGCAACACAGCTCATCACCCTGAACACACCATCCCCACTGTCAAACATGGTGGTGGCAGCATCATGGTTTGGGCCTGCTTTGCTTCAGCAGGGACAGGGAAGATGGTTAAAATTGACGGGAAGATGGATGCAGCCAAATACAGGAACATTCTGGAAGAAAACCTGTTGGTATCTGCACAAGACCTCAGACTGGGACGGAGATTTATCTTCCAACAGGACAATGATCCAAAACATAAAGCCAAATCTACAATGGAATGGTTCAAAAATAAACGTATCCAGGTGTTAGAATGGCCAAGTCAAAGTCCAGACCTGAATCCAATCGAGAATCTGTGGAAAGAGCTGAAGACTGCTGTTCACAAACACTCTCCATCCAACCTCACTAAGCTCGAGCTGTTTTGCAAGGAAGAATGGGCAAGAATGTCAGTCTCTCGATGTGCAAAACTGATAGAAACATACCACAAGCGACTTGCAGCTGTAATTGGAGCAAAAGGTGGCGCTACAACGTATTAACGCAAGGGGGCCGAATAATATTGCACGCCCCACTTTTCAGTTTTTTATTTGTGAAAAAAGTTTAAATTATCCAATAAATTTTGTTCCACTTCACGATTGTGTCCCACTTGTTGTTGATTCTTGACAAAAAATTAAAATTTTATATCTTTATGTTTGAAGCCTGAAATGTGGCGAAAGGTTGCAAGGTTCAAGGGGGCCGAATACTTTAGCAAGGCATTGTATTTACCCTTTTAAGTTTTTTTTTCCAATTTTTCTTCGTTCGGATCGATTATTTAGTATCCAACATATCGGAGAAAATGCAACAGTAACAAAAAAATACAATTAAGCGATAGTTATGAGATAGATATCCGTGACTTTTTTACAGATGCCATTTTTTTCATTGTGACATAATTTGTTTAAAAAGTTTAAAATAGTGAATGAAGAGATGTGAATGAATTTTTTTTTTTTTAACTTTTTTTTTTTTAAACGAAGTATGAGACATCAATTAATGATTCTAAGCTAAAAACGACAGACATTTTGAACAATAAATCTTATTAATTACCTTTGTTTTATGGCTGGGTTAAAACAAAAGCGGTTGCGCGACGTCTGTAAACAGGGGTTTTCAGGGTAAAACGGACAAATTAAAAATAGTTTGTGGGCTTAATGCGCCATGAATCTGCTATGGCCGCATATAGACATGTTCTATCGAACACAACAGTTGTTTTGGCTTAAAATACAGCAGTTTCTTTTAAAGAGGAGTGCAAGAGCAGAAACTGCTTTTTCTATCTTGTCTGTGTTTTCCGCCATATATTTTTCAGTTTATATTCACCTGAGTTTTTGAACACCTGTAGGTCAAAAATACTAGTTGTGGATTCAGCAAAGATTTGCCTTTGACCTAACCAGAATTTTCATGATGACATGAACATTATTATAATGAACAAAACAAAGACAAGAACAGTTTTGACTTAAAATAAAGTGCCCATATTAGTTTTTTTTTCAAATAAATATAATTTGAGTCCATCACAATCAATCAGTTAATATCATTGACAATGTGTTTTCCTGAACAATAAGCACGGAACTAAAACAAACATAAACCCAACAGGTATTGTGCTTTGTCAGCAGATAAAAAATTTAGTGCAACAGGAGAGGAGAGTTTTGTGGTCTTGATCCATGAAACAACTTTCTTTAACTGGCAATTATAGGACAGCAAGCCTATCAATAACCAAAAGGCCTCTCAATAACTTGTAAACAAAAAACTGTAAAATGCAAACATTTGCTGATTGTCGTAGTATGGTTCATCACTCAGTGATGGAAAAATAAGGCCTCTCGAACAGTAACAAAACTTTGCATACTGGCAAAACAGGAGTGGAAGCAAACGCACACATCCCAATCAACCGACACTATGCCAAAATTAATATTAATAGGCCCGATAATACAGTTGTGGTCAAAAGTTTACATACACTTGTGAAGAACATAATGTCATGGCTCTCTTGAGTTTCCAGTTATTTCTACAACTCTGATTTTTCTCGGATAGAGTGATTGGAAGAGATACTTCTTTGTCACAAAAAACATTCATGAAGTTTGGTTCTTTTATGACTTTATTATGGTTGAACAGAAAAAAGTGATCAAATCTGCTGGGTCAAAAATATAGATACAGCAGCGCTAATATTTGGTAACATGTCCCTTGGACATTTTCACTTCAATTAGGTGCTTTTGGTAGCCATCCACAAGCTTCATGCAAGCTTCTGGTTGAATCTTTGACCACTCCCTTTTGACAGAATTGGTGCAGTTCAGTTAAATTTGATGGCTTTCTGACATGGACTTGTTTCTTCAGCATTGTCCACAAGTTCTCAATGGGGTTTAAGTCAGGACTTTAGGAAGGCCATTCGAAAACCTTAATTCTAGCCTGATTTAGCCATTCCATTACCACTTTTGATGTGTGTTTGGGGTCATTGTCCTGTTGGAACACCCAACTGCGCCCAAGACCCAATCTTCGCGCTGATGAGGTTAGGTTATCTTGAAGAATTTGAAGGTAATCCTCCTTCTTCATAATCCCATTTACTCTCTGTAAAGCACCAGTTCCATTGGCAGCAAAACAGCCCCACAGCATAATACTACCACCACCGTGCTTGACGGTAGGCATGGTGTACTTGGGGTTAAAGGCCTCACCTTTTCTCCTCCAAACATATTGCTGGGCATTGTGGCCAAACAGCTCGATTTTTGTTTCGTCTGACCACAGAACTTTCCTCCAGAAGGTCTTACCTTTGTCCATGTGATCAGCAGCGAACTTCAGTCGAGCCTTAAGGTGCCGCTTTTGGAGCAAGGGCTTCCTTCTCGCACGGCAGCCTCTCAGTCCATGGAGATGCAAAACACGCTTGACTGTGGACACTGACACCTGTGTTCCAGCAGCTTCTAATTCTTGGCATATCTGCTTTTTGGTGATTCTCGGTTGAATCTTCACCTTCCTGACCAATTTTCTCTCAGCAGCAGGTGATAGCTTGTGTTTTCTTCATGATCGTGGCAGTGACAAAACAGTTCCATGCACTTTATACTTAAAAAAATTGTTTGCACTGTTGCTCTTGGGACCTGCAGCTGCTTTGAAATGGCTCCAAGTGACTTTCCTGACTTGTTCAAGTCAATGATTTGCTTTTTCAGATCCATGTATGTATATTTTTGACCCAGCAGATTTGATCACTTTTTCTGTTAACCCATAATAAAGCCATAAAAGAACCAAACTTCATGAATGTTTTTTGTGACAAAGAAGTATCTGTTCCCATCACTCTATCGGAGAAAAATCAGAGTTGTAGAAATAACTGGAAACTCAAGAGAGCCATGACATTATGTTCTTCACAAGTGTATGTAAACTTTTGACCACAACTGTATATAATGTTATTGGATTTATTGGGATGACGCATTAATCGTTAATTATCGTGCACCTCTATCACAAATATTATGAAAATATTTTATAAAGGTTGAAAAGTTACCCAGTGTTGCTTTAATAAAAACTGCGTTTTAGTTTTAGCTAATAAAACAAACTATAAGCACCGAACCGTGACTTATGTGTAATGTTACACCCCTACATCTATTATAATTTGGTTTGTTGTAAAGCACTCTGAGGACTTCTTAGGTTTTTGTAAAGGACTATATTAAAAAATTTGATTTAACTTGATCTGACTTTGCTTACTTTTTACCGATCGCTGCCAGTCCCTCTAAATTAAAATGCATTGGACATCTATCCCCGTCAATGGCAGCCAATGACTTAATTCTACCCTGATAGAAGTAGTGTGCCATAAAAGTAAACACTTTTTGGGTCAAATGTGCTCAACAAGTGAGGCAGACATTGACAAGTAAAAAAAGAAAAAAACTACCAAATTTAGCTGCCGAGACCTTGGCTGGGTCACCGCATGTTTTGGTGCAGACGTCAGAGACTCAGAGACGAATTGGAAGAACGCAATAGCTTTTTTCTTTCTTTCTTTTATTAACGGAACGCTGAATGAGTTGTGAGATGTTGAAGGTCAAGCTTTCTTGCGTTATTGCAAAGTCTTTGTCCGGTGTTTAATAGAGGGACATTGACTTGACGACATGCGGTCGTCTATTCAGACGGAAGCATGGATCGTTTCTTTCCTCTGCAGCCCTAAGTGGCCCCGGACCAATAGGAATAAACCCCCAGTGTGAGCGTGAGAGTGACTTCGATCACTTTGCGCTGTTACGCACATACCCAACCTGTAACATAAGCTTACGTTTGTGCCAAGGTGCAATAGGGCCAAACTGAAAATCCAATAAAACCAATTAAATGACTACAATAAAGTCGCACCCTCGCAATAAAAAAGTATGATTCTTAATAGAGTTATAACAATACTTAAATGGTTAGCTGTGACTGTACAGGGCTGAGGTTTTTCAGTGTTGAATTGATTATAAAGCACAACTCTCATCTTTTAAACACCCCTTTTTTTTCTTGGATATGAGAATTCTTTTCGTTTATGTAGTTTATTATCTGAAAAATATGCAGCTTTTTCGATGAAAAAATGCCCATCAACAATGCCAAGCAGGGCCGGCCCAGCCTATACGCAGACTACGCAGCTGCTTAGGGCCCCTGACCACTTGGGGGCCTCCAATCTGGCAATTGTTTTTTTTTTTTTTTTTTTTTAACTGCATTAGCTTTATTTGACTTTTGTGAGTTTTGATACTTGATTACAAGCTTTAAAAAAAAGTTCTTCCTTAACCTCTTTCTTTCATCATGATCATTTGGGGGGAGAAGTTTTAAGTATACAGTGCAACAAAATCTGATTAATATACAAAATATGGACGTATGGGTTTCACAGTATACTGTGACGAAATGGTGGGCCAAAAATACCGGCCCCTTTGTATTATTTTGCTTAGGGCCCCCAAATGGCCTGGGCCGGCCCTGATGCCAAGTAAAAACACACAACTTAAAACACCTACAGACACACAACTTCAATTCAATTCAATTTTGAACTCCAAGACACGTGTCAACTTGATAGCTCGATGATAGAAATGAATCAGACCCAGCCAAGGATTGCCTGCTTCGAAGACTGTATAGAATACAAGATACAGTGGGGCAAATAAGTATTTAGTCAACCACTAATTGTGCAAGTTCTCCGAATTGAAAATATTAGAGAGGCCTGTAATAGTCAACATGGGTAAACCTCAACCATGAGAGACAGAATGTGGAAAAAAAAAAAAAACTGAAAATCACGTTGTTTGGTTTTTAAAGAATTTATTTGCAAATCATGGTGGAAAATAAGTATTTGGTCAATACCGAAAGTTCATCTCAATACTTTGTTACGTACCCTTTGTTGGCAATAACGGAGGCCAAACGTTTTCTGTAACTCTTCACAAGCTTTTCACACACTATTGCTGGTACGTATTTTGGCCCATTCCTCCATGCAGATCTCCTCTAGAGCAGTGATGTTTTGGGGCTGTCGTTCGGCAACACTGACTTTTAACTCCCTTCTCACCCCGTGGCGTCAAAATGATAACAAGAACGGTGAGCAAAAATCCCAGAACCACACAGGGGGACATAGTGAATGACCTACAGAGAGCTGGGACCACAGTAACAAAGGCTACTATCAGTAACACAATGCGTCGCCAGGGACTCAAATCCTGCACTGCCAGACGTGTCCCCCTGCCGAAGAAAGTACACGTCCAGGCCCGTCTGCGGTTCGCTAGAGAGCATTTTGATGATCCAGAAGAGGACTGGGAGAATGTGTTATGGTCAGGTGAAACCAAAATAGAACTTTTTGGTAGAAACGCAGGTTCTCGTGTTTGGAGGAAAAAGAATACTGAATTGCACCATACCCACTGTGAAGCATAGGGGTGGAAACATCAGGCTTTTCCTGCAAAGGGACCAGGATGACTGATCTGTATAAAGGAAAGAATGAATGGGGCCATGTATCGAGAGATTTTGAGTGATAATCTCCTTCCATCAGCAAGGGCATTAAAGATCAGACGTGGCCGGGTCTTTCAGCATGACAATGATCCTAAACACACAGCCAGGGCAACAAAGGAGTGGCTTCGTAAGAAGCATTTCAAGGTCCTGGAGTGGCCTAGCCAGTCTCCAGATCTCAACCCCATAGAAAATCTGTGGAGGGAGTTGAAAGTCTGTGTTGCCCAACGACAGCCCCAAAACATCACTGCTCTAGAGCAGGGGTCCCCAACCTTTTTTGCACCACGGACCGGTGTGATTTGGGTCTTTTTTTCACGGACCGGTGTTCTGTCAATTTTTGACCCTATAAAATTTTGCTCCCAAAGCTTTTGTGGCGGTGAAAAAAGCCCTCTTATATTCAGTTGGACTCTCAATGTTATCCAACGGTGCTAAAAACTATTTACATCATAAACATACATGTGCAACACGAAAATGGCATAAATTAATGCTTAACGACACGGCAAAGTCGTTAAGTGAGAGAGCTGCGTGCAGTTGTTGTGTGCAGCTAACATGGCAAACGTAAGTTAATATTCCTTTCTTTAAAGAAAGCTTGTAGTGTCTACATTGGAATCGCTCCATTCGCGGTCATTTTTAACGTTACACGCATGCCAAATTTGTCAGAACACCGGCAACGTGCGGCAGAAAAATACACTTATTAAAAACACATTTATTTTTAGCCCCGTAGTGTTAAGTGCAGGGAAAATACAACTCACGCGCTGAATCAGTGGGAGGCCTGAGCTTGTTTTGTTTGTTTCAGTGCTCTCCTAGCGATGTCAGGATATTCCAAAATGACTTTAATCCAGAACCTCGGTAGAGTTGTTGTCTCAAATGTACGTTTAAGGTCGCCGTGATTTGCGATCTCTACAAGCTGATATTCCTGTTGCACAGACATGCTCGAATCACTCAGTTTATTCACATACGGGTCACGAATCCACTCCTTTGCAGTTCGTGGGTCTTTAGTGGTTGGGAAGTAGCATAGTTTTTGTTTTCTTCGCGGTTGTAGGCTCATCTTCTGGCTCGTGAGGTTCCCTTTTTCCCGTAGAAAATCTGTCCAAAGACGTCTGTTTTTCAGTCATTCTAGTGTGGGACTGTGGGGGCTAATTACTTCCGGGAACAAATGTGATGGGCGACGACCTACGTCATACATTATTATCGAGGCCAAGCACACATAGATATACAAAACAAGATGTACTACAGTCCAATTAATGCATTTCTATGACGACCTCCCATTCTGTAGTTGTATATCTAGAGTAGACAGGGATATTGTAGTGTAAGCTGCACAAGCCAAAGTCAATTGGCCAGAACGCAGTCGTTAATAAATTATTTATTATTTCTGCGCGGCCCGGTACCAAATGCGCCACGGACTGGTACTGGTCCACGGCCCAGTCGTTGGGGACACCTGCTCTAGAGGAGATCTGCATGGAGGAATGGGCCAAAAAACCAGCAACAGTGTGTGAAAAGCTTGTGAAGAGTTACAGAAAACGTTTGGCCTCCGTTATTGCCAACAAAGGGTACATAACAAAGTATTGAGATGAACTTTTGGTATTGACCAAATACTTATTTTCCACCATGATTTGCAAATAAATTCTTTAAAAATCAAACAATGTGATTTTCAGTTGTTTTTTTTTTCCCACATTCTGGCTCTCATGGTTGAGGTTTACCCATGTTGACAATTACAGACCTCTCTAATATTTTCAAGTGGGAGAACTTCCACAATTAGTGGTTGACTAAATACTTATTTGCCCCACTGTATATATCAGGGGTACAATGTATAGCTCAAGCCAAGAGCTGTGACCACGCAGAAGTACAAAGACAATGCACAAGTCAAGGGTTTATATATGCTTGTTGAAAGGGCGTTGCTTACTATGAAAACGATACCTACTATGAAAGCAAAAACAAAACTTATTACAGCCCACCTCTGGTGATTTTCAGCTGAAAAACATTGTGAATTACAACCTTGGGAACTTATCCGTTGCTGGCAAGAAAGGGAGTGAAAATCAGATAAGAGTCCACAGAAACGCTTTGTATTATGTTCAAAGAAATAGGTAGAGCACACGAACATGAATCGATACAGTCACAGCTAGGGATGGGAATCGAAATCCGATTCCAATTCCGAACCGGTTCCTAATGTTTCGAGGCCTCGACATCACGATGAAAAAGCCTGAGCGATCCCTTTAACGATTCCTAAAGACGCGTATTGCGTCGTGACGTGCCTTGTTGTCCAGATGCATCAAACTAGCATGGCGCCAAGAACCACTCGCTCCAAAGTTTTGCTACACTTCACCAGGAAAGAGGGTGAAAATGAAAGGTTACGATGGTTTAGCACGAGCATTGCAGCCGTAAACATAACAATGACAGCACGTAGGTTCAAACGCTCGAAAGTGTGTCTTCACTTCATGGGAAAAAATTACAACAAAGCGACTTGCAGTCATTGGCAAGGTGGAGATAACTGCATCGGGAGGCAATACAACTGCACTGTCCTCACCGAGATGCTAAGGCTCAGTCCTGGCTACACAGCTAGCTAAACTCCCGATGACGATGCAGAAGACGCTGGTATAATTTGTTGACTTTATTCAACCATCACTTGAAGAGTGAAACTAAAAATAGAAATGAAACAAATCAATTTCGTCCCCAATAACAAACAGGTTTGCATCAACGTAAATCAGCGATGATTAGCTGCTAATACAGTAATAACACAGTTAGCATGCGTTCACTAGCATTAGCACATCATTCAAACCACTACACAACTGGATTTAAGTGTCCAATCGCGAGTGGAAACACACAGCAACAACACAAAAGATGATACAAACAGGCGTTGCCTCTGTAGATATTTTACAAACATTAACAAAGAACGTAGGCTCGTGAAAGTGTTTCCCTCTCTCACTAACTCGCTCACTCGCTTGGATGCGGCACTTCTTCGTGTGTAAGCGCGCTCTTCTTCACGTGAGCCCGTTCTTCTTCGCGTGAGGAAGCGCAAGGGCGCCCCCACTTGAGCGTGAAAGCACCATAAAAACTAAAAGGCATGCATTTCATTATAATGGTAAATAATACACTTTAACTGTACAGGGGTCTCCAAACTACGGCCCGCGGGCCGCTTCCACATTTGGTCCGTCCCCCTGAACAATACCAGAGAGCATTTAGAATGTTTTTTTTTCTCAGTAGTGTTATTTATTTCCTGGCCTTTTTCTATGAAGAACTCAAGAGAGGGTTATTTGGTTATCATCTATTTAATTAATCGTGTTATTATTTATTATTATCATATTATTATTTTTATTTTATTTACTTTTGTTCCGTGAAGAATTTTATCACAATAGATTGGTTTGTTTACATTTAAAAAAACCCAGAAGCCATTCATTTACGAATGTGATTGCACTTTAGTTTACATATTTAAATGTTCAGATATTAAGATTTGAATGAGGCAAAATAACATGCTTTTCTCTCAAATATATTGTTATAATCATTCGTTTCGGATGAACTGGAATTATTTTCTGTATAAAAATTAATTTGGTGTTCAAAAAGTCTTTTTTCAAACTTGAGTCTTGAAAAAGAAGGGGTCGTCTTGTAATCAGGGCCGTCTTATATTTGGGCCAATGCGGTAATTCAACTCACCTGATCAGCTGAAAAACTACTGGGGAAAATACTTGGATAAAAAGAATATCCTGTAAAATATTGGAGGAGAGAGGCTGAAGCAATGAAATTTTGCGTCTCTCTTCGTCGTGTTTTCCCCGTTGTGAATAATTCCCCCTCAATGGGCTTGAAGGAGAAAAGACGCACCTGCGGACAGCACCAACCAAAACAAGTGCCGCTCGGCTGACGCTGCCCCGCGTGCGCCCGCCGGGAAGGCCGAATCTCGCGCGTCCTCTTATGTTAACCCTTTGTACTGACTCCATGTTTCAAAAGCTTGAAGAACCCTCACCGAAAACAGGTTGACAATTTATTCGTCGACAATGGTAAAAACAAGGCAAAAACAGACGACGGAGGGACAATTCTGGATCCAAAACAAGGCTATATGTTTCCGAGCAGAAAAAAATCTGTGTTATCTCAGTGTCCTGTCTTTTTAAAGTCTTTGCTGAGGCGGGCCTTGTCGAAGGCGTTTCTGGGCGTTGCTTTTGGGCCATCCCCTCTGTGGCCGGTTTTGGGCGGCTTAGGTTCGTGCACATATTGGGACGCCCGCTATCAACTTTGCTGTCCGGGCTGGTTGTACTTGTTTTAGGACAAGGCGCTTTGTCCTTGGAGTTTGCTGGGAGAGCTGATTACCCGAGTTGGTGCGTCAATCTTGTGATAAGACGGCATTGTGTATCTCTTCTATTTCTTCTCATTAAACTATGGTGTGCTATTTATTTTATATTAGTAGTGTAGTCCTACCATAAATATGAAAATGATACTATTTCCTGATTAATTATATTATGTGTGTTAGACTAATGCAAACAGTTAGACTGTGCCTACGAAAACCTGTACCATATGTATGTGTTAGACTAATGCAAACAATTATATGGTGTGTGCGATGACGATATCTTTTCTCCTTCAGGCTGCATACTAAATCAGATGAAATCGTGACTCCGCTGACGTCATCCACCTATTGGGGACGCTAGAGCCCTATAATGGTAGGCGTGGCTAACCAGCAGATTAAAAGACTAATTTCTCGTCATCTGCGCTTTGCTAAATTGTTGTATATAGTCGAATCGTCTCAAAATATGATTCTAATTTACATAATAATCCTATTTAAGACTTTTTTTCTCGTGTCGTACGCACTTTTAATGTTTTTAATATGATTGTACAGTGACCATGTGTTCCAGAAAGGCGACTTCAAATAAACTGTATTATTAATAATTTTTATAAAAGCGTAAATACAGACAGTGCGCCCTGTGGATTGGTGAGCCATATTAGCTGCTAAATTCAAGGTTTAGTCACAACATTTGTTTTATGTTCGGTTAGCGGAAGATCAATGGTTGTAAAGACTGACTGCTTTTGTGATCTTAATCATCTGAAAATCAATGCTCAGGGAAAAAAATAGCAACATAATTGTACTTGTCTCATTTATCGTATCTTTTTTCAGTGTTACTATGACATAATGTTGCCTTATGGATGCCAGAAATTTGTTTGAATACGGGCACAGTTCAATGCAGAAGTATAGGATTTTTACAATCTATTTAACACAAATAATTTTCAGTGTTTGGACGTAAATGCGTATCAGTAAAATTTAAATAATCTGCTGATCCCTCCTGGATTTTACGACCGCTAGTTTCAAACTTAAGACTCTCAGTGTTATTTACAGTCACAACATTTAAATGACACGGAATTATTGAGCCGTAAAAAGGAAGCATCAGTGACAGCCACAAGTGCTGTCTACATGTGGCCCATTAGTATGCAGTGCTAAAGTTCTCAGTCATCAATATGTCCGCATGCTTGTGTTAATGTCACCCGGACTCTGCTGTCACTCATTTCCGCTCATCGGCTGATTAAAAGGCATCAATAAAGTCCAAGAGGTGACACTGGCGTGTGTGTGTGGACACCTCCACAGCAGATGAATGTTTTAGCGAACTAGCAAGAAAAGTATCACGTCTCTGAAGAGGCACAGTTGACACCAGTGACACATTTCACGCCAAAATACAACGCTCATTGTGTTCATGTGACTCAGAGCGATGAAGCTCTGCAGGCTATGCCTCGCAAAAACCACCGCTGTTGACATTCCTCGCACTTTGCGTCGGCAATCAATTGCTCTAGTTGGATTCCACGGGCATACATACCGGGACAGCAACCTGAGAAGATAATAAAGTCAACTCAAGATTAGTGATTGACGCAATGACAGCCAATGAGTTAAATACTAACATGCAGACTATAGGCCTGTAGTGGCTAATGGCGTACCGCACGCATTCTATTTTTAGACCGTGACGTCACATCGTAAAGTGGAAGTAAAGCAGAAGTGGAACATTATAGACCCGCCCTCGCATGAAACACTGTTAATTTTGCTACTTTTCCCCGGTAATCTTTCAAAAACGAACATGCCGATCACACATTGCATTTTTTGGAACTTGTAGAAACGCCTCTAGACACCAACTCGGTGAATCCATTCACATTTCATATGCAGTAAACATTTTGTTGGGTTGGCATGGTCTTTCAGAGGACAAAGAGGTAAGCCATTTGGATACTTTTAATAGGGCTGTCAAAATTAGCGCGTTAACGGGCGTTAATTAATTTTTTAAATTAATCACGTTAAAATATTTGACGCAATTAACGCCAATGCCCCGCTCAAACAGATTAAAATGACAGCCCAGTGTCATGTCCACTTGTTACTTGTGTTTTTGGGTGTTTTGTCGCCCTCTGCTGGTGCTTGGGTTCGACTGATTTTATGGGTTTCTGCACCATTAACATGGTGTAATTATTGACATCAACAATGGCGAGCTACTAGTTTATTTTTTGATTGAAAGTTTTGCAAATTTTATTAAAACGAAAACATTAAGAGGGGTTTTAATATAACATTTCTATAACGTGTTTTAACATTTATCTTTTAAGAACTACAAGTCTTTCTATCCATGGATCGCTTTAATAGAACGTTAATGTTAATGCCATCTTGCTGATTTATTGTTATAATAAACAAATACAGTATTTATGTACAGTATGTTGAATGTATATATCCGTCTTGTGTCTTATCTTTCCATTCCAACAATAATTTACAGAAAAATATGGCATATCTTATAGATGGTTTGAATTGCGATTAATTACGATTAATTAATTTTTAAGCTGTGATTAACGCAATTAAACATTTTAATCGTTTGACAGCCCCAATTGTTGACTTATTTTTTAGCGTCATTATTCCCGGGATATCTCCCCATGTCTGAAAGCCATGACATGATGAAATCCTGCGTCACCTTACACGGCAATTTACTGAGATATAAGTCTTATAGGGGCTTATGTGGGTATTTACTTACATGCTGTTATCACCCTCCCTGATGTAAGTGTGTATGCATGCAGCTCCGCCCACTAATCAGGGTCTGTGATGAGATACGTTAGCTACGAGCCGTGGTGCTGGGCTGGTTTGATCGATAAAAAGAGGAAGGCAGGAGTGGAAAATATAAGGATTTAGAAGAGAATAGCGCTGATAAATGAATAATCAAAATATGCTGATAAACTGTATATGTATACATATATATATATATATATATATATATATATATATATATATATATATATATATATATATATATATATATATATATATATATGTGTGTATGTGTGTGTGTGTGTGTGTATGTATATGTGTGTATATATATGTATGTATATATATAAGACCTGTCAACAATAACGCGTTAACGACCATGAGTAATCTGGAAAAATCAACGCATATTAACGCATTACAAAAAATAATAACGGAATTTCCCACCTGCAATGTCATGGACGTGCATGGCCCTCATTGGCATCTGTGTACATGTGCTTTAATGCAATGTAAAAGCCATTGAAATGAATGGGACATTTTGGACGTACATGGCTGTCAATGGCATTGACTTACTCGGGCGCTAATGTCAATGGGCTGTTATGGTTAAATGGTAAAAATTAACAAGAACTTATGTTTTTCTGCCATTGAAAAATAAATGGGAAATTTGGACGTACATGGCTGTCAATGGCATCCCATTAAAAATGAAAGGGACAGTTTTTGACGAATTTTGGGGGAACTGTAAGTTTTTGCCAAATTCTGTATACAACTTTTATGCCCCTTACAGTCCTGGATTTTTTTATTATGTATAAAATGATGTGATTTGGTCAACAATTGGAGGACAAGGAGTGTTTTGATTTTTTTTATTTTTCCCAAAAAACCTGCATGTAAGGGCAAACGGAAAATATTAAGGGGTCATTCGACAAATTGCCTGCATCACGTGAAAATTCAGGTCATTTTGATATTCGAACGGTGAGGGTCGGTCAAACGGTTTGGGCTGTGCGGCGGGCCGAAGAAACACCATTCAAAAAAATGATTGAATAAAAGGAATTTTATTAAATGGGCTTTTGCAAGGCCCATATAATTATTTCAAAATTCCTGATAAAAACTGGGCCGGTCTGTGGCATGAAACTCCAGGGCTGAAAATGAGTCTGGCTCTGACCCGGATTCCAAGTCCTAGCAAAAATGTTGTTTGCTGTACAAATAGCAGGCTACAAGTTTAGCATCATGCGCAAATCCAAATAAAATAGATGCCGATTGGAAATTCAGTTGAATCACCCACACTTTATTTTCTCACATGTAGCCTACGAGCAGAACACGCGTGTACGCTAGCGTCACTAGAACCGTCATAGCGCTTCAGGTATTAATATAATTGAAATGTCATTGAGTTCATCTATCAGTCTGATTTGACCATGAAAGGCCAGTAATATAAGTTAAACCTGAGGCAGCTATTAGGGCCAAATCCTTGAATGCACGTGCGCGTGTGTGTATGTGTGTCTCAAGCGCGGACGTGGCCCCCTCACCACCTTCTCTTGAGATTAGAGTGCAATAAAGGAGGATGAACGTCCAGAAAGTGCTGCAGACTTGGCCTTACTGGAAATCAATCCGCTCGGTAACCCCCCACCCCGCACACATACACACGCATATGTACCCATACGGCAGGTTTAGGTGGGAGCAACAACAAGCGAGAAAAGGGATCTGAGTGAAGAAATAGAGAAACGAGGGAGGGGTGTGATGGGCAGAAAAGGCGAGGAGATGCCTGATTGAAAGCATTACACTCAGCCGGCGTGGTGGGCTGCCTTCAGCACTCGCGTTTGAGAGGTCAGAGTGAGCCGGTGCGGCAAGCCAGCAGAGGCTTGTTTGTTATTTGACTGCTGGTTGTTTACTGGAGCAAAACCAAAAGCTAACTGTGCATATTAATTTGGGGCTGAGGGGAGTGAAAGATTTATGAATAAACTATTACTACAGAAATGTTCACTTTAAGATTTGCATTAGAGATGTCCCGATCGATCGGGATTGGGTCCGATCACGTCATTTTCAAAGTATCGGAATCGGCAAAAAAATATCGGACATGCCTTTTTTTAACATATATATATATTTTTAAATTAAATCGTTTTCTATTTGTATTTAACGTTACAGACATAATATGTTACACTCATCAAGAGTCCGTCCTGGGAGTGGATGTCTCCTGACAATGGTTCTCCCCAAGGTTTCTCATCTTTCCCATGGGGTTATTGGAGTTTTTCCTTGCCGCCATGGAGGGTCTAAGGATGGGGGATGCCAAGGACATGAACTTCACCTACTGTTTCTGACTGTGTATCCTTTTGACTCTGCAAAGCCCTCTGAGACCACGTTATTGTGATATAGGGCTATACATATAAAATTAAATTGAATTGATTTTTTTTTCATTTTGTTGCTTGCCTGTCTGTCATAAGACAGTTGACAGGTTGTCTATTCATGTCAATTTTATACATTTATAACTTGATCTATACTAAAACTACTCGTCTGTTTTTGCAATTACTGATAATTATACCACAGAATGACTGGGGAAAGGAAGGTTCACAGAGAAATCACGATACTATCACGACATAAGTCTACAACTCTTCCTTTCATGAAGTGTCGAGCTGCCATACGGCATCATCACAAACGTCTGCTGTGCCGGGTAAATCGCTGTCATCTGACGCCTCAGGTTCAAACATTTAGGGATGAATTGTAGATAATGTTTCCCGGGAGCCTTTGCCATCGTTAGCGTCACGAAAGAACAATCCTGAATGGTAGTTTCAGTGGAAATATCACTGATATTGTTGCTGCTGCTACTGTATGCTAGCTGTGGATAGTCTTCTATTGCGTTCGGGAATTCACGTCAAACTTCCGGGTTTGGAAATGCATTATTGAGTGAGTGCTAAAAAAAACTTATTATTCATTAGAAACATGGTTGTTTCCACGTACTCGTCCAAAGTTTATATTCATAAAATTACCCCAAAATCTGAAAAGCTCTTCACCTGCCCTTTAAACAGGATGTATTCAGAGGGAATTGGCCACTGAGTTTAGAGCATTATTAGCATGTTGCAACAGAGAAACAAAATGACTGGAAGACTCATCGAATAGCACAGAAACGGCCACCCATGTACACCGTCAGTCTTTTGGTACTGACATTTCCCACCTCATGCCGAATAAGCGAAGATTAATCAGTCTCCAGAACACGCGTCGAACAAGTCATGCCCAGTTAATGTTTGCTTCCAAGTTTTAATACAGCAGCCAGCCGCAGTTCCCGAGCAGTGAGGGAGGATCGGGACCTGGCGTAATGAGATTTCTTTGCACCTGATGATTACACCGAGCAGTCAACCAGAAGCAAAACAGATCAGGACACCAGGATGTTAGCACTGATGTGCCTTAGCGCTTGTATCGACCCCGACGGCCCCCTATTCTATTCTTGGCTACCCCACGCAACCTTGATTCGGAAAGTTTGGGGCTGGGAGGTGCATCTCTGTAATTGTTTGCAACATTTACATTAAAACAATTCTGCAGTGGCTGTCAAGCAGCCTCAATAAAAGAGAGGATTTATTGCGAGGCGTTCTTTTAATGCGTAATAAATGATTCTCAGAACATCAAATATAAATGAGGCAAACAACAGGACTGATTGTGATGAGGATTTTCTATTAATTAAGACTTTATTGATTCGTTTCCCCAAGCAGTTTGCATAAGCGCGAACTGTGTTATGCAGATATGAAAATGATGATGACAATGAATAATCATGATTAAGGGAGGGAGCCGACATGAGCTTAGTTTATCATAGACTGCATTTGTTGCATGGGGAGAGATTTGTTTCAAAAATCATTCCACATACACTGCTGGCCTAAAGTATTGCACCAAGGCCTGTCGCGATAACAAATATTAGTGTGCGATAATTATTGTCATAAATTATTGCGATATGCGATATTATTGCGCCCCCCCCAATTTTTTTTTAACCAATTTACAATAACACAGTGAGAATATAGTATATATTAATAAATTCAAAAATACTTTTTAAGAAATCACAACTAAAAACAATAGACCATGCCTCTTAAGTAAAAAAACAACAATATTGATACCACACAGCACCACAGAATAAATAAAATGTGTTAAAAAAAAAGAGAAAAAAAAATTGCACTTAATAACTTAAGCATTTAGGCAAATGAAAACTTTTCCTGTCATAGCTTCTGCAATGTTGTTCCATAGGGATGCAACGATACAGTTCAGTCACGGTTCGGTACGATTTTTGATACGGGGGGTCACGATTTTCGATCCGATTCAATACATTTAATGCTCTGTAAAAAAAAAAAAAAAAAAAACAATTATATATATATATATATATATATTTTTTTTTTTTTTTTTTGCTAGCGAGCAAAATTTAAATTGCCATCATATAAACATGCATTTTAGTGCATAATATTTATGTGCTTACTTCTTACTGATCTGAAAAATTTTTGTACAAAAGTGCTGAGAACAATCTTTACTGTTTGTAAAGTGAGGCAAGGCACACTGTTGATTGCTACAGCTTTCTTAGCAGCTAGGTTTACTACATGAGCAAGACATCCTATTTGTGGTCCGAATCCATCTGTGTCACGTTCTGAATTAACAATATTTGCAACATTATCTATAGTCACTGGTATGGAATGATTTGGCCTTCTTAACTTCCATTCAGTCATGACAGTTTAGAATTCGTTGATGTAGTATATGGACTACGTAACCCATAATCACTCTGTGCTCACGTAGCCAATGGCATGGGAGGTAGCACATCTAGTTTGCCATTTCATGATATCTAGTGTGTGCGCGCATTAAAAAACGTTAGCAAGCGCTGCTGAAGTCACGTCTGCTTATTACTACACAACACAAGCATATGACACAGCGCTCTTAATTTCATTCAGCTGTTTATTGTCAAAGCGAGGTTGTTCATAGCAGCCTCGTCGGTAACAATGTTTTGGCGGACTTCGTTGTAAATATCCGGCGTTGTGCTGAAAAATAGCCACCCGCGTGAAATGTCACTCCTGACGGGAGCGCCCACACGTCAACAACACCGGCGCGCTGTAGATGGTCCACATTCACTCCGGAGCACTGATGCGGCCGGTATACGTTGAACAACAGGATATAATGGGAACGATTGGCTCCGACGCTAGTTTTTGCCGGACCTGGAACGAAGATGCATTTTGCGCAGTTGGTAACGAGGAATCCGAACTTTTAACAGCACGTCTGCCGCACGCGCGCACGCACGTGCACGCGAGGCGATAAATCGCAGCGGAAAAATTACCGCCTTCATTTTTATATATCGCGCGATAAATGGAATTATTGCATATTGCGACAGGCTTAATTGCACCCCAGCAATTCTGTCAGGTAATGCTCAATTTCTCCCAGGAAATGATTGCAATTACAAATGCTTTGGCTTTAATATCTTCATTTATTTTTCTTGCAATGAAAAAGACAAAAGAGAATGAAAAAATTGAATTAAATCATTATCATTTTACACAAAACTCCAAAAATGGGCTGGACAAAAGTATTGGCAACCTCAGCCTAATACTTGGTAGCACAACCTTTAGACCAGGGGTGTCCAAACTTTTTGCAAAGGGGGCCAGATTTGGTGCGGTAAAAATGTGGGGGGGCGACCTTGGGTGACGTCCTTCACGTAGAACAATATATTTAAGCAAATTTTAGCAAGCCATTCAGTGTGTCACATTTGCGTTATTATTTTTTTAAATTGAATAATTTCAACAGTCTTACAACTAGCCTTTGTGGCGTTCTCTTTCGACTCTCGGGCTCTTGCAAAATACTGCTGCTGTGATATTAAACTAGTTCAACTTCAACTTTAGTTCTACTTCAAGTTGCTTCAATTTCTCGCTGCGAATCTTCCCTGTAATCTTGCCGTACATGTCAGCGTGTCTTGTTTGGTAATATCGGCTAACAGTGAAATCTTTAAAAACAGCGACTGTCTCTTTGCAAATGAGGCAGACACAGTTGTTGCGTATTTTAGTGAAGAAATAGTCCAATTTCCACCTATCCTTGAAGCGTCGGCCGTCACGGTCAACTTTCTTTTTTTTTTTTGTTGATTGTCGCCATTTTAGAAAATGGAAGTAATGGGTCACACGGGGTAATGTTGCTTAGCCCTTCAATACCTGTGTTACGTCCCAAGGACGGCTCGCGAAGGGCGTAACATAAAACAAGCCACACAAATGTACGAGTGGACACAAATGTATTTACACAACAATCAAACTCGCACTAAATATGATGTACAGAATGCCGACGAAGCGTGAGTTCATGGTAAGCCCAGGCCAAAACAACAAACAAAAGGAACTACACTTAAACCCCACCCGCTAACTAAACCCTGATCATGTAAAAGGAACAAAGAAAAGACAGCTTCTATCCTAACTTCCTACTCTATACAAAACAGAAGAAAACGGGTTGAACAGAAATGACGACTTACCCTTACTTGCTTCAGTGCTCTTATTTACAGTAGAGGGAACAAAAACGATCCAATAACGAATAAACACAAAAGACCTCACCGAAAAAAAGCGGGAGTGTATCAAAGTAGCGATCAAATGCAAACGAGAGTGAATGGCGAGCAAATAGCTGGCGAGGAGGACCGCGGCAGAATGCTGTCAAATGCGACCTCACAGAGCGTTGACAGCGGCAGGTTTAAGAAGCTTGGCGCCTTTTCCTGTGGCCAATCAGCGGTGGTGACGTCGTCGGTCCATCCTGCGTCGATCAGCTGTCGTCACAGTGGGAGGGGAAGCAGCCAGCTGGTGGAGGCGACGATCAGCTGACTGGAAGAATCTCAGAAAATTAACTATTAAACGGCCAGGGGCCGTCACAACCTGCAACATGAAGCAATTATCAGAGAATCCCAAAATTTGAAAAATAAGGTCCTAATGAAACCATTTTTTCAAATTTGTAGAAAGAAAAGTCAAAATGAATATGTGTAATAAGCGCTCTAATATCTATAACCCATGCTAAATCATGTTTTTTTCCTGTCATAGAACCTGCAAATGCATGTGTTGACTTGCATCCATCGTTTGTTTTGTTTTTTTTCCCCAAAAAGAAATGTCAAAATTCTAAATTAGTCTGAAAATCATGAAATTTTAGGTGTATCAAATGTGATACATTTGGCAATAAAGGGTTAAAGTGCTACTGCCTTTTAGTGGGTAAATGATGAGCAGCATTTAATGTGTAAGCAGTACTGCCGACCAATTTAATAAATCTGTGTACGGGCCAGACATTATTGATCTTATGACAGAGGCTGGGGGCCGGATGAAATTTGACCAGGGGCCGCATTTGGCCCCCGGGCCGGACTTTGGACATGTCTGCTTTAGACGAAATAACTGCGAACAACCGCTTCCGGTATCCATCAATGAGCTTCTTACAATGTTCTGCTGGAATTATAGACCATTCTTCTTTGCACAACTGCTCCAGGTCTCTGAGATTTGAAGGGTGCCTTCTCCAAACTGCCATTTTCAGATCGCTCCACATGTGTTCTATGGGATTCAGGTCTGGACTCGTTGCTGGCCACTTTAGAAGTCTCCAGTGCTTTCTCTCAAACCATTTTCTAGTGCTTTTTGAAGTGTGTTTTGGGTTATTCTGCTGTTATCCCGCTGGAAGACCCATGACCTCTGAGGGAGACCCAGCTTTCTCACATTGGGCCCTACATTATGCTGCAAAAGTTGTTGGTTGTCTTCAGATTTCATAATGCCATGCACACGGCCAAGCAGTCCAGTACTAGAGGCAGCAAAGCATCCCCAAAACATCATGTAACCTCCGCCATGTCTGACTGTGGGGACTGTGTTCTTCTCTTCAAAGGCCTCTTTTTTTTTCCTGTAAACTCTATGGTGATGCCTTTTCTCCAGAAAGCTCTACTTTTGTCTCATCTGACCACAGAACATTCTTCCAAAACGTTTTTTGCTTTTTCTCAGGTAAGTTTTGGCAAACTCCAGCCTGGCTTTTTTATGTCTCTGGTCATATGTGGGGTCTTCCTGGGTATCCTACCATAGAGTCCCTTTTCATTTAGACACAGACGGACAGTACGGGTTGATATTGTTGTACCCTCGGACTGCAGGACAGCTTGAACTTTTTTGGATGTTAGTCGAGGTTCTTTATCCACCATCCAGTCTTTCTTTGAAATCCCTCGACAATTTTTTCTTTTCCATCCAAATCTAGGGAGGTTAGCCAAAGTGCCATGGGCTTTACACTTATTGATGAAGCTGCGGCAGACACAGGAACATTTAGGTCTTTGGAGATGGACTTGTAGCCTTGAGATTGCCCATGCTTCCTCACAATTTTGCTTCTCAAGTCCTCAGACAGTTCTTTGGTCTTTTTTTCTCCATGCTCAATGGAGTACACACAACGACACAGGACAGAGATTGAGTCAACTTTAATACATTTTAACTGGCTGCAAGTGTGATATAGCTATTGCCACCACCTGTTATGTGCCACAAGTGCTGTTAATTACAAAAATTAGAGAAGCATCACATGATTTTTCAAAGGGTGCCAATACTTTTGTCCAGCCCATTTTTGGAGTGAGTAAAATGATAAGGATTAGATTTTTTTTCCATTCTCTTTTTTTGTTTTTTCATTGCAAGCAAAATAAATAAAGATATTACTATCAAATAGGGTTGGGCACCGAGCATCGATGGGAACCGGTTCTAACATGCTCCCGGAATCGTTCGAACTTTTAAATTTCGATTCCTTGTTTCGATGCCCTGAGCGCCGAGCGGAAAAAAATTGCTCGAGTTCAAAGACTGATATTTATATAAGATTTAAAATTAGCCCCGTGAGAAGTTCATTTTATTTAAAAAATCATCGAGAAGCTACGACTTCAATATAAACGATGCAATTTTTTTGACCCCTGCATTTTATTTAATTTTCTTACCGTGCCTCTTAAAAGAATCGGAATCGAGAATCATTCGGAAACGGAATCGAAATGTGGAATCGGAATCTGAAACGGTATCGTTCAATTTCAAACGATGCCCAACCCTACTACCAAAGCATTTGTAATTGCAATCATTTTCTGGGAAAAATTGAGCATTTTCTGACAGAATTGCAGGAGTGCTCAAATCCTGCACTGCCAGACATGTCCCCCTGCTGAAGAAAGTACACATCCAGGCCTGTCTGTGACTCGCTAGAGAGCATTTGGATGATCCAGAAGAGGACTGGGAGAATCTGTTATGGTCAGATGAAACCAAAATAGAACTTTTTGGTAGAAACACAGATGCTCGTGTTTGGAGGAGAAAGAATACTGAATTGCATCCGAAGAACACCATACACACTGTGAAGCATGGGGTGGAAACATCATGCTTCGGAGCTGTTTTTCTGCAAAGGGACCAGGACGACTGATCTGTGTAAAGGAAAGAATGAATGGGGCCATGTATTGAGAGATTTTGAGTGAAAATCTCTTTCCATCAGCAAGGGCATTGAAGATGAGACGTGGCTGGGTCTTTCAGCATGACAATGATCCCAAACACACAGCCAGGGCAACAAAGGAGCGGCTTCGTAAGAAGGTTTTCTAGGGCCTGGAGTGGCCTTGCAAGTCTTCAGATCTCAACCCCATAGAAAATCTGTGGAGCGAGTTGAAAGTCCGTGTTGCCCAATGACAGCCCCAAAACATCACTTCTCTAGAGGAGATCTGCATGGAGGAATGGGCCAAAATACCAGCAACAGTGTGTGAAAAGCTTGTGAAGAGTTACAGAAAACGTTTGGCCTCCGTTATTGCCAACAAAGGGTACATAACAAAGTATTGAGATAAACTTTTGGTATCGACCAAATACTTATTTTCCACCATGATTTGCAAATAAATTCTTTAAAAATCAAACAATGTGATTTTCTGTGTGTTTTTTCCTCATTGTGTCTCTCATGGTTGAGGTTTACCCATGTTGAGAATTACAGGCCTCTCTAATATTTTCAAGTGGGAGAACTTGCACAATTAGTGGTTGACTGAATACTTATTTGCCCCACTGTATAATTATCATGAATTATTTTTCGAATTGCCAAATCTGTTTTTGTGGATTAGCTGCTTTGCGCATTTATTTTTCAGATAAGAGTCACTGAGTTAAACATGATATTCACACAAACAAACGTTGCGGACATTCAAAGCCTGTCTCCCTCCATCCACTGGGTGGCGGTGTTGGTGTCTAATTTGATGTCATGACTGCTCAAGTGTAAATTTACATTAAATACGTCTATGTGTCCATGTTTTTGATAAACACGTAAGGCCTTGCTGAATGGTCAACTGGCTTCTGGACATCGACTTGACGTGGTCGCAAACGTGTTGTTTCCAACTCATTGAAGTTCACAACTGACACTTCCCATGGAGTAATGGGGGGGACAGCAACCAAAGAATTGCCTGTCTCACTTGGTAGCTGTTGGATTACCTCTGCCAAGTGGCTGGAGAGAGAAGGCTTTTCACATGTGTAAACTCGACTTGCGTGTGTGAATATCTGGACACAACTGTGTGATGTTTGCCTCAAAAATAAATGTGCACGTTCACATCACAGATCATCAGGGATATATTTGTGGCTCTTGATAACATATGAATCGTGGATGTATTTGTAAACATTGGTATAATCAACTGGTCAATCAATCAATGGTAACTAATCAGTGGTATAATCAACTCCAGGACCATCTCACCACCAATTCCGTCTATGAGCAGTTTCAATCTGGTTTCAGCCCCCTCCAAAGCACCAAAACAGCTTGACTCAAAATAACTAACAACCTCGTGGTAGCTTCCGATTCTGGTTTCCTTTCAAATCTTCTCCTCGACCTCAAATATCCTTCTTAACCGACTACTTTCTATTGTTATCACCTACACACCCCAAGCATGGTTTTCCTATCCGTCTGGCCACACACAATTTGTTAAATACAATTCCAATCAATTCCAATCGTACACCGTCTCTGCTAGTGTGCCCCAAGGCTCTGTCGTGAGGCCACTCCTCTTTATCATCTACACCAGGGGTCTCCAACCTTTTTTGCACCACGGACCGGTGTTATTTGGGTCTTTTTTTCACGGACCGGTGTTCTGACAAATTTTGCAACGATGCGGTTCTGCGCATGCGCGTAACGTTAAACATAGCTGCAAAATGCGCAAATGCAGCGTTTCCTAAGTAAACACTACAAACGTTCTTGAAAGAAAGGAATATTAACTTACTTTTGATCATGGAAGGACTTGTAGAAAAGTTCTCCACAGACACATCCTGCCATGTTAGCTGCACACAACAACTGCACACCGCTCTCACCATTAACGACTTCGCCATGTCGTCAAGCCTTAATTAAGAAGCCCGCTTCACAAAGATACGATGTTGGAAATTGTAGCAAGGTTTTCAATGCTCTCGTAGCTCAGGATATTCCGGAATGACTTTAATCCAGAACCTCGGTGGAGTTGTTGTCTCAAATGTACGTTGAATAAGGTCGCCGTCATTTGCGATCTCTAGAAGTTGATCCTACTGTTGCACAGACATGCTCGAATCACTCGGTTTATTCACAAACGGGTCACGAATCCACTCCTTCAGAGTTCGTGCGTCTTCGAGGTTGTAGGCTCGTCAGGTGCCATTTTCGATTTTTCTTTTGAGAAAAAGACGTCTGTTTTCCAGTCATCTTCGCCCGTGTGGGGGATAATTATTTCCGGGAACAAATGTGCTGCGCCTGCGACCTAGTAATACGTTATTATCGAGGACAAGCGCACATAGATATATTATATACACAAACAAGATGTACTGCTAGCAGTCCAATCAATGGATTTCTATGATGACATTCTAATCTATCCCGTAGTATTATATCTAGAGTAGACAGGGATATTGGTGTGTTAAGCAGGGGCACAGGGTTAATTCGTCCAGAATACGGTCGTTATTAAATTATTATTTCTGTGCGGCCCGGTAGCAAATGCGCCACGGACCGGTACCGGTCCGCAGCCCGGCAGATGGGGACCCCTGATCTACACCATCCTCCTCAGTTCCCTTTTCTGTGAATATAACATCCACCTTCATTGCTATGCGGACGCACCCGCAATTGTACATTTTATCAAAACCACACTCCTTCCTTCCACCTTTCTCTCACATCCTCTATTTACAAGACATCCATTCATGGCTCTACTCAAACTTCCTACAACTCAA
The DNA here is from genome assembly GCF_030265065.1 of Corythoichthys intestinalis. NCBI lineage: Eukaryota > Metazoa > Chordata > Actinopteri > Syngnathiformes > Syngnathidae > Corythoichthys > Corythoichthys intestinalis. The sequence goes on along the minus strand of NC_080408.1, from coordinate 11,507,959 downwards.
TAGCTGAAAATCTCAAGTCATCTCGTAGGCATCCCCCGCCATGCTTGTTAATTACAATAACTTATCTATTTGCATCAACAATCAACAATGTGTCCACCTCTCCCTCCCAACTGAGGTTAAGAGTCTGGGTGTCATCCTCGACAGCACGCTCTTTCCACACCCATATAAACGACATCACCAGATCAGCCCACTTCCATCTTAGCAATATTTCTCACCTTTCATCCCCCAAACCGCCACCACTCTTACATATCTGCAGTCTAGTCACCTTGCGGATCGACTATTGAAAATCACTACTCTTTGGTCTTCCTAATAAATCCCTCCAGAATCTGCAGCGCCTCCAAAACTCAGCAGCATGCCTCATCACACGAACCCCTACAACACGCCACATCACCTCCATCCTCCGTCAAGTTCATTGGCTTCCAGTAAAAGAAAGATTTACAGTGCCTTGCAAAAGTATTTGGCCCCCTTGAATCTTGCAACCTTTCGCCACATTTCAGGCTTCAAACATAAAGATATGAAATTTAATTTTTTTTTGTCAAGAATCAACAACAAGTGGGACACAATCGTGAAGTGGAACAACATTTATTGGATGATTTAAACTTTTTTAACAAATAAAAAACTGAAAAGTGGGGCGTGCAATATTATTCGGCCCCTTTACTTTCAGCACAGCAAACTCACTCCAGAAGCTCAGTGAGGATCTCTGAATGATCCAATGTTGTCCTAAATGACCGATGATGATAAATAGAATCCACCTGTGTGTAATCAAGTCTCCGTATATATGCACCTGCTCTGTGATAGTCTCAGGGTTCTGTTTAAAGTGCAGAGAGCATTATGAAAACCAAGGAACACACCAGGCAGGTCCGAGATACTGTTGTGGAGAAGTTTAAAGCCGGATTTGGATACAAAAATATTTCCCAAGCTTTAAACATCTCAAGGAGCACTGTGCAAGCCATCATATTGAAATGGAAGGAGCATCAGACCACTGCAAATCTACCAAGACCCGGCCGTCCTTCCAAACTTTCTTCTCAAACAAGGAGAAAACTGATCAGAGATGCAGCCAAGAGGCCCATGATCACTCTGGATGAACTGCAGAGATCTACAGCTGAGGTGGGAGAGTCTGTCCATAGGACAACAATCAGTCGTACACTGCACAAATCTGGCCTTTATGGAAGAGTGGCAAGAAGAAAGCCATTTCTCAAAGATATCCATAAAAAGTCTCGTTTAAAGTTTGCCTCAAGCCACCTGGGAGACACACCAAACATGTGGAAGAAGGTGCTCTGGTCAGATGAAACCAAAATTGAACTTTTTGGCCACAATGCAAAACGATATGTTTGGCGTAAAAGCAACACAGCTCATCACCCTGAACGCACCATCCCCACTGTCAAACATGGTGGTGGCAGCATCATGGTTTGGGCCTGCTTTTCTTCAGCAGGGACAGGGAAGATGGTTAAAATTGACGGGAAGATGGATGCAGCCAAATACAGGAACATTCTGGAAGAAAACCTGTTGGTATCTGCACAAGACCTGAGACTGGGACGGAGATTTATCTTCCAACAGGACAATGATCCAAAACAAAGCCAAATCTACAATAGAATGGTTCAAAAATAAACGTATCCAGGTGTTAGAATGGCCAAGTCAAAGTCCAGACCTGAATCCAATCGAGAATCTGTGGAAAGAGCTGAAGACTGCTGTTCACAAACACTCTCCATCCAACCTCACTGAGCTCGAGCTGTTTTGCAAGGAAGAATGGGCAAGAATGTCAGCCTCTCGATGTGCAAAACTGATAGAAACATACCCCAAGCGACTTGCAGCTGTAATTGGAGCAAAAGGTGGCGCTACAAAGTATTAACGCAAGGGGGCCGAATAATATTGCACGCCCCACTTTTCAGTTTTTTATTTGTTAAAAAAGTTTAAATTATCCAATAATTTTGTTCCATTTCACGATTGTGTCCCACTTGTTGTTGATTCTTGACAAAAAATTAAAATTTTATATCTTTATGTTTGAAGCCTGAAATGTGGCAAAAGGTTGCAAGGTTCAAGGGGGCCGAATACTTTTGCAAGGCACTGTAACTATAAAATCCTCTCTTCAAACTGGCATCGAGTACTGCGTTCAGTCTGCAAAGCCCTCCAGCCCGATTTGTTTGCCGTGTCCTACAACCAGCCAGTGGGAAGCCATAGCAGATTTCTGGCGTCTATGGAACTTCCCAAACTGCGTTGGGAGCCTTGATTTTTACGTTATCATAAAAAGCACCGAGGCACTCTCAATCATTGATGATGTATCGTGTGTGAACTGTCTGTTATTGAAAACTAAAGATCAAAACAACTCTTTTGACACCAAATATGTGCTTTATTCTTCATATACTTGAAGTGTGACATGTAAATAAGTCACAGACTCACAGCAAACATATGTACACAATAAATGATGAAGTGCACCAAACAAAAATACAACATTTGATAAAAAGTTGGCAGTTTTTGGTCGACTGGGTCACCGCTTCGTGTGGCCACTCGATTCCGAAAACACATGTCTCGGTGGTTCTTCCATTTTTTGTTGTTGTTTTGTTTTCAATCACCGACCTTGCCATTTGGCAATCACAATAATGTCTTGACAAGACTTGCTCTTCGATGATACTCCCGTCGGCTTGGTCCATTTTTGCGTGTAGAAAATAATGTTTGATTCTATTCTACAATGGCGGTTATTTCGCGCTGAACCGGAAACAACAGTCTGAGCGGACCAATCACAGTCCATTTCTGCCACACCATACGCGTCTACGCGACGCGAAGGTTAGAAAATTCGAGAGGAGCAGGGTCGTAACTCGGGTCTTCCTTGACGGCGCAGGTCTGACGCGGAAGTATAACTCGGCCTTAAGATTGCACTTTCAAAAGAGCATTAAATGCAAATACAAAATAAAATTCCCGAGTGTTTCTTCAAACTATTCAGAATTGCACTTTCATTTAAAATTAAATTTAATCGGGTCCGATCACGTCATTTTTAAAGTATCGGAATCGGCAAAAAAAAATCGGCCATGCCTTTTTTTAATATACAGTGATACCTCAGCTCACGAACTCTTAAGCTCACCAACTTTTCGCCTCAAGAACATTAAATTCGCGAGCATATAGTCTCTGCTGACAAACTAGTTTTCGGCGGACAAACCAAACCACGCGGTCGTTCAGCGCCACAAGAAGCTGACGCACGCTCACGGCGTCCCAGTTCGTCCCCTCCCTTTCATTGAGTGCGGACGTGGTTTGTGTTTGATAGACAATTTGGACCATATTGAGTGTACTTTTGCTATTATGGGACCGAAAAAGACCCCACCACAGGCTAGTATTAAGCCTAAGAAGACATTAAAGAAAATAAGGTATATTTTTGTGTAGTTTTAAGGCTTATTTAGTAAAAAATTATGTTTTATGGGGACCTGGGAACGGATTATTCTCATTTGAATGGTTTCTTATAGGAAATAAATAAACTTTTCGCCTTACACACACTTTCTGGGAACCAATTATGTTCGTGAGCTGAGGTATCACTGTATATATATTTTTTAATTAAATCGTTTTCTAATTGTATTTAACGTTACAAACATAATATGTTACACTCATCCAGAGTCTTTAGTTTAGGCTTAAGGTAGGGTTATCAAATTTATCCCGACAACGGCGGTAAATAATTTTTTTAAAAAATGTATCACGTTAAAATATTTAACGCAATTAATGCATGCGCTGCACGACCCACTCACGCATTGTCACGCTCAATCTGTAATGGCGCCGTTTTACCTATATAGAAAGATAAAACGCAGCGTAAAATGAGTAGAGTGAATTTCGGCAGTCTTTGAAGCATTTTTTTAATTGGCTAAAGCCTTACAATCCCTCTCCCTACGATTAGAAATATCATGGGAAGCAATGTGGGGAAGCAAGGTAGCAATTGATCTTTTTCTCAACACCTTATGTTATTTCCCAACGCAGAGAAGATACAGTATATCAATTGGTAGCACTACGCACAGTCATGGTTCCACTTCCCATCACGCATTTGGGCATGGCTACAGTATAATTTACTGAAAGCTCAATAAATACACTGGATGCCAATATTTAGTCACAATATACAAAGTCACAAGTCTTTCTATCCGTGGATCCCTCTTACAGAAAGAATGTTAATAATGTAAATGTCATCTTGAGGATTTATTGTCATAATAAACAAATACAGTACTTATGTACTTTATGTTGAATGTATATATTCGTCCGAGTTTTATTCATTTCTTTCTTAATGCATTGCCAAAATGTATATGATCGGGAAAAATTATCGGGAATGATCGGAATTGAATCGGGAGCAAAAAAACATGATCGGAACAACGCTCTTAACAAATCGTTCTAACACATAAAAACAGCTAAAAATACGTATAAACCAAATAACGAGTGAATTAAGTCATATTCACTGTTGCCACTAGACGGCAGCGTATCCATCCAAATCAATAAAACTTAATGTAAACACTTTCAAAACAAACCATTACAACGCCACTCCAATTAAACAAATACGCAAAGCAGCAAAATTTGATACAAAGCTTTTTCCTAATCAAAATACTCGAGTTAATCGATTAATTGTTGCAGCACTAATGAATATTATTTATCACGCATGCGACATGTCCAATTTAATTAATCTGTACAGAATTTCTGTCATCTAAAAGGGCATGATTTTCCTTCTTGCCTCCCTCATCAACAGTACGAAGACCCTGGGCTCACCCAAAGGCCTCATCCGAGTCCTGAGATGTATTGGATTTTGAGTGTTACCGAGCAGAGCGGAAGGTTTATTGTAGAAAAAAGTTTGAAATGTGTCTTGCCTTTTGTTTGAACCCAACAACCTGAGACACACTATCCAAGTGGAAGGATTTCATTTTCTATATTACAAGTACAATGAAACATCTCTTGTTTTAACAGGTAAGTTGCGTAGAAAGCAAATTAATTCAATTGTTACTGTTGGAGCCATATTATTCATTTGCAAAGTTGTGTTCATTGTCGAAGTTTAATTTTCAGTACCGTCCACCTATTGTATTGTTTTGTTGCATTTGGAAAGACGGCGCCCCCTTCGTGTAGTTAATGGTACGGTAGGTGCAAATGATGCACTAATCAACTTACACACATCAGGTGTGCTTAAATGGAAGTAAGAGGCTAGATTTGTTTTGGTCATAGACAGGGTAGTCACACAGTTTTGGTTTTTTTTGACCACCTAAACCAGGGGTCTCCAAACCGGTCCTCGAGGGCCGCTGTGGGTCCTGGTTTTTGTTTATACCGATCAAGCACAGACCTTTTAACCAATGTGGTTTCTACTTAAACAAGCAGCACCTGACTGCAATCAACTGATTACACTTATAAAACACCAGATTGGTGAAAAGGTGTGGTCTTGTTTTGTTGGAGTTAAATCCTGCACCCACTGTGGAATAGTTTGGAGACCACTGACCTAAACCATCAGAACACTTTGATACACTTACAAGACTCACGAACACTGACAACAATTCAAATTACTTGCAATAAGAAATCCCTCACAATTATTTGGATTGTAAAACCGCTTGGAAATGCCTGGATCGCAATAAACAACAACTGGATCATCATCAGAGGTACGTCTGAAATTTTATACTCCTATTCGGCCGGCTACTTGGTCATCGAAAGCCAGTACAGCTACCAAAGTAGACCAAAGTAAACTTATATAAAAATGGAACTTAATCTGTGTGTGTGCGTTTGTTCACTATGGACTCCGAAATTTTTGAAAAAATTTTACAAAGCTGTAATTTCTGGGAGTGTTCTTAGATGGGTTTGATCTCTGAAGGCCTCCATTTACTGAAGAAAAGTAGAAATTCCAAAAATTAGCATCGAAAATCCCTGATTGTGGAGGCAACAGCGCCGTCTTTTGGGCAAAAGACACGTCTCTTGCGATTGCGATGTCGCAGTTTGCTTTCAAACTAGTCTGTTTCATAGTTGTATTGAGTTCATTTTGCCTACACTTATATATTATTATGCTATAGATTATATAGTATATTAGGGCTGCAGCTATCGAATATTTTAGTAATCGAGTAATCGACTGAAAATTCTATCGAGTAATCGGATGAAACAAATATATTTCTAGGTGAAGAGCAATTATAAATATACATGAGAAAACTAGACATTTCTCTAATCTTGAAACATTTTCAGTCAATCAATGTCTTTATTTTCGATGTATATTGTTGAAAACAGCCAACAATTGCATCTCAGATGTAACTAGAATTAAAAAAAAAGACTAATTCACTGCTTTCACCTTTAGATCTTATTAAAAATAAATAATATATATATATGTATATAAATGCCGTTACGCTTGATAACACACATCACTGAAAAGTTAGGATTTTTCCCCCCACGTGTTTCAATTGAATTTCTATTTGTGTCAAGCCATTTTTAAGTTCTAGTTAAGTTTTAAGTAAGTCTAAACTGTAACTACTGATAGGATTTTGAGTTTTTGCAGTGTTCAAAATAAATGTATGATAAGGCTGAATTGGAGCACATTAGGGACCAGTGCTACTTGGTGTTTTATCCAGCAATGACTACTGAGCTAAAATTGATAGTTAGCATTATTGAGTTTTTATTTTACACCCTCATCACTCCACAACGCTGTTATGTTAAAGCCTGTATGTAAGACACGTTAGCCAGTGGTCATAATTAATAGAAACCTAGCCCTCCGCAGGGCTAACGTTACGTGAGCTAGTGACAGTAACGTTAATCTTATTTATTAGCGCTTGGCGCTCTTTATTAGCGCTTAGCGCTCTACTGCTTTAAGATGGCGGCTGTTTACTAACGCTGCCCAGACGCGGCCGAGTCTGTCCTTTCGCATCTAGTTCAACATACATGTGATCTCTATGAGACTCACCAGACGCTACCTGCTACTAACGTAGCATCGTGTGGGCTAGTATTTAGCAACGTCGGCGTCGTTTGTAGCAGCTGTCGGCTGCAGTAAGTTGGGTTTTTTTTGTTTGTTTTTTTTTGCTTCTTCCTCTACGCACGTGACATCAGCGCGTTGTCCCGCATTAAAAGTAGTCCGAGCAAAACGTGATGCTTAGAACTGTCAAAATAAACCTTTACTCGAGGTGAATAAAATTACTCGGATCAGTTTTTAAACTCGAGTTGCTCGAGTATTTGTTTCAGCTCTATAGTATATACATGTAGATTATAGATATATTCCGTATCGGCCCGAATATAAGACAGCCCTGATTATAAGACGACCCCCTCTTTTTCAAGACTGAAGTTTGAAAAAAGACTTTTGAACACCAAATTTTTCTACAGAAAATAATTACAGTACATCTGAAACATGTTGATAATAACATATTTGAGAGAAAAAGCATGTTATTTTGCCCCATTCAAATCTTAATATCTTAAGTGCAATCACCTTCGTAAATGAATGGATTCTGGTTTTTGAAATGTAAATAAACCAATCTATTGTGATAAAACAACAAAATTGCAATAACTGCATTAACCATCAAAGTGAAGTCTAACTGTAACTGTAGTCTTGAAACAAATCTGAATGAGGAAAAACATCGCAATAAAATGCAAACTGGTTAAACTTGAGAGTAGCTGAGATCTGTCATGAGAGAACATCGCTTCAGTGATATCTAGCGTCACCTAGCGTCCTGAATGGGTATAGTATCTAATATGTAAATCTAATGCTGTACACAGTGGGTATAATTTCTAATATGTAAATCTAATGCTGTACACAGTGATGGAAAAAACCCTTTATGGTGTCCTTTTACTTTTACTACATTCCATCTGAACCTCCAGGGAAAGCCATTCAGTGGTCTTGCATTCACACAAACCCGAGCAACACCGGGCCATACTGCTAGTACATACTAGTGAGGTGAACATGTGTTCTGGTATGTTCATAATTGTGGGATGAAGCCACTTAACTCATTCACTCCGAGCCATTTTCACCGGTCCAACCCCCTTCGCTCCCGGCCGTTTTACAGGATTTTGACTGATTTTGCAAGGCCCACAGAAAATTTTGTTCTCTTGATATATAAATATGGAACCCACCAAAAGAAAGATTAGACTCTCTTCTTTCATCAGGAAAAAAAGTTAGTTCATATCTTATTCTATTCTTTAGAAATCAGCATTAGAAAATAGCTTAGTTTGAGCAATTTTCGACTTTCTGATGAAAAAACTGAGAAATTGAGCTTTTTGTAAAAGCATGCATTTCAAACATAACTGACTTTAACACAGCTATTTTTTGCTTTAGTGACATCCCAAACATCTAAATGTTTTCGTTCTACAAAATAACATAAACAACAAGACAAAGCTTTTGATAGCAAAGTAACAATTTATTTACACATAACTAAACTATTCAACTGAGAGATGACGCTGGTGTGGCCACGACAGGCAGGGTAAACTTTTCCCTTATTGCAGCCTGTCTCATAAAGATGGATTTTTGTTAGCCTTATGTGGTGACCACTGCCTCATGGCGAAGTTCGCCTGGGGAACTTGTTTTCCTGGGAGGGAACTGGTTTGGCCGTGCGCTTTTCCGGCTGAGTCGCGGGACACTAGTGGGTGCGAGGGACGCAAGCTGCCAAGCACGGCGGCACGGGCTCTGCTCGGCGAGCAGCACGGACTCAAAGGCATCGTCCGCTGCACTGGTGGTCCCAGTTGTTCTGTTCGGTCGTCCCGCGCCTGGCCTCCCGGGCGTCCTCTGGTTGTTCTGCTCGGTCGTCCGCCGCCTGGCATCTTGGACGTCCATTCGGTCGTCTTCCGCCGGCGCCCCGGCCGTGCGGCCCAGCCGTTTGTTACCGTTGAATCGGGTGTCTGGTCTTACCAGTTGCGCTACTGCCCTCCAGTGGCCAGTTTTATTGCTTTAAAATGGATTTTCAGCTTTGTGCTTGGAGCGAAATTGAATCAGTACCCAGAGATGTCTCTTGTAAAAAATAAACAAAAAAACGTAAAAGATGTATAAATATGTCTTTGGGACACTGAAACAATTAAAAATACGTTTTTTGGGAGCAAATGAGTTAATAACTCCACCAATGATCGATTTAGGAAGCAACGAGAAATAAGGTAGTGTGGTGACCCTTAGTTGGACACAATTCACCCACTGTACTTGTCTGTTTGGCCGAGCGCGTTACCGGCTGCGTCACAGTCACGTGACAGACATTATAAAGAGCTGCGCGCGTTCCGGCTCATTAGAGAGAGAGTGCACGTGAGTTCACAGAGAGCATGCACGAGAGTTACATAGCTGGACACAGCACTTGAGCAATAAAGACTCTTTAGCAAAGCATCCCGCTTCACTGGTGACCCCGACTGCCTCGCTGAAGTCTCAGAGGCATTTTGAACACTTTACGCAATGGCGGATGCTAGCTTTCTCGAGCTACCGAAGTTCGACGAGTCTTCTGCGGCCGCGTGGTTCGCTAATGCGGAGGAGCAGTTCGTCCTCCGTGGTGTTTCCGACGACACCATGCGCTTCTACCACGTGGTGGCCGCGCTCGGGTACTCGACGGCGGTTAGAGCACAGCGCTTCGTGGTCTATCCGCCGAAGGTGGGCAAGTACACGGGGCTCAAGGCGCACCTCCTCAGACTTTATGAACCGTCGTACAAATCGACTTCAGAGGCGCCCAAGGTGCCCGCCTCGCGAACCTTGCTGCCCGTGGTACCCGCCATAGATGGCGGCACTTCCGCCCCGGTTCCTCGCAGCCGTACTGCTGTCCCGGTACCCGCGCCACCGCCGCGCGCTTCCGCTCTGGCTCTTCCCGACGCCGAAGTTGCTGTCTCGCCTCCGGCCCCGCTCTCGCTCGCCTCGGCTCCGTCGCCGCTCTCCGTCGACGCCGCTGCGCCCGTCCCTGGCTTTCCCGGCTGCGGCGCCGTTGCGCCCGCCTGCGGCCTACTCGACGACGGTGCGCCCGCCTGCGGCCTACTCGATGACGGTGCGCCCGTCCCTGGCTTTCCCGGCTGCGGCGCCCTTGCGCCGGCCTGCGGCCTACTCAACGACGGTGCGCCCGCCTCGGGCCTACTCGATGACGCCCCGTCCGCCTGCGGCCTACTCGACGACGCCCCGTCCGCCTGCGGCCTACTCGACGACGCCCCGTCCGCCTGCGGCCTACTCGACGACGCCCCGTCCGCCTGCGGCCTTCTCGACGGCGTCCCGTCCGGCCCTGGTTTTCTCGGCGACCCTTCGCCTCACGACGTCATTGCTGCGCCTGCTTCTGGCCTTCCTAACGACGCCGCTCCAGCACCTGCGCCTCTGGAAGTCTCCGAGGTCGCCCCTCTACTGGCGCCGCTGGACGCCGCCGCCTCTGACCTCACTCCAACGCCTCAGGGAGTCTCCGAGGTCAGTCATCAGCCTACGCCGCTGGCCATCGCCGCTAGCCTTGCTGCTGTGCCGGCGCCTCCGGTAGTCTCCGAGGTTGCACATCGGCCAGCGCCAGCGAACGCCGCCCCCGACGTCTCTCCTCGTCCTCCGCCTTTGGACAACGATGACGTCGCTCCGGTTTCGGCGTTTCCCCCGCTCCTGCTACGACCGGTCGGCCTGGTTCGTCTCGCCTGTCGCCCTTGTCCACGACCGGGCGTCTCCGATCGCCGCGCCGGTCGCCGTCGTCTCCGGCCTCGACCGGCCGATTCCGACCGCCGCGCCCGTCGCCCTCGTCTGCAGCCTCGACTGGGTGGTGCTGCTCGTCGCAAGTCTCGACCGCTGCACAGCGACGCGTGCCGCCTCTCTCGGCGTCCGCTTCTCCGGCCTCGCCTGCGCGGTGCTGCACGGCGCGCTCCTCGTCCTGGGCGTCCTCCAGACCGTTCTGCTCGGACGTCCCGCATCTGGCGTTCTGGACGGCCGCCTGATCGTCGCGTTCCGTCGCCCGCCGCCTGGCATCCTGGGCGTCCTCCAGACTGTTCTGCTTGGGCGTCCCGCGTCTGGCATCCTGGTCGGCCGCCTGACTGTCTGTTCGGTCGTCTTCCACTGACGTCCCAGCCGCGCAACCCTTCCGTTCCGTACTGTTGATTCGGGTTGCGCCTGGCGTCCTGTGTGGGTGAATTCTGGGGGGACCTGTGTGGTGACCCTTAGTTGGACACAATTCACCCACTGTACTTGTCTGTTTGGCCGAGCGCGTTACCGGCTGCGTCACAGTCACGTGACAGACATTATAAAGAGCTGCGCGCGTTCCGGCTCATTAGAGAGAGAGTGCACGTGAGTTCACAGAGAGCATGCACGAGAGTTACATAGCTGGACACAGCACTTGAGCAATAAAGACTCTTTAGCAAAGCATCCCGCTTCAGTAGACTTTTTTTACACTTCTGAATTTTGCAATATGTCTTGCTCAAGTAGGTCCAGATATCTTTTCTAAAAAAAACACTTTCCCTCAGCCCAGACTTGACCATCTTGTGGTTGAAATTCTTAACACATTCCAACTGCTTTCTCATCTCTCGCCTCCTCGTGGATGGAGGCTGCGAAAACGCCAGAGCAGTAGCTCTAGGTGGATGCCGAAATGATGAGATGGACATGTGACAGGCTATTTGTCTGCCTTTCTATGGCAAAAGATAGATGACCCTTCAACCCGAGCGGCGGCAGGGGAATATTTGTAGCGCTTGGCGTGAGGAGAAGGCTGTCATCCGCCCTCACTGTGCTGCCACACACCTTTCAGAAGAGATTCAAGACTTCCATTAAAATAGTGCAGCTGGTTGCTTGACAAGTCGAGTTGGACATACTGGCTGCCACAAAGGGGAGGGAATGATTGCGTAACTTTACGTACTCAAAAGACGCTTACCACTTTTAGTTAGTCACTATTTGCTTAAAGAGCATACGACAGGAGAAAAAAAGTCTTAAATGGCATTATTATGTGAATTAGAATCATATTTTGAGGTTCTACCGTATTCCGAGAGACCAGGAGAGCAGAGTGAGATGGACTGCTGCAATTCGACGAGAAAACTGGGCTCCAAACGATTACCACAGATTATGTAGTAGTCATTTTATATCTGGTAAGATGCATTTAATATATATTTAGAGGGTTTTGGGCTGACAACCACAATTAAGATCATTGCGAGGGTAATCGCCGACAACATACAGTTTCAAATTCAAGATGCTTATTTCTTCCACCATCATTACATTTTGAATAATATTTAGCTGGTACCAAGTGAAAGAAGCTGGGCTCGTCTACGGATCATCAGTTAAACAGGTGTGTCCAAACCTTTTGCAAAGGGGGCCAGATTTGGTGTGGTAAAAATGCGGGGGGCTACCTTGGCTGATTTACATAGAACAATATATTTAAACAAATTTTAGCAAGCCCTTCTGTGTGTCACATTTGCTTTATTATTTTTTTTAATTCATAATTTCAACAATCTCGTCTTTGTGGCGTTCTCTTTCGACACTCGGGCTCTTGCGAAATACTGCTGCTATGAAATTAAACTAGCTTCACGTTGCTATAATTTCTCGCTGCGTATCTTCCCTGTAATGTTGTCGTACATGTCAGCGTGTCTTGTTCGGTAATTTTATCGCGTCACATCGAACTCTTTGAAAACAGCGACTGTCTCTTTGCAAATGAGGCAGACACAGTTGTTGCGTGTTTTATTGAAGAAATAGTCCAATATCCACCTATCCTTGAAGCGTCGGCCATCGCGGTCAACTTTTTTTTTTTTTTATTTTTTATTGATTGCCTCCATTTTAGAAAATTGGAAGTAAAGGGTCACACGGGGCAATGTTGGTTAGAGTGCTGCTGTTAAAGTTTTTCAAACTTTCGCGAGAATAGGCTGATTTTGTGTGGACAAGATAGTTGTAGATATCAGGGTAGCAGATGGCAGGCAGAGAGGGCGAAGACAGCGGGTCGAAAAATATCGATTTAGGCATCAAATATGGATCTGGCGATTGGATAGACTGAAGCTTTTCCACATAACGCCTTTTATGCAACGCATCCAATGAGTTTACAGCGTCTGAAAGCACTGGGGCTTCCATGAATTGCTCTATAAACTGAACGACTAATTGAAACCATTGAGAATAGGGCTAAACAGAGACGGACGATATGGCGGCCGGATACAGCGACACGTCATTCTGTGACGTTGATTAGTAGGGTCTATAGGGCTTTAGCGTCCCCAACAGGTGGATGACGTCAGCTGTGGACTGGGCTCAACAGTTTTACTATTATTATTCAGAACGAGGAAAACGCGACGAAGAGAGCCGCGAAATGTCATTGTTTCAGTCTCTCTACTCCAATATTTTTACAAGATATTCTTTTTGTCCAAGTATTTTTCCCCAATAGCTCTATAAATGGCTTGAGAAGGACCAGTCAGCCCGTCGAGGGGGAACTATTCACAACAAGGAAAACGCGACGAAGAGAGCTGCAAAATGTCATTGTCTCTTTACTTCAATATTTTTACAGGATATTCTTTTTATCCAAGTATTTCCCCCAATTGCTAAATAAATGGCACGGTCAAGAAAAATAATCGAGTATCTGCCGGTCCGATATTTCCCGATCCAATTGCTTTTTTTTTTGCTCCGGATTCAATTCCAATCATTCCCGATAATTTTCCCGATCATATATACATTTTGGCAATGCATTAAGAAAAAAAATGAATAAAACGGACGAATATATACATTCACCGTACAGTACATAAGTACTGTGTTTGTTTATTATGACAATAAATCCTCAAGATGGCATTTACATTATTAACATTCTTTCTGTGAGAGGGATCCACAGATAGAAAGACTTGTGACTGTATATTGTGACTAAATATTGCCATCTAGTGTATTTGTTGAGCTTTCAGTAAATGATACTGCAGCCATGCCCCAATGCATGATGGGAAGTGGAACCATGATGGGAGGTAAAATCATGGCTGTGCGTCGTGCTACCAGTGGATATATCTTCTCTGCTTTGGGAAATAACAAAAGGTGTTAAGAAAAAGATCAATTGCCACCTTACTTCCCCACATTGCTTCCCATATTTCTAATCATAGGGAGAAGGATTGCAAGGTTTTAGCCAATTGAATAAAGGCTCCAAAGGCTGCCAAAATTCACTCTACTCATTTTGCGTTGCCTCTATCTCTCTATATAGGTAAAACGGCGTCATTACAGATTGAGCGCGACAATGAGTGAGAGGGTCATGCAGCGCATATATTAATAGCGTTAAATATTTCAACACAATTTTTAATAAAATAATTGCCACCGTCATTGGGATATTTTTGATAACCCTACCTTAAGCCTAAATTAAAGACTCTGGATGAGTGTAACATATCTGTAACAATAAATACAATTAGAAAACGATTTAATTAAAATATATGTATATTAAAAAAAGGCATGGCTGATATTCTTTTGCCGATTCCGATACTTTGAAAATGACGTGATCGGATGCCGATCGATCGGGACATCTCTAGTCATGACAAATAACAGTCTTGTGCTAAATGGAATATGAAATAATAAAAATGCATTTATTCAGGACGACATGGCAAAATTACTCCATAATGGTCAAAACTGTCGACTTCACCTATACTGTCGCACATCGGAACGATATTTTATGACACCTAAATCGGACATATGTCATTTCCCTTCCCCGGCTTCGGAGAATGTAAACAAACCAAAAGGCGTGACAGCTAGCCGACATGCCAACCCGAACCGAGTGATGTTTCAAAGTCTTTGAAGCGGAAAATTACACATAACTAGCCTGAACGACTGGGTTGTCGAATGTCTTCGCGGATCGGCAAACCGCCTGGCGGAGAGTAATTTACAGTTCGTTCCCCGGAGGAGGGTGGCTGCAGTTGTTGTGCAGCTAACGTGCTGCTAATGTGCACGAGGAGAGCTTTTTACATGCCTATCAATGATCAAACGTAAGTAGTCCTTTATTTAAAGAAAGTTTGTAGTGTTTACTTTGTAATAGCTGTATTAATATTTGACATAATACTAAACAAGATGTTTACTCACTTCCTCGTAAGTCCAGTGGCCCCACAGTAGTCGGGCTTGTTTTGACCAATATCCACGGTGAATGGGAACCTTTTGAAACTCCAAAAAGGCGCATACGCCTCTCCCTCATACAGAATGATTTTTCTGCAGCCGTTTGGCTGACGTGATGCGAAAAATAAATGTATTAATCCGCAAAATCAGCTGAATCCTTCGTCCTCATACACAACAGTACGCTGTATAGTGAAGAGGACGCCTTCTACCGTACACGTCACAGCGCCCTCCTACTCAATGCAAGACCGAAGCCGGAAGTCACTCATTTTCATGGCGCGGGATTCAAAAAACTAAATAAATATAGCGATCGCTTCCACACACATCCAAGCGGTCCATATCATTCAGGAGCATAAAATACCGCGTGTATTATGAAATAAACATGCTTTTTCGTGTCACATGCACTTTAAATATATTTATTGTGATGAAGTCCTTCTAAACTTATTCTGGTTTAATTCATAGTTTGGATTTGCTGTTTCTTTAGTAGTAATTATTGTAGCCTTGAATGAATATTTAAAGAGCCGCAGACACAAATACGAGTCCCTTGGGTGAGTTGGAAGGTCACCCACAGATGGGAAGAGCAGGGTCAGTCCAGAAAATTGGAGGAAATAATTATCTCCATCCATTCCAGTCCCTTCATTTCCCACGGGGAGATACATTGCTCATGTTCCATGACCACGTCAGCCTAGTAGGAGCCGAATTCCACCTCATTTAAATGTGGGGAAGAAAAAAGGCCTATTCAATATTCTCATCTTTTCAAACGTGCAGCCTTTTTGTCCAAGAACGGCATCGTGTTCAAGGACTTGCGTTGCCCCATCTGGCTGAGATCGTGTTGGAGGAGAGGGTGCTTTAACTATGATTGCCTCCCGCTGTTACCTTGGCAACAACAGGTTGCATGGCGGGGAGTTTGGAGAAGGTTTGAATTGGGTACACATAAATGAGAAAGTGAGTGCTCACATGCTTTACAAGTCATTAAAAGCATTCAAGCTGGGCTTTGAGTTCTACAATTCATTAGGTATGTTACGATTATTGTTATAATCGATTAATAAAACGATTAATCGGATGAATGTCACTTTTTTCAATTACCTTCATAAATTAACTTGAAGTTAATTTTGCAATGTTGTAATGGATGACTATTTCCTTCAAAAATATTTTATTACAGCTTCCAGACTTAACTGAAGTCTACAACTTTACTGTTTTAGGTACATAAAACATAACATAAAAAGTTATTAAATGTCTTAACTAGGGCTGTCAAAATGATCGCGTTAATGGGCGGTAATTAATTTTTTTAATTAATCACGTTAAAATTAGGGCTGTCAAACGATTAAATTTTTTAATTGAGTTAATTACAGCTTAAAAATTAATCAATCGTAATTAATCGCAATTAATCGCAATTCAAACCATCATAAAATATGCCATATTTTTCTTTGAATTATATATATATATATTCTGTAAAATAAATTGTTGGAATGAAAAGATAAGACACAAGATTGATATATACATTCAACATACGGTACATAAGGACTGTAGTGGGCATTTCACTCTACTGTCATTTAAATCTGCCAATGCTGTCCTCACTCCGAAGCGTCTACTTTTTCCAAAGCTAGACAGCTAGTAACGACGCCTTAATAATCAGACTTCTTCCTTTTTCATCTGATTTATTAATAAAATGGCCTCAAACCATTGTCCTCTTTAGACCGTCGTAAAGCTACAAAAAAAGTACACAAGCATTGCATTAGCAACAACGTTAGCTTAGCACGCTATACAGGTTCACTAAACATAAACAATAAATGTCTCATACAAAAAATATAACATTTCGCTTATTAACATAATATGTACATTCTTTACAACAACCATACTTACGGACCAATCTTGTCCAAGGATCATATAAGCACAACAGAGACGTCGTGCAGCCATATAGAACTGGCAAGAAAAAAATAAACCACAAGAGTTCGCTGTTAGACAGCATAAAAAGCCTTGCTGTAAACCTTACCAAAAGGCAGAATGCTGTCTGAATGGGACATGTGCGTTAATTGTGTCAAATATTTTGACGTGATTAATTTAAAAAATTAATTACCGCGCGTTAACGCGTTAATTTTGACAGCCCTAGTTAAAATATTTGACGCAATTAACACACATGCCCCGCTCAGACAGATTTAAATGACAGTGCAGTGAAATGCCCACATGTTAATTGTGTTTTATGGAGTTTTGCCGCCCTCTGCTGGCGCTTGGGTGCGACTGATTTTATAGGCTTCAGCACCCATGAGCATTGTGTAAGTAATTATTGACATCAACGATGGCGAGCTACTAGTTTATTTTTTGAAATGTTTACAAATTAAAACGAAAACATTAAGAGGAGTTTTAATATAAACTTTCTATAACTTGTACTAACATTTATCTTTTAAGAACTACAAGTCTTTCTATCCATGGATCGCTTAAACAGAATGTTAATAATGTTAATGCCATCTTGTTGATTTATTGTTATAATAAACACAGTCCCTATGTACCGTATGTTGAATGTATATATCCATCTTGTGTCTTATCTTTCCATTCCAACAATGATTTACAGAAAAATATGGCATATTTTATAGATGGTTTGAATTGCGATTAATTACGATTATTTAATTTATAAGCTGTAATTAACTCGATTAAAAATTTTAATCGTTTGACAGCCCTGGTCTTAACACTGGAAGTCCTGGGGGGGTTTGGCTATAAAGAAAGACCAGAAAGGTGTCAAATGACCCCGATACCAAACTGACGACTTGGCTTTGTCGAACAATAGACCATTCAAGCAGACAACCCCTCTACACATTCCTGTGGAGTCGCTGCCTAGGTGTGAATGGGGGAGCTTCACTCTGGATAGCTGCAATTAGCATCTTGAATATTTACAAATCTAGGGGGCAGTTTAGATGGCGACTCTGCGACACAAAGATGCAATGACTGAGTAGCGGAATGGCCTTGCGTGCATATGGTGTCGGCGAAGACCAAAAATTCTGAACCCTGCCTCCAAAGTGGAAGAATTCGATTGCGGGGGATTGAGGGGGGCTTGCTCCGCATGCATATTAAAGGCTCTCGCGGCGCGACACTGCGCCGATAACGTCAGCACTCGTACACGTCACATTGGGCATGCGCAACGGTGCTACTGAACATTAGAAACAGCAAATACGGTGGAATGTCGGCTTTAATTAACTGTTTTAATAATATTTTTAAATTAAGTATGTTGAATGTTTCCATTTTTGTGCCTTTTTAAATAAAAGAAAAATGCCATCGCTTCGAGTGGGCGGGGATATTTTTTTCCGGGCTGAGGAACTTTGGTGGGGTCAAAGTGCATCATTTTCTGTCGCCTTGTAAATCTGCACTGCCCCCTTGGGCCTGGCATGAATACTAAATCATTGTCATGCAGAATTGCGACATTGTTCGAATAGAGACAAGCCCATATAAATGCAAGTTTGAAATTTCTCGTATTCTCGGAGAGTCACCATGTAAACGGCCCCTCGGGCTACCTTGGCTTTGTCAAGCACGGAGATGGCCAGTCGTGTTCTAGAATATGATTGAAATGGCAGCACTGAATGCATATATGTTGTATCAGGCATGCACCGGAAGGTAAGAGAAACCGGTGGGCTTCTTGGTGGGTTTTGCAAAGGAATTGGGTCACTCTCATGTGAGCGCAAAGAAGGCACAGAAGGAAAAATTGCTTCGGCAACAACCTCCAACACTTAGCCCCAGACAAAGGGCGTTTTTTAATTACACCATCCCTTGTACTGCATGCAAACTGCAACTTTTGGAATATGTAAAAAGGTTGTCCACCCGATTGCCTGTCTGAGCAGTCCACTGTCCGACAAAGTCAAGGCAGCCATTCCCTGCAAACACTCAAGATGCTAATTGGAGCAATCCAACCTTGTGGGTTTTAGAGTGTGAATGGGAATGACTAATGAGGACCTCAATGCTCACAAAAGATATGCTGATTAGGGTCAGATGACCTTTTGTATCTCTGGATACAAAAGGGATTTGTATAAACTGATCCACCCTTGGTAGTTCTGATTAAAGGTTTTGAGTATAAAACCTAAAAAGAATTATTACACAAATTAGACAAAAGTCCTGTTCATTCAAAAAAAAAAGTGCTGCTGACTGATAGTTTTCCTTTAAGCAAAATACTGATATAAATTGTGTCAATGAGTCATTTATTTTCTTTAAAAACAGAACTCGAGTAAGGAGGAGGCAGACTGTAATGAATCAATTTTCTTTATCCAACAGTTGTTCATAAACACAATCCAAATCCAATTTAAAAGGGATTTCTCTTGTATGACAATTTAGTTTGAATGGGAGTTTGTGTTAAAAGGAGACGCTTAGCTGTTATATCAATGGGTTTATATGTATGGTTTCTTTATAAAACAAAATGAGATCGAACAGGGACTCAAGTACTAATATGGATACTTAAAGACACTGATTAGCAAAATCGCTAACTAGCTTAACGTTCCGTGCTAAGTAGTAACGTTTCATCAACAAAGAATATAAAAAACATAGTTGGCTTCATTTACTCACCTCTGACGGAGACACACTGAATCTAACAACACACACGACCCAAGACAATCTAACTCTCGACACGTAGTAAATACAGCGGTACCTCGACATACGATCGCTTCGACACACGATCTTTTCAACATTCGACGTAAAATTTGACTCGACATTTGTTTCTACATCCGACGACATGCTCGAAATACGACGATTTATGACAGCGCTGCAGTTTGTTTGTTTTCCCGCAAGACGGACGCACGGCGAATTTTCTTTTGAGAGAAATCAACATGGGTTCCAAGAATGTTAGTGCAGGTGGTGAAAAAAGGAAAACGGTGAGACTTACCATTGAAATGATAGGAAAATATGAGCGTGGCGTGCCGTCCGTGAACTGGCGCGGCATAATGTCTGTAGAATGTCTACCATCTCGATGGTCCTCCTCCGACCTCCATTCTTAAGTCTTTGTAAATTAAGGTAACAATTATTATTGTGGTAACATCGCCAAAAAGTTTCGTCAGGATTTTGATCATTTATTTCAAAATTTGTGCAACACAACATGCCTAACGTCCACCGCAGCTGACTAAATTGAAAGTAAAATGTCCTCTCTCACTCTGTCAAGTCAGCCACACGGTGCGTTCAGGTACACAATGCAAAACACAGCCACATTAGAACCAGATTTGTTACATTATTACAGTTATTATATTATTATTCAGAATTTTATTAATAATTTGTTTTGCTCTGTGTAATTGCTATTTGCAATAATACCAGCAGCATTTACTAAGGATTTAGTGTAGGTTTTTGGGCTGGGGAACAAATTAATGGAAATCCTGCTCAACATACGACCATTTCGGCTTACAAACAAGGTCCTGGAATGAATTAACTTCGTATGTAGAGCTACCACTCTATTATTGATTCAGCAACTCAACCTGAGTGTTGCATTGAACTCTCTCTCTCTTGCTCTAATCTTTGGCACGTGCGAAGCCTCACAAACAAGAACCCAAATGGGACCGCTCATAGTTGCCGGCAAAAAATTGATTGGCAACAAATTTACCAATCGATCTTTATCAATTTAATCAATTAGTTGTTGCAGCCTTATCATTGTTATTTGAAAATTTTTCCGTAATTTCAGAGAGGAATTTCAGTATGAAAGCAATGATTTTATTAAATGGTTGAAAGTTAAAAGTCAGGCCCAAATTCCCATCTTTAGCATCAACTTTGGTAGTTTAGCCATGGCAGACGTCTGCACTTATTTGGAGGATTTGGATTTTATTGTTTTAAAATATTTTGCAGTAAGATTTAAATGGTAAAACAACACTCAGCAGTTCTTGGCTCTTCTCATTTTCAGCACATTAGCATTCATCAGGGAGGTGAGGAATTCAACAAGGTTGTAGCTATAGTAATGATTTACTGTACATATCTTGCCCCGGCTCCAATCCCCAATCGATGCCCCATTCACAAAAGCTCTTTGATTGACTGGCGAGTCGGGTGAAGGGTTCCAAATCTTTCATGACCCTGAGCAGGATGAATGAAAACAGCTACAAAGATCCTATTCTGCTTTTCTTGCAAATTCTTTACCATACCAGTTACATCAGATGTGTTGGTCTAACACAGTACTTCTCAAATAGTGGGGCGCGCCCCCCTGGGGGGGCGCAGAGCGATGCCAGGAGGAGCGCATGTGACCTCGGGGAACATCCTTTTTTTTGTTTTTTTGCCGTACTGGAATAACGTGTACTTGCACATCCACTCAGTGGGTGGCAGTGGCGCTCTCATTTTCAGAGTGCGCGCAGTATTTTTGAACTAAGGAAGAGCACTCAGCACACACAGAAAACAGATATGAAGAGCAGTGTGCCGCCACCGCCGCTATCGAAAGTCGTTTTCCGACCGGACTCACTCACGCAGCGACCCACTGTCTAGTCCGGCTCTCACGTCGCCGCCCGAGTGGTGCCATTTTCGGCTTGGGATCGTCACGATGACCGCCCTCACCTACAGTTCTACCTCGGCCGCCGAGAATGCGCTTTTTTCGTGCCGTTTGCCTTTTGGCTTTGAGTTTTAATCCAGTGGGGGATGATGAAAGACCACTGTTTACTGTGTCTAAAAATAATTATAGCAGACAGCTAGAAGCCAAATCAATTAAGACGCCACTTAAAGACATTAGACCCCAATCTCATTGATAAGCCGCTTGATTGTTTTTCAGTGAAAACATGCCGAATATTGCCAACAATCGTCCTGCTTTGTCAGTGTTGTATCAGTAAACCAGTGAGCATTGACATTGTTAGCATGCTCATTGCAAAATAACTCCACACTATTGCAAAGGAGGTAAATACTGTAAGCAGCAAAAATAAAAACTGTCCTTCTGTCCAAGGACACTCTTTTTTTCTTTTATTCAGTTTTTGAGTCCATTTTTTTGGCATATTGTCCTCATGAGTGAATGTTTCTAATCAATTTTATTTTGTTATTATTTACTGATTTTATTACATTTTATTTTTCTGTATCAAATGGTCAAAAATGTACCTTGAGTGTATTTTTTACACTTTTTTTTTAATTCAGGCAAATTGATGCGCGTCAAGTCTTCTCTGTTACAAACAAAACAATGTTAATAAAGTTATACTTTATGATAAGTTGATCTATGTTACTTTTTTTCTTTATTAGAAACAAAGGACTCAATGTTAGGCAGATGTGTAAGTATAATAGTAATTTTATAGACAAATGATACTATTTACAGTGGCGGCAGAGAGTTTGGGGGGGGGGGGCGAAACATTTACGTCTTCTTTGGGGGGGCGTAACAGAAAATAATTGAGAAGCACTGGTCTAACACAACATTTACTGATCTGTGCAACAAATACAGATACTGTGGTGCCTCAGAATTCACCACCATTCTCTTAGGACATTTAATATGAAATTTCCCAATCGAGATTTTTTTTTTTTTTTTTTTATCAAACACTCACCTTTAAGTGCACAGCTAGTGTCAATGATCATATATTATGAGAATAAAGTGAAGTTAGCTAAGCACTGGAGACTTCTAAAGTGGCCAGCAATGAGTCCCGACCTGAATCCCGTAGAGCACCTGTAGAGATCTGAAAATGGCAGTTTGGAGAAGGCACCCTTCAAATCTCAGAGACCTTTAGCAGTTGGCCAAAGAAAAATGGTCTAGATTTCCAACAGAGCAATGTAAGAATCTCATTTTGGCCTATTCCTCCATGCAGGTCTCCTCTAGAGAAGTGATGTTTTGGGGCTGTCGTTGGGCAACACGGACTTTCAACTCCCTCCAATGGTGTTCTATGGGGTTGAAATCTGGAGACTGGCTATGCCACTCCAGGACCTTGAAATGCTTCTTACGAAGCCACTCCTTTGTTGCCCTGGCTGTGTGTTTGGGATCATTGTCATGCTGAAAGACTCAGCCACGTCTCATCTTCAATGCCCTTGCTGATGGAAGGAGATTTTCACTCAAAATCTCTTGATACATGGCCCCATTCATTCTTTCCTTTACACAGATCAGTCGTCCTGGACCCTTTGCAGAAAAACAGCCCCAAAGCATGATGTTTCCACCCCCATGCTTCACAGTGGGTATTGTTCTTTGGATACAATTCAGTATTCTTTCTCCTCCAAACACGAGAACCTGTGTTTCTCCCAAAAAGTTCTATTTTGGTTTCATCTGGCCATAACACATTCTCCCAGTCCTCTTCTGGATCATCCAAATGCTCTCCAGCGAACCGCAGACGGGCCTGGACGTGTACTTTCTTCAGCAGGGGGACACGTCTGGCAGTGCAAGATTTGAGTCCCTGGCGGCGCAGCTCTCTGTAGGTCATTCACTAGGTCCCCCCGTGAGGTTCTGGGATTTTTGCTCACCGTTCTTGTTATCATTTTGATGCCACAGATTGAGATCTTGCATGAAGCCCCAGATCGAGGTTAGGGTTAGGGTTAGAGATATTAATGGTCTTGTATGTCTTCCATTTTGTAATAATTGCTCCCATAGTTGATTTCTTTACACCAAGCGTTTTACCTATTGCAGATTCAATCTTCCCAGCCTGGTGCAGGTCTACAATTTTGTCTCTGGTGTCCTTCGACAGCTCTTTGGTCTTGGCCATAGTGGAGTTTGGAGTGTGACTGGCTGAGGTTGTGGACAGGTGTCTTTTATATAGTAATAAAACTGTAATAAAGCAGTAATAAAACCTCTCCTTTCCTGGGGAAAATTATCGAAAAGGGTTGTGTTGGAACAGATCCAGACTTTTATGACTCATTTCAGTCTGGATTTTGGCCACAACACAGCACCGAGACCGTGCTTATCAAAGTCCTAAATGATATTCGTCGGAATATCGATGCAGGCAAATCATCTGTTCTGTTACTATTGGATCTCAGCGCCGCATTCGACACGGTTGATCACAACATACTACTCAGCAGATTGGAACAGTGGGTAGGGCTTACTGACACTATTCTTCAGTGGTTCACATCCTATTTACATGATAGGGATTTCTTTGTGTCAATCGGAAACTATCATTTAGAACGAACCAAATTCACGTGTGGAGTCCCTCAAGGGTCAATTCTTGGACCACTCTTATTTAACATCTATATGCTTCCGTTAGCTCAGATAATGGTTCAGTATGACATCTATCACGTCTATGCAGATGACACACAACTGTACATTTCTGAGTCCCCACATGATTATAGTCCTTTAGTCTCCCTGAGTAAATGCATTCATTAAATCAATGAATGGATGTGCAAGAATTTTCTCCAGTTAAATGTGGAGAAGACAGAGGTGATCATTTTTGGGCCAAAAAAGGAAAGGTCAAAGATCAGCAGGCAACTTAGCACAATGTCACTTACAGCTACAAATCAAGTCAGAAACCTTGGCGTAATTATTGACTCAGACCTAAAATTTGATAGCCATCTAAAGTCCGTCACTAAATCAGTTTATTACCACCTAAAGAATATAACCAGAATTAAGGGGCTTCTGACTCAACAAGACATGGAAAAACTTATGCATGCATTCATTTTCAGCAGATTGGACTATTGCCACGGTATATTTACGGGTCTTGATAAAAAATCAGTCAGGAAGCTGCAGCTAGTACAGAATGCTGCAGCCAGAGTCCTCACAAATACAAGGAAGCTGGACCACATTACACCGGTTTTGAAATCGCTACACTGGCTTCCAGTGAGTCAAAGGATAGACTATAAAATACTACTGCTCGTCTACAAAACACTTAATGGCCTTGGACCAAAATACATGCTTGACTTGTTAGATTCCTATAAGACATCTAGACCCCTAAGGTCGTCTGGAACTGGTTCTTTTGCATGTTCCAAGAACAAGAACCAAGCAGGGTGAGGCAGCATTTAGTTATTATGCTCCTCACCTCTGAAACAAATTACCTGAAGGTCTGTAGTGTACTCAAACTATTAGCTCGTTTAAATCAGGGCTAAAAACGCTTTTGTTTAGCACTGCATATCCACAACTGTCTATATATTTCAATTTAGTTGCTTTCTATTACTCTTGTGCTTATCTCCATTGCTGATTTCAATTATTATTAGTAGTAGTAGTTTTTGTTTTATTTTTATTTTTGTTTTATTTATTTATTTTTATTCTATTTGTGATTAAATGCGATCTTTTGTCTTGGTTTTTACTTTGTATTGATTTAAATGTGATTTTTATGATCTTCACGTGATGTAAAGCACTTTGAATTGCCTTGTGTTGAATTGTGCTATATAAATAAATTTGACTTGCCTTGCCTTTTATACCGATAATGTGTTAAAACAGGTGCCATTAATACAGGTAACGAGTGGAGCCTCGTTAGACCTCGTTAGACCTCGTGAGAACAAGTTAGACCTCTTTGACAGCCAGAAATCTTGCTTGTTTGTAAGTGACCAAATACTATTTTCCACTATAATTTGGAAATAAATTCATTAAATATCAAACAAGGTGATTTTCTGTTTTTTTTCCCACATTTTGTCTCTCATGGTTGAGGTTTACCCATGTTGACAATTACAGGCCTCTCTAATCTTTTCAAGTAGGAGAACTTGGACAATTGGTGGTTGACTAAATACTTATTTGCCCCACTGTATGTCAGGAATGGCTTAATTTTAAAGCCATGTTTGTGCAACTTAGGTATTTACTCTGTAAGTAATTGTTGCCAAAAGTTTACCATCACACAATGTCAGACAATCTGTCATTATTTAGTTCTTGGAATTTACTACTTGTTCATATTTGTTGTTGAAAAAAGAGCAATGAATTGTTTTTTTGCACAGTAATATTTTCTCTTGTGTATACTTTAACATTTTACATAAATATTTTAATAGAATTATCGGCTTGACATTACCGGTTATTGGTTGGAATGAGGAGGAAATTATCGGTATCGGTTGAAAAATGTAATATCGTGCATCACTAATTTAATGTCTTTTTTCATTCACTTTTGTTTTTTTTTCCATTACAAGCAAAATAAATAAAGTATTACTACCAAAGCATTTGCAATTGCAATCATTTTCTGGGTGAAATTGAGCATTATCTGACAGAATTGCAGGGGTGCCAATACTTTTGGCTAGCACTGTATAACATATGTTCACCCACACTTTGCTCAGGTCAGCACCTATTTTCACCAAAATGTAACTCCAATAGTCCAATCATTAGTCAGTTTCACAGCTGAAGCGAACATTTGTGAGCCTTTGAGAGAGTGTGAATACTTCGAGAGCTCCAAGCTTTCTGATGAAAAGAAAAAGCGCTTGAAGAAGGAAAGACTGCTTTGACTGTGTCACCACATAAGCAGGACGCTGGGCTCAAGTGTTTCTTTGAAATGCAGAAACACGGAATTGCCTTTTGATTCTGAATAAGTGTTTATCGGAGGAACGGATGGATGTTGTGTTGCAGTCCATCACAATGTTCATATGATCAACAGGTATCAAAGGGCACTCTCACACTGTAGAAAAATATGAGTAGGTCCGATCCATACAGCACTGACAGCAATAAATGTTTATTTTAAGATAAGCTGAGTGGGGATGTCCGCATCTGCCACAACAGCAAAATAATGAAATCAAGAAATATTGGGCTATTGATCCTAATGGTGCTCAAAAAGTTGGTACATCACTGTTAAACCCACAGTGACCATAGAAAAATACAGTGGGGCAAATAAGTATTTAGTCAACCACTAATTGTGCAAGTTCTCCCATTTGAAAATATTAGAGAGGCCTGCAATCGTCAAAATGGGTAAACTTCAACCTTGGGAGACAGAATGTGTGTGTGTGGGGGGGGGGGGGGGGGGGGGGGGGGGGACAGAAAATCCCAGTTTTTTAAAAAAAAATTTGCAAATCATGGTGGAAAATAAGTATTTGGTCAATACCAAAAGTTAATCTCAATACTTTGTTATGTACCCTTTGTTGGCAATAACGGAGGCCAAACATTTTCTGTAACTCTTCTCAAGCTTTTCACGCACTGTTGCTGGTATTTTGGCCCATTCCTCCATGCAGATCTCCTCTAGAGCTGGGGCTGTCGTTGGGTAACACACTCCCTCCGCAGATTTTCTATGGGTTGAGACCTGGAGACTGGCTAGGCCACTCCAGCACCTTGAAATGCTTCTTGCTAAGCCACTCCTTTGTTGCCCTTGCTGTGTGTTTGGGATCATTGTCATGCTGAAAGACCCAGCCACGTCTCATCTTCAATGCCCTTTCTGATGGAAAGAGATTTTCACTCAAAATCTCTCAATACATGGCCCCATTCATTCTTTCCTTTACACAGATCAGTCGTCCTGGTGCCTTTGCAGAAAAACAGCCCCAAAGCACGATGTTTCCACCCCCATGCTTCACAGTGGGTATGGTGCAATTCAGTATTCTTTTTCTTCCAAACAAGAGAACCTGTGTTTCTACCAAAAAGTTCTATGTTGGTTTCCTCTGACCATAACACATTCTCCCAGTCCTCTTCTGGATCATCCAAATGCTCTTTAGCGAACCGCAGACGGGCCTGGACGTGTACTCTCTTTAGCAGGGGGACACGTCTGGCGGTGCAGGATTTGAGTCCCTGGCGGTGCATTGTGTTACTGATAGTAGCCTTTGTTACTGCAATCCCAGCTCTCTGTAGGTCATTGACTTGGTCCCCCCGTGTGGTTCTGGGATTTTTGATCCCCGTTCTTGATATCATTTTGACGCCACGGGGTGAGGAGAGAGTTGAAAGTCCATGTTGCCCAACGACAGCCCCAAAACATCACTGCTCTAGAGGAGATTTGCATGGAGGAATGGGCCAAAATACCAGCAACAGTGTGTGAAAAGCTTGTGAAGAGTTACAGAAAACGTTTGGCCTCCGTTATTGCCAACAAAGGGTACATAACAAAGTATTGAGATAAACTTTTGGTATCGACCAAATACTTATTTTCCACCATGATTTGCAAATTCTTTAAAAATCAAACAATGTGATTTTCGGGGGGGGGGGGGGTCCACATTCTGTCTTCGTGGTTGAGGTTTACCCATGTTGACAATTACAGGCCTCTCTAATATTTTCAATTGGGTGAACTTGCACAATTAGTGGTTGACTAAATACTTATTTGCCCCACTGTAGTACATCTATCCAACTATGAAACATAGAGGAAGCCCTGTTATGTTTTTGGCCTGATTTGCTGTATCTGTCACAGAAGCCACTCTCACACATACCTGAACCCCGGTTAATTCCCGGGATTTATACGGGTAGCCCTTATTTGTGAAAGCAATTTCCCGGACTAACATGGAGATGACACTGACATTTACCATGTCGAGTCCTAGTATAATGTCCAGGATTCATCCGGGGTGCAGCATGTGTGAAAGCAGGTGTTTAACGGTGTACAAGCACGCATGCTATTTTTAGACTGTGACGTCGCATCGTAAAGCAGAAGTGGGACATTTTAGACCCGCCCTTGTATAGAAACAATGTTAATTCTGCTACTTTTCTCCGCTAATCTTTTAAAAAACGAACATGCCGATCACACATTGCTTTTTTGGAACTTGTAGAAACGACTCTAGACATTACGACATATGAAGGATGTTTTCTTCATATGTTTCCCGAAACCAAAAACTTGGGGTGGAAAAATGTGAAGAACTTGCGCAGATTTTTAACACCAGCTCGGTGAAGCCATTCACATTTTATATGCAGTAAAACATTTTGTTGGGTTGGCATGGTCTTTCAGAGGACAAAGAGGTAAGCCATTTTGATATTTTTTACTTATTTTTTAGCACGACGACGTGCCGTGCCGCTTCTGTCTGACAATAAATGACCTGAAAAGAATTGGTATGGTATCTGACTGCCACTGTTGCTTTTTCTGTTGTAAAAAAACAACTTTAGTAAGGGGGAAGGGTAAATAAATTATAGAATTAAGAGTTGTCATCAATGAAAAAATTAAAAGCGTTCGTTGGCTGTCACTGAGTAGCATTTGCGATCGCTACACCAAAATATATATTACCCCCAAGAACGGTCAGAGACTTAGGACAATCAGAAGATATAATATATAGGAAAGACAGGGCTGGTGGTTAAGGATAGCTTGTTGAAACAGGAGAATGTCATTGACAGTCACGTAAGAAAAAGGTGTCGATAAAAAAGCTATGGCTATGTTAAGGTCGGCTCGTTTTTTTTCTCTCGTCTTTTTCAGCCCTCGACACTCAAGCCATCTCTTTAACTGAACATTTGTATGTACTTCCACATCTTTGCAAGTGAATTTGGCACCAGGGACATCATTTTCGGAGAGAATTGTTAGGTTTAGCTTCTTCAACATCTCCTTCGTACACGATTTCCATTCATTTCCTAATGGGGACAAACGGTGGCGTGTCCTCCCTTAGCAACAGTAGCTAACGTCATGAATAATGATTAGCAGAAGTGACGGGTTGCTTGCGGTACGTCATTCACGGGTCACAGTGCATAGGCGTCAGTCAATTCCAACACACGCTAATTGGGCTCGTGGCCAAAATTTTAAAAAACGCTTGGAGCGCTTCGAGGTAGCAACTGGTACCATCCGAGTGTGATAAGTCCGAATTCCCAGCTTCCTTGAATGCAGCATGAGCATGAGTTGCCGAAGCACTCCTCTCTATTGTGGTCGCATTGCGCATCTAAAAAAATAGTCCCGCATAAATAAATTAACACAGTTTGGTGTGACATTGTTTTGGCCATGTGTGTATTTAGAACAACGATCAGCATTTTGAATTTATTTCACGATGTTTAATCTGTTAATATCAGATAGGACCATTGACAATGCTAGTTTAGCCACTGTAGAACCCCAAAACTAACAACAAATAACTGACAAACTGCACGGAATTTTATGAAAGCAACTCCACTGATCGCCGGAATCACGCCAGCCGAACCGCCGGACCTGTGCTGGCGCAGCGCCAATGGCCCGGGCCGGCGGGACTCCGGCAATGTGGCCAGAAGGGCAAACCCTCACCCTCTTTGTTTTCTGATGATGAACCCTTTGTACTGACTCTAATTTGAAAGGTTTAAGAGAACAACTTGTTCTGTTGTTCTGCTGTCGAGAGCAAGTTGACAATTTATTCGGGTCAACAGCGATCCAAACGGCAAGGCGAAACAAAAACACACAGGCGTGGAGGCAAACTCATTCCAATGTCACCATATCAGAAGTCAACAAAAAGTACCTGAAAAAAAATGACAACGCTTAGTTAAACATTCAGTCTTTTGAAGGCTCTCGTGGAGTGGGCATGGCGCAGGAGGAACAGTGTGTTTGGGATTATTGTGTGTTTGTGGATTGGACAGGAGGATTCGGGAATTACTGTTTTCCGGGCAACGAGGGTTGTGGATTTTGCCACCTCAGCGTCAAAGGGGCTCTTGGAGTCTCCGGTGCGCCTTGTGTTGGTACAGACCGTCACGCCGGGAGAACTGATTGCGAAAGTTGGTGCGTCAATCTTGCTCATGATGCACAAGTTGGGCTTCCGTGATAAGAAGGCGTCGTGTATGTTTTGCCCTATTTTCAGCTTGTTTTCCTTAGACTATGGTATAAGTGCTATTTATTTTGTATTGAGTGTGTTACAATAATGCAAACAGACGGTGCCTACGAGAAAAGGTACTATCTCCTTCACTAATTAAACCCCCGCTAACTCAAAGATTAAGCCTAATGTCAAAAACTCAGAGCTTCTGCTTAACTGCAATGCTAGGAATTTGATAAAAAAACGACTTGCTAGATATTTTTCCCCCATGGTAATCTTGGTTTTACTTGCAACTTGCATTTGGCGGAAAACACAGACAAGACTGAAAAAGCAGTTTCTGCTCTTGCACTCCTCTGAAACTGAAACTGCGGTATTTTAAGCCAAAACTGTTGTGTTTGATATAACAATATGTATATAAGCTGCCATAGCAGATTCATGGTGCATTAAGCCCCCGAACTATTTTTAATTTGTCCGTTTTACCCTGAAAACCCTTGTTTACAGACGTCGCGCAACCGCTTTTGTTTTTACCCAGCCATAAAACTAAGGTAATTAATTTATCATTCAAAATGTCTGTCATTTTTAGCTCAGAATCATTATATGATGTCTAATATTTTGTTAAAAAAAAAACGACTTAAAAAAAAATTATTCACTCGCATATTTTAAACTTTTAAACAAATGACGTCACAATGGAAAAAAATGGCGTCTGTAAAAAAGTCACGGATACCCACCTCATAACTATCGCTTAATTGTTTGGGTTTTTTTTTTTTTTTTGTTAATGTCGCATTTTCTCCGATATGTTATATAATAAATAATCGATCTAAACAAAGAAACATTGGGAAAAAAAAAAAGTTTAAAGGGGTAAACATGTGAAAAAGAAAATCTCGACCACTCCTTGATGTCTGCGATTTCTGCATCGCGACCCTTGTTATATTGCCATGTTTGACCCATAAAATCCCCAAAAAATCCAGCTGTGGGCATTCACAACTGTGTCTTGACACTCAGTCATACCTTGTTTTGATCCAAAAACTCCATGTAGCATGTAAGTACACGATAATATCTCGTTAAAGTCATGGCGTCTGTAATTCTGCCCTCACGTGCTCTCGCCTCCAGATAGGGTTTTCCTGTTTATTTATTTATTTATTTATTTTTTAAATGCCGTCCTGTTCAAAATGTTTCTTCCCCCGGAAAATAAAGATTTTAAGCTTTCCAATGATGTACCACACATGCATATCTGACAATTTTGAAAAACTGAATGTATATCTCATTTTTCCTAGCGACAGGACTAACTTGATTGGTACCCTGACTAATTGATCATGAAAAAATCGTTCTCAATACACCTGTACAAAGAGGTCACTGTGAGCTGATACCTATAGCCATGGGACCAGAGACAACCAGGGATTAACCCTTTGAAGCGGGAGTAAATTGTTTTTAAAGAGTATTTAGCAGGACTCCTGAGGGGGACTTGCAAATTTCGCCCATCCCTGTTTAAACTGTTCATCAATTGCTAAATTTTTTCCACCACCTTCTAAAGCTAAGTTCTAAAGCCACATCCATGTTTTTACGATCCCCTGTCGGGGCTCGCGAGGGGGATTGAAGGGAATAGGTACCGTTCTCGCACACATTCATCTAACTATAGTTTAGGCAGACTTCACTCCATGCCCTTGACACAGTAAAGTGAATCACCTTATCGAAGCTCATTAGGGGGAAATGAAAAAATGGTACCGTTTCTCGTAGACACCGTCTAACTGTTTGCATTACTCGAACACACGTAATATAATTAATCAGGGAATAGTATCATTTCTCATACTTACTGTAGGACTGCAGTACTCTAACACACTTTATATAAAATAAATAGCACACCATAGTTTAAAGAAGCAGAATAGATACACAACGCCATCTTATCACAGAAGCCCAACGTGTGCGTCACGAGCAAGGTTGACGCACCAACTCTGGCAATCAGTTCTCCCGACAACGAACAAGGACAAAGCCCAGCGCGCTTTGTCCTAACACAAGTAGAGCCAGCCCGGATAACAAAGTTGATAGCGGGCGCTTGGGACGTCAAGACCAGCGTCGGTCGCTGTGGTAACCACGTCCCATCCACGCACGAACCAAAACCGCCCAAGACCGGCCACAGAGGGATGGTCCCGAAACAACACGCAGTCACACCTTCGGCCCGGCCTGCTACACCATGGACTTAAAAAAAACACTGGACACTGAGATAACACAGATTCGCTGCTCAGAAATATTTTCTATGTAGCCTTGCTTTGGATTCAGCATTATTCCCTCTGTCGTCTGTTTTTGCCTTGTTTTTGACCATTGTCGACGAATAAATTGTCAACCTGTTTTCGGTGAGTCTTCCTCAAACTTTTAAAACATGGAGTCAGTACAAAGGGTTAAAATAAGAGAACGCGCGGAATTTCCGCCTTCCCGGTTGGTGCAGCTTGGCCGGGGGTGAATTCCAACACCAAATTAGGGGTCTCAGAGCGGAACTTCAAGTCACCTGAGTGTTTTCCGCCACATATAGACCCTACTCACGTGACGTCACAGCCACGTCCCCGCGCCATGTTGTCCGTATACTCGTCATGTTAATGCATTAGCGCTTCGTAAATTCCTCCTATTATGGCGTGTTTTTCTGCTCGTTAACATTAATAATCAAAATGGTGAAGTCGTGTGTGGCGGTCGGTTGCAAAAACAGAAGATAGACGGAGAGACTTCAAGTTTTACCGTATTCCGAGAGACCCGAAGAGGAGACAGAGATTGACTGCTGCAATTTGACGAGAAAACTGGGCTCCAAACGACTACCACAGATTATGTAGTAGTCATTTTATATTTGGTAAGATGCATTTAATATATACTTAGAGGGTTTTGGGCTGACAACCACAATTAAGATCATTGCTAGGCTGATCGCCAACAACATACACTCAGACATTGTGAATGAACTACCTGGAAAATATATAATTATAAGGGGATAATCAGACAGTTGTCATACAATTAATTTACAATTTCACTATTGAGGTCAAAAGCCAAAAAATAAATTCAACTAGGGACAATCTGGAGTAGTGCTATCGCACTTCATATTTATTACATATTACATATGTATGTAGTGAGAGTGCTATCGTTAAACCATATAAACATTAAAAGCCCTAGCTCCATTGACAAATGACATGAAATACATTAGACTTGACAGTGGATGTTAACAAGAACAAAAGATTTTGAATTGAAAATTTCGTAACTCACCTTCCGAGCACAAGATTCCTGCCGAATTTTCGTGTACGAGGACCTGTTTCACCCAACCAGCAACATAGCATTTATAAGCCTCCAAGCTCTTAAAGTTTTTCAAACTTTCGTGAGAATAGGTTGATTTTGTGTGGACAAGATAGTTGTAAATATCAGGATAGCAGATGTCAGGCAAAGACGGCGAAGCCAGCGGGTCGAAAAACATCGATTTAGGCATCAAATACGGATCTGGCGAATGGATAAACTGAAGCTTTTCCACGTAACGCCTTATATGCAACGCATCCAATGAGTTTAAAGCGTCATATAACACCGGGGCTTCCATGAATTGCTCTATAACTTGCTCGACTAATTGAAAACAATGAGAATAGGTCTAAAAAGTAGGTACAATATGGCGGCCGGAAACAGCGACACGCCCATTTTGTGACGTAGGTGAGTAGGGTCTATTGGACTACCTCTGTTTGCACCAAGGGTACTTTCATCAAAAGTGCTTATTTTGTTTTTCCAATTTTCTTTCATTTCTATTGCTGACCTGATTTCCAAATTGTGAAACTTGTGCGCAATCCCTGTTATCCAACAAATAATTGTGGCTCATGAAAATACCGGTAGCTCAGGGAAATCACTCACCGCAGTGGCTGATGAGCAAAAATGTTAACGACCTGCCCTGGTTACATCCCTATAGTAGTATATTTTATATGACACCTTGAATCGGGTTGAACTGAAATAGAACACCCGTATTAAAATACTCCCATTTATATTTAGAGCATCGAAAACGGACAGATGAGAAAGACATCCAGAAATAACAGAGGCTGGGCAGTAGAAGCAAAATCCCCTTGACCTTGATAGCATTCCTGAGGAACTGATTTACAATGCAAGTGGTCAGGGTGCATTTGAGAAAGCTGCATAAGACTTCTCAAACTTCCTCTGAGATGCTGAAAAGCTGAGTGCTGTCTTTATTGAATAACGAACAAAGAGCCTCTGGGCATTAGAGAAAACTTGTGGACAACCTTCAAGAAAACGTAAAATGGAGTTAGTGTATCTTGACACGTTTTCCTGGACTGAGATGTGATCTTTAGTCGGTTACTTGCACTCTCCAAACAAAGAGAGTCGCTCATAGAACTTGCAATTTCTCATGGCCTCACCCTCTTTGTTTTCTGATGATGAAAATGTGTAGAAGACGACAAAGGATCCTTCAATAGACAGCAGCTGTTAAAGGTCCAAGGACCATCACCTATTTTTTCAGACCCTCAATGGCCTGTGTGTCTTAGATAACATTTTTAATGGAATCGGAAGGCAAGTGTTTGGATTTGGGGTTTGATTTTAGTTATGTGCAACAACAAGAGCGCTTTACCTGCATGCTCTATGCCATGAAATGTTGGAATACATCAACAGTTGCCACGTTTACATGGAGCCAAATATTCCAAATACAGGGTGACCCAAAAAGATGCGTACCCATGAAAATTTCTATTGTGACTTTGATTAAAAAGCTATTTATTTCAAATTACAACCACACATTATTCAGTTTATGGAAGACCATTCACCAGAGTTTCAGCTATTTCTGTCAATTTTTAGTCAATTTATGGCTTTCCCAAGATGTGTTCCAAATGTCCACCATTCCGTTGCAAGCAAACCTGCACTCGTCTGACAAAGTTGTCAATCACTTTTACACACTCCTCTTTCGGGTTGGGAAGGGTTGTGAGAGCTTCACAATGGTTTCAGCAAGACGGGGCACCACCTCATACAGCCAACGAAACCATTGCTTGGTTGAGGCAGAGGTTCGAAGAGAGACTCATAAGCAGAAGATGCGATGTGGAATGGGCCCCGCACTCACCAGATCTTAACCCCCCAGATTTTTATCTGTGGGGTTTCCTCAAAGACAATGTATACCAGGGAAATCCACAAACAATTGAGGAACTGAAAACTGCCATCACAGCAAAAATAAGAGCCATCCCGAAAGAGGAGTGTGTAAAAGTGATTGACAACTTTGTCAGACGAGTACAGGTTTGCTTGCAACGGAATGGTGGACATTTGGAACACATCTTGGGAAAGCCATAAATTGACTAAAAATTGACAGAAATAGCTGAAACTCTGGTGAATGGTCTTCCATAAACTGAATAATGTGTGGTTGTAATTTGAAATAAATAGCTTTTTAATCAAAGTCACAATTGAAATTTTCATGGGTACGCATCTTTTTGGGTCACCCTTGTTACAATCGGAATATTTGTTCAAACCGAATAAATGTGTTCCATATAAACACCTCATTCGGAATGAACAGGTCCAAACCGAATGGAATTTCATTCCGATTCACAGGGGTGGAATATTCCTTTTCCCAAACTGATTAGAAGTAAAATTATATCATGTAAACAGGGAAGCGGAATGGTGTCTGGTTGCGTTCTTTCTGCGCATGCTCCGTACTGACGTGGTGACGTCACTTGGTGACGTAAGTAACGTCACATGCAACATGGCTTCCAAGCACACGCACAGCGCACCCACACAACTTTTTAAATGAACGGCGTGTCATTCTAAAGTTTTGTTTCCACTCGAAAAGCAACGTGACGCTTTGTTTGGATTAATCTGCGCATGTCAGACGGCAGTTGTCAAACGTCCTTTCGGAATAAAGGCAGACACATGTAAACGCTGGATCGGAATAGATGAAGTGACATGTAAACAGCTGATGTGAAATTTCCATTCGGAATGATTTGAATCGGTATGAATAAAAGTCAGCATGTAAACGTGGCAAGTGTTGGGCACGTAACTTTAAAAAAGTAATTAGTTATAGTTACTCACTACTTTTTCCAAAACGTAACTGAGTTAGTAACTGAATTACTCTATAGTAAATGGTAAATGGTAAATGGTGTTATACTTGTATAGCGCTTTTCCACCTTTCAAGGCACTCAAAGCGCTTTACACTACATTGCCATCTACCTACTGGTGAAGTAACTAGTTACCAGGGAAAGTAACTATTTCCGTTACTTTAAAAAGTTGTTGTATGTCAAAGAATCTGAAATTTTCTGAGCAGTATTCGAGTCAGTTGAATAGAGAAGAACAGACAGGTACCGTATTTTTCGGACTATAAGTTGCGTTTTTTTTCATATTTTGGCTGGGGGTGCGACTTATACTCAGGAGCGACTTATGTGTGGAATTATTAACACATTATGATATAATTTCACATGTTATTTTGGTGTTTTGCAGTGACACTGACGGTTTTGTAAAGTTGTTAGCATGTTCTTATGCTATAGTTATCTGAATAACTCTTTATAGCTATGGCCACGTTCGCGTTCTGCCTTTGGCAGTGTATGTTCAATTGTATTATTGACTTTTTTATCTTGAAATGGATGCATTTAGTTTGTGGCGCTTTCACGCCCACGTGAGGGCGCACTCGCACTTGTTTATGTGAAGAAAAGTGCTCACACGCCAGAAGAAGACAGACAGCTACGTAGCTCTGAGTGAGTGAGTGGGCGAGTTAGCGAGAGAGAATAGACGGCTGCGAACATACTTTCATTGTTTAAGCTTTTAAATCATCTCTACAGTGGCAACGCCTGCGTGTATCATCTTTTCTGTTGTTGTTGTGTGTTTTCCACCCGCGATCGGACACTTAGAGCCAGTTGTGTGGTTGTTTGAACGATGTGCTAATGATAGCGAACGCATGCTAACCTGTTACTTATTACTAATAGTACCTAATTATCATTTATTTACGTTGATGCGAACCTGTTTTTTATCGAGGACCAAATTGATTCAGCAAATTATACGGACATCCAGCATTGTCTTTTGGGAGTTCGCTGTATAGCCAGGACCGAGCCGTAACGTAGTACAGTATATTCACATTTCGTTGTTCATACACTGTACACTGTACATTTATTTAGCATGTTGTTCTCTATTGTATTTTTATATTAAATTGCTTTTCAAGATGACATGTCTGTTCTATGTGTTGGATTTTATCAAGTAAATTTCCCCCAAAATTTCGACTTATACTCCAGTGCGACTTGTATATGTTTTTTTTCTCTTCGTTGGGCATTTTATGGCTGGATCGACTTATACTCAGGAGCGACTTGTAGTCCGAAAAATACGGTAGTTGTGTTATAGAACCTTGTAATATTTATTGCACCTCAACAGCAACAGATTTATCCTACACTTGAAGTGCAACAAAAATAAACAGATTGGAATTGCTTACCACTGATGTTGACAAAAGCTTAGCTCCGGGACATAAATTACACTTTACATGCACGTTCTTTCCTTTAATTTCAACCAACTTGAAATAGTGTTTGTATCTCCACCTCGTAAAGGACAAATTTTCCTCTGAATGCTCTGCCATCATATCCCTCTGCATCTGTTTTGCGTGTGGGTGTTTGCTGCACGCGCTGTTCTGGTTTGTGTCTGAAAACACCAGCTTTGAGGTACTCAATTAAAAAGTCATTATCGGACAACTCCAGTTGTGTGTTTTAACTCCAACTGCTAAGGTGACCATATTTTGATTTCCAAAAAAGAGGACACTCGGACTGGCCTCGAGATACTTGAATTTTACACGAAGATCACTCAAAGATGCCTATATCACCATAGGCGGAGTTTGACTTTTGGGGCAGGGGGGGCACAAGATGTTGATGACCCCGAAACGCAGTGTCAGCAATAAAATTAACTTACAAGAATATTTATAGTAATAAGTTGACGATAAGCGTTTTTTGTTTCCTATCATTCTTGAGGGGAATTCTAAATCAGGCTGCTTAGGCAATACTTTTCGCCAAGATCGTCATCCATTAAATATGCTACGCCCACTGGTGTCTTGCCAATGTAGTTATCCCAGTCAAAAGTTGTATCCCCTAGGCGGAGCAATATGGAGGTAGATTTGTGTCTTTATTATTCAATCCAAAAAAAAGTTGCTTCAATAAAAATATTTTTTTTCAACCCCCCAAAAAGTCGCTTCAATCAAAATAAAAATGTGTCTGAATGCAAAAATAAATTTGAAACTCAAAAAAAAAATACAAGTGAAAGCTTTTTCTTTGATTGATTGATTTTTATTTTTTTTTATTTTTTTATTTTTTTTGATTGAAGCAACTTTTTTGATTGAAGTAATGTTGATTGGTGTTTGGCTAGGACAATTTTGTCTTTATTATTCAATCAAAAAAATAAGTTGCTTACATTTTTTTTTTTTTCCAGAATAAAAAATCACTTCAATCAAACAAGAAAATTTTCAGTCATGGAAAAAGTTTTTGAATGCGAAAAAATACTTGAGATTGAAAAATTAATTTGCATTTGAACACTTAATTTTTCATTGAAAAGGTTTTCATTGATTGAAGCAATCCTTTTTTTGTTTGGGCCATATTATGAGTAGGACATTTGTGTCTAAATCATTTAATCCCAAAAAAGTTGCTTCAATCAAAGAATATTTTCAATCAAAGAAAAAAATCATATGAAAAATAAAATTGCCCTCCCCCAATTTTTTTTTATTATATGCAAAGCGAATGACCCTCTAAGTTGCTAGTCACATGATATGTTCGAAAAATGATTTTGACCCATTATAAAGTTTTTTTGTTCATTTCATTCATTTTTGTCGCAGTTTTATTGCTTTACAACTTTATATATATGTAAATATATATAGGAAAGTCAACTACATGCAGTGACACTTTTCGGCCACCGGGGGGGGCTGCCCCTGGCCCTCCGGCCCTCCCTTAAAATCCGCTTATGTACATCACCCACTTTTTTTTACTGAACTGGTTACTCAACAGGCTTTATTCTTCCTAAAAAATAATCAAACAATAAATTTTTTTTAAAGAAAACGAATAATGATTTTAAAAAATGATATAATGCAAACCCATGGAAATGTAGTCCAGTCAATACACACACACAGTAGGCTATGTGCCAACTCAACATTTTTTTAAATTACTATCACGACAATTGCCGTTGACAAATTGTTATTCCCACTCAATTTTTATTCTCATTCAATGTTCTAGATTGTACGCAAACAATAACCCAAATAAACTGACTAGCTAGTCAACCAGCATGTTTCCAAACGCAGCAGTTCAAAACTACTTTGCCCATAATGCCTAGCGCAGCTGAGCTCACTGATTGCTACCCTATTAGCGAGTACGGGAGCCAAGGCAAAATCAGACTTGCTCTAAAAGTTTACAATCATCGGCAGCGCAAATGGGATTTTACAGATTACACCAGTACAAATCTCCGACAGAAGTCAACAGTTGCCATTAGCCTATATGCGTATTTATCGTAAAAAAAATAACAATAAAAATAAACTCATAAGAAACACAGCTATTTAAAATATAATACTAGCATTCAACCAAATAAACTAATGCAGAACAATGACAAGACTCATACAATATATTGCATCTCTGTGTACACATACAGTGCCTTGCAAAAGTATTCGGCCCCCTTGAATCTTGCAACCTTTCGCCACATTTCAGGCTTCAAACATAAAGATATGAAATTTAATTTTTTTGTCAAGAATCAACAACAAGTGGGACACAATCGTGAAGTGGAAATACATTTATTGGATGATTTAAACTTTTTTAACAAATAAAAAACTGAAAAGTGGGGCGTGCAATATTATTCGGCCCCTTTACTTTCAGTACAGCAAACTCACTCCAGAAGTTCAGTGAGGATCTCTGAATGATCCAATGTTGTCCTAAATGACCGATGATGAGAAATAGAATCCACCTGTGTGTAATCAAGTCTCCGTATAAATGCACCTGCTCTGTGATAGTCTCAGGGTTCTGTTTAAAGTGCAGAGAGCATTATGAAAACCAAGGAACACACCAGGCAGGTCCGAGATACTGTTGTGGAGAAGTTTAAAGCTGGATTTGGATATAAAAAGATTTCCCAAGCTTTAAACATCTCAGGGAGCACTGTGCAAGCCATCATATTGAAATGGAAGGAGCATCAGACCACTGCAAATCTACCAAGACCCGGCCGTCCTTCCAAACTTTCTTCTCAAACAAGGAGAAAACTGATCAGAGATGCAGCCAAGAGGCCCATGATCACTCTGGATGAACTGCAGAGATCTACAGCTGAGGTGGGAGAGTCTGTCCATAGGACAACAATCAGTCGTACACTGCACAAATCTGGCCTTTATGGAAGAGTGGCAAGAAGAAAGCCATTTCTCAAAGATATCCATAAAAAGTCTCTTTTAAAGTTTGCCACAAGCCACCTGGGAGACACACCAAACATGTGGAAGAAGGTGCTCTGGTAGGATGAAACCAAAATTGAACTTTTTGGCCACAATGCAAAACGATATGTTTGGCGTAAAAGCAACACAGCTCATCACGCTGAACACACCATCCCCACTGTCAAACATGGTGGTGGCAGCATCATGGTTTGGGCCTGCTTTTCTTCAGCAGGGACAGGGAAGATGGTTAAAATTGACTGGAAGATGGATGCAGCCAAATACAGGAACATTCTGGAAGAAAACCTGTTGGTATCTGCACAAGACCTGAGACTGGGACGGAGATTTATCTTCCAACAGGACAATGATCCAAAACATAAAGCCAAATCTACAATGGAATGGTTCAAAAATAAACGTATCCAGGTGTTAGAATGGCCAAGTCAAAATCCAGACCTGAATCCAATCGAGAATCTGTGGAAAGAGCTGAAGACTGCTGTTCACAAACACTCTCCATCCAACCTCACTGAGCTCGAGCTGTTTTGCAAGGAAGAATGGGCAAGAATGTCCGTCTCTCGATGTGCAAAACTGATAGAAACACACCCCAAGCGACTTGCAGCTGTAATTGGAGCAAAAAGTGGCGCTACAAAGTATTAACGCAAGGGGGCCGAATAATATTGCACACCCCACTTTTCAGTTTTTTATTTGTTAAAAAAGTTTAAATTATCCAATAAATTTTGTTCCACTTCACGATTGTGTCCCACTTGTTGTTGATTCTTGACAAAAAATTAAATTTTTATATCTTTATGTTTGAAGCCTGATTTGTGACGAAAGGTTGCAAGGTTCAAGGGGGCCAAATACTTTTGCAAGGCACTGTATAACCCTATATAGGACAAAAAAACACGTGATCGACATTAACAGGAGACTTACAGAAAGGTGTCTGGAGCCACGTCTTTTAGAACTCCTTACTGAACTCCTTACTGAAGTCTGATCTCTCGCCAAAACGTCAGTAGATGGTGGTAATTCCCCATGAAACAAAGGGTAAACTGCCAACAATTAAGAAGACGACTCCTTCTCCCGCCCCTACTAGTAGGAGCCACGTCAACGCAGGCAGGTGCTGCCCCCTAGCGGCCGGAGGGATTCTCTTCAAATTGGTCCAGTGAAAAATCATTTTAAAAAGTCATTTTCATGAATTTAAGAAACCCGGCCGGACGCTTTGGAGGGCAAGTAACAAGAGGACTTGTCCGGGCAAAAGAGAATGTTTGGTCACCCTACCAACTGCCACCAATTAGAGCTCATAATTCAGAATTCTGCGCAGATCCTGAATGAGTCCCAAGTCCGGAATCAATATTGTTAAAGTAAATAAGAAAAAAAGGACATGTTTACAAAAATAAAGTAAATCCAAGAGAATGAAAGAAAATCATTTTCGGTGTAAATTCGAGCAAGTTCCCAACAGTTTAGGGTTGATCACATTCGTTAAAAACTCGTGACGGAATCTAGGGCATATCCTGCGGCGTAATGCTTTAAGTTGAGCTGCAAAGACATCTATCAGCCGCAGGCAGCTCCTTTCTCAGAATCAGATTGATTATTTTCACCCATTTCTTCTTTTTTCCTTTCCTCACACTTTGAAAAAAGAAGTCAGCTGTGCAATCTCGGAGCCGCGCTTTTGCTCACAGGCTAACTGGGAAATTCAATAAAACATTTTGGCCCAGCTGGATTCCTGCCAGACGTTTGTATTAAAATACAATTCCTCTGAGGATGAGGTATTACTGTCGCTCTGATAGCAGGCCGCGTTTACGCGACTCCGCAGTCATGGCGTCACAGTTGCGCTAGAAATCACGCATCGAACATTCCTTTCGGATCAATGTATACCTTATGGAATGCGTCGGAAAGCAAACACACAAATAATTGCTTGGCTTTAATAAAGTTTCTAAAAGCACCGCTTGGATCTGCTTCTGCACTCGGGGGAAATACGCTCTCATTACACCCAGTGAGTGCGGGGGAGGAGGTAAGCGGCAATAAGCCAGATTTCATCGACGGCGCCGGAGAAAATGAAACCTTCCGATGACAGCCGGGCATGTAA
Source organism: Corythoichthys intestinalis (assembly GCF_030265065.1). Classification (NCBI taxonomy): domain Eukaryota; kingdom Metazoa; phylum Chordata; class Actinopteri; order Syngnathiformes; family Syngnathidae; genus Corythoichthys; species Corythoichthys intestinalis. The sequence continues at coordinate 11,465,245 of NC_080408.1, read as the reverse complement.
TGTTTTCATCTGCTTTCTTCCAAGGAGGAATATTAAACGTGAATTACTGTTGCTCCCCCTTCTGTAAGAAATGATTTCCTTCAATGGCTCCAATAAATGGAGATACTCCAGGACGCACCTGCTGTTCTAATTGAGTCTTGTTTCATCTCCAGCTTTGACCTTTTGGAAACGATCATTGCAGATGAGAATAATCAATATTACAAGATGTCAAAAGGAGAAAGATGATGACCAGAAAGCTCACATTGTTTTCATGCGGGAAACTGGAGAGCTTGATGAAAGTTTGGTGTCCACAAGGACTTAAACCCACTCTAGGTAACTTTGCAACCTTTATAAAATATTTTCATAACATTTGTGATGATACGCCGACTGACAACTTGTTGAATGACACCTCTTTTATATCTTGAAGGAGGTCTTGAAGAGCCTTTTTCACCTGCGCAACATAGCCAAAATTAGAAATATTTTATCTAAAAACGATGCAGAAAAATTAATTCACGCGTTCGTTACATCTAGATTGGATTACTGTAACCCCCTACTTGCAGCTTGTCCTAAAAGTTCTCTAAAAGGTCTTCAGATAGTCCAAAACGCAGCAGCAAGACTTTTAACAGGAACTAATAGAAGAGAGCACATCACCCCTGTGCTCCAGGCCCTTGACTGGCTTCCAGTCGAGTTTAGAATTAAATTTACAATCCTCCTTCTTACATTTAAGACCATGAATGGGTTGGGGCCATCTTATTTCACCGATTCTCCGGTTCCATTCCGCCCCAACAGAACACTCCGCTCTCAGAATGCAGGTCTACTGGTAGTTCCCAGGGTTTCTAAAAGTACTGTCGGAGCTAGAGCCTTTAGCCACCAAGCCCGTTTTATGGAATCAGCTTCCAGCTAATATTAAAGAAGCCGAGACAGTCTGCACGTTTAAGATTAGATTAAAAACGTTCCTATTCGACAAAGCTTATGGTCAGGTTAGTTGAAGTCGGAGTAGACTCACAGTTTATTCTAAGCTGCACTAGACGCTACAATGCTGGGGGAAGTACAGCCACTGAGTTCTATCTCCTTTTTCTCACTCTACCTACCAATTGTCTTACTTTATTTCTATTTTCCAATGTTAATATCTAGTTGACTAGTCTCTTCATCACTAGTCACCCGGTGTCCCCTTTACCCCCTCCCCTTTGGGGAGGGGCTATTTTTCGGCTGCAGCCTCCTGACTGTCCGGACCCCTGGCTGGATGGACGTCCTCGTTGCTACCCCAGTCTCATCTGGCTAGATGGACCTCTTCTTGTTGCTTTACTCCACTGCATCTTTACAGACTGCAACCTCGCCTGCTAATTCCCATTAGCAGTCCTGGTGCTTCCTGTTTATCCCTCCTGGGAGTGGATCTCTCCTGACTGTGGTACTCCCCAAGGTTTCTCATTTTCTCCCAAAGACTTTGGAGTTTTTCCTTGCCAACATGGAGGGTCTAAGGATGGGGGATGCCCAGGACTTGAACTTTATTTATTCATCTTTGTTTGCTTCATTTGCTGTTTCTGATTGTGAATCATATTGCCTCTGCAAAGCCCTTTGAGACAACCATTTGGGCATGACTACAGTATCATTTACTGAAAGCTCAACAAATACACTAGATGGCAATATTTAGTCACAATATACAAAGTCACAATTCTATCTATCCGGGGATCCCTCTCACAGAAAGAATGTTAATGTAAATGCCATGTTGAGGATTTATTGTCATAATAAACAAATACAGTACTTATGTACTGTATGTTGAATGTATATATTCGTCCGAGTTTTATTCATTTTTTTCTAAATGCATTGCCAAAATGTATATGATCGGGAAAAATTATCGGGAATGATTGGAATTGAATCGGGAGCAAAAAAAAAGCAATCGGATCGGGAAATATCGGGATCGGCAGATACTCAAACTAAAACAATCGGGATCGGATCGGGAGCAAAAAAACATGATCGGAACAACCCTAGTTTCTGGTATATTTTGGTGAACCGGAGACTTTTATAATCGTCCTAGCAACACTTGCTTTGTTAAAAATGACTTTCAAAAGCTTCCATTTCTGGTGTTTGTTTTTTTATTGTAGCTGCTTGTGTATGGAGACTTGACTTCTGGCACTCTAGTTTCTTTCCCTACCAAGAAGCAGGTGTCGCTGACCCCCTCCACTGTCACAGAGCACTCAGAGGCGGACACAACATGAGCTTCCCCTTATTGAAAGACCAGCATCCGCCACTGGGCTAGGACTACATAGAACAACGATGTTTGAATCACCCGCCAGTCAGTGTCTCATCAGTAACATCCGAGACAGTGATTTAAACGAGGCCATCAATAATACATGACATGGGACAGCTAATGTACTGCGGGGAATGACGAGCAGACGTAAAAGCGACGTCTCCGTAAAAACCTGTCTGCGCCATCTCATAACCGCATGTCTCGGCGGGGGAAATAAAAGTCATGAAAAGGTAAACAGGAAGAAGAAAAAAAGAAATACTTTGAAATGCTGACCAAAAAGCACACACAGACATCAGGAGTAGGAGTATCACTTATTTTTTGATTAATACACCACATGGTTACAAAAGGCTCACAGCTCAAACACGAGAGGACGCTTATTGGACAAGAGAGGGCCCTTCATCTTGGTACCAAGTGAAAAATCAATGCGGCGAGTGGTTGGCGTGGGAGCGGCTGAAAAACTGGCCGATATGAAATAAGTGCGCGTGCGATCCGGGAAGGAAGATTGGCGGGAAGACAGACGCTTGACACCGGTCTCGGGGGGGGACAACGGGATGCACTGAGATCAGGGATAATGCGTCCTCTCCATTAGTCAGCCGGCTGACCTCGGGTCATGAGCACACACACATACACGCAACATGTTAGAGAATGCTAATTTAATTAATCAGTAACTGGAAAAACTTCCCTTTAATGCCACCAGTCTCCCATTTGCAACGCCGCCAAGTTTCTACAGCCATTACAACTTGGTCTCATTTCATACTTTGGCAATGAAAACAACAAGATAACAATTTACAAGCTCAGACAAGAAGTCATTAGGGACCTATGTTCCTGGCGCTGTTGCTATCCTGAGCCACGTCCAAACTAACTTTTTGTTTTTTCCTTCTTTTGAACTTTTTTTAGCCTTTTATTCCAAACCAGTGATTTGTGCTGCCTCACATTCGTATGGCAGTAGTTACGATAAAGTGGACTCCAATGAAATTGTCTTCCATGACATTGTGTTATGTCCAATTTATCTGAATAAACACCTGTTGCCATTCATGCACCAGAGTAATACAGGGTGACTCAAAAAAAAGTTTACACTGCCATAATACAACTTAAATGCCATGTTTATTCATCTTAGAATTAGAAGTGAATCACAAATTATACATTATTGTAAAGAATAGGGATGGGAATCGAAATCCGATTCCAATTCGGAACCGGTGTTCGGCCATTCCTTACTACGCGGCGAAACGTCTACACAATGCTCAGGGCGCTTGCGCATGCATCCACACGCATGCGCACATCGCTTAGAATCGGCGAGTACTCACTATTTTTGTTTTTATTTAGTTATTTAGAAACTTTTCACTGCCTCAAAGATACTTTTTGCATGTATTACCCTCTCATACTTTTAACCATTGTGTTTTTTTGTGTTAGCTTTGAAGCAGTTGACCACATTAGTCACGTAGCGTATTTAAACCGTCCTTATTTGATATAACTACATTTAAGTATTTTCTGCAGGCATTTTTTTAGTACGTTATTCCTGTATGTATCTAAACAAAACACGTTTAGAGCGCACGGTAGTACTTTAGGTGTTAAATTCGACTAATGTAGGACGTTTCGCCGATGTAGCATATTTTGGCAGAACACCGGTTCCGAGTGTTTCGAGGCCTCGACATCACAATGAAAAAGCCTTAACGATCCCTTTAACAATTCCTAAAGACGCGTATTGCGTCGTGACGTGTCTTGTTGTCCAGACGCATCAAACTAGCATGGCGCCAAGAACCACTCGCTCCAAAGTTTGACTACACTTCACCAGGAAAGAGTGTGAAAATGAAAGGTTACGACGGGTAAGCACGAGCATTGCAGCCATAAACATAACAATGACAGCACGTAGGTTCGAACGCTCGAAAGTGTGTCTTCACTTCACGAGGAAAAATTACAACAAAGCGACTTGCAGTCAATGCAAGGTGGAGATAACTGCATCGGGAGGGAATACGACTGCGCTGTCCTCACAGAGAGGCTAAGGCTCAGTTCTGGCTATACAGCTAGCTAAACTTCCAAATGACGATGTAGAAGACGTTGGTATAATTTGCTGACTTTATTCAACCATCACTTGAAGAGTGAAACTAAGAATAGAAATGAAACAAATCAATTTCGTCCCCAATAACAAATAGGTTTGCATCAACGTAAATCAGCGATGATTAGCTGCTAATAACAGTATGGTTAGCATTCGTTCGCTAGCATTAGCACATCGTTCAAACCACTACACAACTGGATTTAAGTGTCCGATCGCGAGTGGAAACACAACAACAACAACACAAAAGATGATACATACAGGCGGTGCCTCTGTAGATATTAACATTAACAAAGAACGTAGGCTCGAAGAAGTGTTTCCCTCTCTCACTTCGCTCGCTCACTCGCTTGGATGCGGCATTTCTTCGGGTGCCCAAACTGCGGCCCGCGGCCCAAATACGGCCCGCCTCCACATTTGGTCCGGCCATTTTGATTTTTTTTTTTTTTTCTCAATCGTGTTATTTATTTCCTGGCCTTTTTCCTTGAAGAATTCAGAGAGGGTTATTTGGTTATTATCTATTTAATTAATAGTGTTTTTATGATTAATTATTATTATTATATTATTATTTTTATTTTATTTACTTTCATTCCGTGAAGAATCCAGAAAGGGTTATTTGATTGTGGCTTTCTGAAAAACAATAATTTTTTACATTTATGCACTTCTGCAATCGTCACACTTTTTCTGTTACAAAGTGAACCCGGCCCCTCATCAGAGAAGGGAAAAGTTATGTGGCCCTCACAGGAAAAAGTTTGGGGACCCCTGCTTTAACACATATTGCCAAAGGCAGAACAACAACCTATCTGCCAATATATACCAATATTTTTTATATACCAATATTTTTTATTTCTATTAGATAAATGTTTCAGTAAAATGTTACACATTCTTGTGTATTTGCCACTTATTGCCACAGTTAGCATTGAGGCTTTGGGCCTCTTTTGATTTCGTTGTGAGTTTGTAAGGTTGTGAGTTCTGATTAAACAAACTCGATGCCAATCAAAACGTTTGTTCTTCTTTTTCCCCAAATTAGAATCGATAAGAGAAACAATAAAGAATCGAATCGTTAAGCAATATCGATAATGGAATCGGAATTGTAAAAATCCTATCAATTCCCATCCCTAGTAAAGAACATGTACAGTACACTCTATTTTTCAATGTGTCACAACAGCCTCCAGGCGCCTGCGGAACGCTTCTTTATGTAGGATGCTGTCATCTTTTCCCAAGATCTAACAATGGACCTCTCCAAGGCTGCCACAGAAGTTTGTGGCTTCTTACAAGCACTGTCCTCCACAGTTGCCCATATGCTATAATCCAGGGGATTGAGATCTGGACTCTGGGGTGGCCACATATCACCTTGTCAATCAACTTTTTTGGTCCGCACAGATCTTCACTTCCAGACCCAGGTTTTCATGAGGCTGTTCCAGTATCTTTCAGCTTCTTTTTAACTTTGTAGACTGCACATCTGGATATTCTCAGATTTGCTGCAATCTCAGTAGGTGTCAGACCGGCACGCAGCAATTCAGGTACAGCCAAAGTTTTCTTCATTTTCAGCAGAAGCACAGGAATTGTAGAGACGAGAGATTACCAGCTGCATTGAGTGACCTTAATGTATCACTTAAGCATGACAACCTATTTAGATATGTTTCAATGGCTTTTAAACAAGCAGTCAACTGAGTGTAAACTTTTTTTGGGTCACCCTGTAGATTTCATATTGAACCAAATACAGGTAGTCTGCGGGTTATGAACGAGTTCCGTTCCTATGCTGATGACATAACCCGAATTTCCGCGTAAATTGGAATTAATCATTTGAAAAACTAACTATCCAATAAGTCCAAAAGTTTTTTTGTTTGTTTAATGATGATGATACACTGCCCTCTGGTGGAAGTGTTGGGTGTGGCTGGACTGTCGCCTTTTCTATAACTGAGTAGGAGACTCGTCTGACATGGATATACAGTGGGGAGAACAAGTATTTGATACACTGCCGATTTTGCTGGTTTTCCCACTTGCAAGCCATGTAGAGGTCTGTAATTTGTATCATAAGTTCTCTTCAACTGTGAGGGACGGAATCGAATAAAAAAATCCAGAAAATCACATTGTATCATTTTTAAATAATAAATTTGTATTTAACTGCATGAAATAAGTATTTAATACATTACCAACTAGTAAATATTTCGGCTCTTAGTTCTTTTTTAAGAACACCTCCTGTTCTCCACTCATTACCGGAAGTAACTGCACCTGTTTGAACTTGTTACCTGTATAAAAGACACCTGTTCACATGCTCAAACAAACAAACTCCAACCTCTCCACAATGGCCAAAGAGCTGTGTAAGGACATCAGGAATAAAATAATAGACCAGCACAAGGCTGGGATGGGCTACAGGAAAATAAGCAAGCAGCTTGGTGAGAATGTAACAACTGTTGGAGTGATTATTAGAAAATGGAAGAATTTCAAGTTGACGGTCAATCTGCCTCGTTCTGGGGCTCCATGCAAGATCTCACCTCGTGGGGCATCACTGATCATGAGGAAGGTGAGGGATCAGCCCAGAACTACACGGCAGGACCTGGTCAATGACCTGAAGAGAGCTGGAACCACAGTCTCGAAGAAAACCAACGGAAACACATTACGCCGTCATGGATTAAAATCCTACAGCGCACGCAAGGTCCCGCTGCTGAAGCCAGTGCATGTCCAGACACGGCTGAAGTTTGCCACTGACCATGTGGATGATCCAAAGGAGCAATGGGAGAAGGTCAAGTGGTCGTATGAGACCAAAATGGAACTTTTTGGTCTAAACTCGGCTCGTCGTGTTTGGAGGAAAAAGAAGGATGAGTACAACCCCCAAGAACACCATCCCAACTGTGAAACATGGAGGAGTAAACATTTTTTGGGGCTGCTTCTCTGCCAAGGGTATAGGACGACTGCACCGTATTGAGGGGAGGATGGATGGGGCCATGTATCGCCAGATCTTGGCTGACAACCTCCTTCCTTCAGTGAGAGCCCTGAAGATGGGTCGTGGCTGGGTCTTCCAGCATGACAACGACCCAAAGCACACAGCCAAGGTAACTAAAGAGTGGCTCCGTAAGAAGCATCTTAAGGTCCTGGAGTGGCCTAGCCAGCCACCAGATCTGAACCCGATAGAAAATCTATGGAGGGAGCTGAAAGTCCGTGTTGCCCGGCAGCAGCCCCGAAACCTGAAGGCTCTGGAGAAGATCTGCATGGAGGAGTGGGCCAAAATCCCTGCTGCAGTGTGTGCAAACCTTGTCAAGGACTACAGGAAACGTTTGGTATCTGTAATAGCAAACAAAGGTTTCTGTACCAAATATTAAGTTCGATTTTTGTGATGTATCAAATACTTATTTCATGCAAATTTATTATTTAAAAATCATGCAACGTGATTTTCTGTTTTTTGTTTTTGTTTTTAGTTCTTTTTAGATTCCGTCCCTCACAGTTGAAGAGAACTTATGATACAAATTTTACAGACCTCTACATGCTTTACAAGTGGGCAAACCAGCAAAATCGGCAGTGTATCTAAATTCTTGTTCTCCCCACTGTATATCCGGTTTTCTTTTTCTGTGGTCAATCGGTGCCAAATAAAAACTGGGAGGTTTCAATCCGCGCTTTCAAATCATGTTGAGGGCAATGCTCCATATCAAATACTTTTTTTCACTGTGCTTCAAAGATGCCACGTGATGGAACAGGCTGGCGTGATCATAGAACAACAAGCTTGTTTCTGATTGGTGCAATGGAGTCATGTGATTATTGTTGCGACGTCTCATTGGTGAAATTAGTAGCACTACTCTTAGCAATGGCGTCGCTGGCAATTTAAAAAAAAAAAAGTTTAATATGTAGAATAAAGAGGAAAAATGTAACAACTCTTGTGTAGCCCAAAGTAGCGACGTAAGAGTAGCATTTTTTTCCTTGACAAATCTACTCAAGTAAAAGTAAAAAGTATGGCTTAGAAAAACTACTCTTAGAAGCACATTTTTCTGAAAAGTTACTCAAGTAAATGTAACTGAGTACATGTAACGCGTTACCACCCACTTCTGATTATGTGTGAGCAATTTGCTTTGAAAATTGTTAATATGTTGGTATTCGTAGCATTTAAGCTAGCAGACTTTTGCTAGGCAAATTAGGTGAACTTAATGTACTAAATTTACATTTTGATTAGACGAGATGAACGTTTGAACACCACTTGTTTTGTGTCCGGTGATTTATTGTTAAAATGTGTGTCGTTTTGAACATAAGTGTGCTACAGCTTTATAAATTGTCAAAAGTGAATGAAGGAAAAAGCTTCAAAAAGCACATTGCTTTGCTGTCTGTCAAACTGAACAACTTCACGTTTAGTTAGGACAGAACACGTCAAGTTAATACATTTAAAAGTAAGAAACTGGGTGGAGTGGGGTATAATAATGTACTGTTTGCGCAGCTTAAAAAAAAAAAAAATTTAAAACACGAAACAATGGCGGACGAGACTCCGGGGTTGTTAATTGAAAATCGCGAAAGTCAATACTAGGGAAGTATATTTGTGAGCAGATTGTATATCAATCAGTTAATTGATGGTACAGTGGGGCAAATAAGTATTTAGTCAACCACTAATTGTGCAAGTTCTCCCACTTGAAAATATTGGAGACGCCTGTAATTGTCAACATGGTTAAACCTCAACCATGAGAGACAGAATGTGGGGGGGGGGGGGGGGGAACTGAAAATCACATTGATTTTTAAAGAATTTATTTGCAAATCATGGTGGAAAATAAGTATTTGGTCAATACCAAAAGTTCATCTCAATACTTTGTTATGTACCCTTTGTTGGCAATAACGGAGGCCAAACGTTTTCTGTCACTCTTCACGAGCTTTTCACACACTATTGCTGGTATTTTGGCCCATTTCTCCATGCAGATCTCCTCTAGAGCAGTGATGTTTTGGGGCTGTCGTTGGGTAACACGGACTTTCAACTCCCTCCACAGATTTTCTATGGGGTTGAGATCTGGAGACTGGCTAGGCCACTCCAGGACCTTGAAATGCTTCTTACGAAGCCACTCCTTTGTTGCCCTGG